>NC_044553.1:59815260-60166260 GCF_007565055.1 Rhinopithecus roxellana | reverse complement strand
GGGCATGGTGGCTATAATTCCAGCACTTTGGGAGGTCAAGGCAAGAGGATTACTTGAGCCCAGGAGTTTGAGACCTGCCTAGACAACATAGGGAGACCCTGTCTCTATAGAAGTATTAAATTTAAAAAAAAAATTGGCTGGGCGTGGTGGCTCATGCCTGTAGCCCCAGCACTTTGGGAGGCCGAGGTGTGTGGATCATGAGGTTGGGAGATCAAGACCATCCTGGCTAACACGGTGAAACCCTGTCTCTACTAAAAATACAAAAAATTAGCTGGACATGGTGGCGGGTGCCTGTAGTCCCAGCTACTCGGGAGGTTGAGGCAGGAGACTGGCATGAACCTCAGAGGCAGAGCTTGCAGTGAGCTGAGATCGCACACTGCACTCCAGCCTGGGTGACAGAGCGAGACTCCATCTCAAAAAAAAATAAAAAATAAAAATAAATAAATAAATAAATAAATTTATAAAACAATAAAATTAAAAAATCTTATGAATGGCTTGTTTATGGTCATCACAAAAATTCATAAAAGATAAAATGTAGATATAATTTAAAGGAGATACATTTTAGAGTTTTATGAGATTAAAAAATAAAAAAGGGCCAGGTGCAGTGGCTCACGCCTGTAATCCCAACACTTTGGGAGGTCGAGATGGGCGGATCCCTTGAGCCTAGAAGTTAGAGACCACCCTGGGCAACATGGGAAAACTCCATCTCTACAAAAAATACAAAAATTAGCTGGGAGTGTTGGCGTGCAGCTGTAGGCCCAGTTACTCAGGAGGCTGAGGTGGGAGGATCGCTTGAGCTCGGGAGGTGGAGGGTGCAGTGAGCTGAGATTGCACCACTGCACCCCAGCCTGGGTGACAGAGCCAGACTGCCTTATAAATGAATAAATAAAATAAAACATAAAAAATAAAAAGGTTGCAGAGAAAGAATGTTTTCAGCTCTTCCAGTGGATCTGACAGGTGCTTGAATTCTGCCTTTGATCATCTTGTTGTTTTTTGTCTGCAGTCCTTGTGTTAAAAGGGATAAAATGGAGATGATTAACCCCCAGACAGGCAGCTCATCTGATAAATTGGAAAAATAAACACCCGACAAGATGACCCGTCCTTCTAAAATGTGTGCATCTCCTCTGAGGTTTAAGGACATTTTTTGTCTTCCCCATAAAGCCTCTCCAGTGTCATGAGTCCCGGGCCTTCTTGCTGTAGACCCTGCTTCCATAGTCCACACTTCACACAAAACCACGACACTGTGTTTCATGATTTAGAAGAGGATTTCCCTTTCTAAGGAGGATACAATCAGACTTTTTTGTTTGTAAAGCCCAAGTTAATAACCTTTCAAAACGGATCTCAAGATGGAATGGCCCACGCTGACAAATGTGGTCAGAATTCTGGCACACAGAGTAAGCAGCACTGTGCATCACAAGGCACTGCACCTCCAGGCATGTTTCTCAATCCTTACATGTTGTGTTGTCAATCTTTTCGTGTCACTCATGGAGGAAGATGGTAAAGCAGTTCAGCTCCTTGTCCCTTTCCTCTGTTGGCTCCTGTACTAGGTATCTTCTCTTTGCCTTTCTGGATCCACATTTTACCTGTCCACTCCAGACCAAGGAGGGAGGCTGGCCCAAATGAACATCATCAACAGACTCATGCTTTCTGGCTTCTAGCTGGGTTTGGCTAAAGGAAGTCATTAGCAGGCACTGGGAAGTGGGGTGCAGAGTGAGGTGGGGAGTTTATTACTGCAGCTCACTCCCTTCCAGTTCAAGAGGGTTAGCTCCTCCCACTTCTGATGGGTGGTCCTTTCCTGTAGCTGCTTTCTCAGGGTGCCCAGAATCTCCCTTCCCTGACAGCCTTCACGCTTAGAGATGGTAACCAAGGAACTGCACGACCCATTGTTGGTTTCATAAGTTCTTCCTACATATTGGTAATAGTCCCTTTATTAAAAATTCTTCAACTGGCCTGTTTGCACAAGCCATCAGGTTCTTGTGGGGATTCTAATTGATAGTACTTTGTTGTGTTTCTCTCTTACTTTTCCTCCCTCTTTTTTTGTTGTTCTCTTATTCTCCTTTGTCCCACTCCTCTCCTCCAATTTCCTCTCCGTGTCTACCATTTTTTCTTTCTATCCCTATCTCCTCCATCTGAATACTCAATTTTTTCTCTGTTGTTTTAAAGTATTACTATTAAAGTAATACAGCCGGGTGCGATGGCTCACGTCTGTAATTCCAGCACTTTGGAAGGCCGAGGCAGGCGGATCACGAGGTGAGGAGATTGAGACCATCCTGGCTAACATGATGAAACCCCGTCTCTACTAAAAATACAAAAAAAATTAGCCAGGCGTGGTGGCGGGCGCCTGTAGTCCCAGCTACTGGGGAGGCTGAGGCAGGAGAATGATGTGAACCCAGGAGGTGGAGCTTGCAGTGAGCAGAGATCGTGCCACTGCACTCCAGGCTGAGCGACAGAGCGAGACTTCCTCTCAAAGACAAAACAAAACAAAACAAAAAAACCCAAAATCAAAACCAGAAACAATTATGTGGTCAATTTTGGAATAAGTGCGATGTGGTGCTGAGAAGAATGTATATTCTGTTGATTTGGGGTGGAGACTTCTATAGATGTCTATTAGGTCCGCTTGGTGCAGAGATGAGTTCAATTCCTGGATATCCTTGTTAACTTTCTGTCTCGTTGATCTGTCTAATGTTGACAGCGGAGTGTTGAAGTCTCCCATTATTATTGTATGGGAGTCTAAGTCTCTTTGTAAGTCTCTAAGGACTTGCTTTATGAATCTGGGTGCTCCTTTATTGGGTGCATATATATTTAGGAGAGTTAGCTCTTCCTGTTGAATTGATCCCTTTACCATTATGTAATGGCCTTCTTTGTCTCTTTTGATCTTTGATGGTTTAAAGTCTGTTTTATCAGAGACTAGGATTGCAACCCCTGCTTTTTTTTGTTCTCCATTTGCTTGGTAGATCTTCCTCCATCCCTTTATTTTGAGCCTATGTATGTCTCTGCATGTGAGATGGGTCTCCTGAATACAGCAGACTGATGGGTCTTGACTCTTTATCCAGTTTGCCGGTCTGTGTCTTTTAATTGGAGCATTTAGTCCATTAACATTTAAGGTTAATATTGTTATGTGTGAACTTGATCCTGCCATTATGATATTAACTGGTTATTTTGCTCGTTAGTTGATGCAGTTTCTTCCTAGCCTCGATGGTCTCCACCATGATCAAGTGGGCTTCATCCCTGGGATGCAAGGCTGGTTCAACATTCGCAAATCAATAAACGTAATCCAGCATATAAACAGAACCAAAGACAAGAACCACATGATCATCTCAATAGATGCAGAAAAGGCTTTTGACAAAATTCAACAGCCCTTCATGCTAAAAACGCTCAATAAATTCGGTATTGATGGAACGTACCTCAAAATAATAAGAGCTATTTATGACAAACCCACAGCTAATATCATACTGAATGGGCAAAAACTGGAAAAATTCCCTTTGAAAACTGGCACAAGACAGGGATGCCCTCTCTCACCACTCCTATTCAACATAGTGTTGGAAGTTCTGGCTAGGGCAATCAGGCAAGAGAAAGAAATCAAGGGTATCCAGTTAGGAAAAGAAGAAGTCAAATTGTCCCTGTTTGCAGATGACATGATTGTATATTTAGAAAACCCCATCGTCTCAGCCCAAAATCTCCTTAAGCTGATAAGCAACTTCAGCAAAGTCTCAGGATACAAAATTAATGTGCAAAAATCACAAGCATTCTTATACACCAGCAACAGACAAGCAGAGAGCCAAATCAGGAATGAACTTCCATTCACAATTGCTTCAAAGAGAATAAAATACCTAGGAATCCAGCTTACAAGGGATGTAAAGGACCTCTTCAAGGAGAACTACAAACCACTGCTCAGTGAAATAAAAGAGGACACAAACAAATGGAAGAACATACCATGCTCATGGATAGGAAGAATCAATATCGTGAAAATGGCTATACTCCCCAAGGTTATTTATAGATTCAATGCCATCCCCATCAAGCTACCAATGAGTTTCTTCACAGAATTGGAAAAAACTGCTTTAAAGTTCATATGGAACCAAAAAAGAGCCCGCATTGCCAAGACAATCCTAAGTCAAAAGGACAAAGCTGGAGGCGTCACGCTACCTGACTTCAAACTATACTACAAGGCTACAGTAACCAAAACAGCATGGTACTGGTACCAAAACAGAGATATAGACCAATGGAACAGAACAGAGTCCTCAGAAATAATACCGCACATCTACAGCCATCTGATCTTTGACAAACTTGAGAGAAACAAGAAATGGGGAAAGGATTCCCTATTTAATAAATGGTGCTGGGAAAATTGGCTAGCCATAAGTAGAAAGCTGAAACTGGATCCTTTCCTTACCCCTTATACGAAGATTAATTCAAGATGGATTAGAGACTTAAATGTTAGACCTAATACCATAAAAACCCTAGAAGAAAATCTAGGTAGTACCATTCAGGACATAGGCATGGGCAAGGACTTCATGTCTAAAACACCAAAAGCAACGGCAGCAAAAGCAAAAATTGACAAATGGGATCTAATTAAACTTAAGAGCTTTTGCACAGCAAAAGAAACTACCATCAGAGTGAACAGGCAACCTACAGAATGGGAGAAAATTTTTGCAACCTACTCATCTGACAAAGGGCTAATATCCAGAATCTACAAAGAACTCAAACAAATATACGAGAAAAAAACAAACAACCCCATCAAAAAGTGGGGAAAGGATATGAACAGACATTTCTCAAAAGAAGATATTCATACAGCCAACAGACACATGAAAAAATGCTCATCATCACTGGCCATCAGAGAAATGCAAATCAAAACCACAATGAGATACCATCTCACACCAGTTAGAATGGCAATCATTAAGAAGTCAGGAAACAACAGGTGTTGGAGAGGATGTGGAGAAATAGGAACACTTTTACACTGTTGGTGGGATTGTAAACTAGTTCAACCATTATGGAAAACAGTATGGCAATTCCTCAAGGATCTAGAACTAGATGTACCATATGACCCAGCCATCCCACTACTGGGTATATACCCAAAGGATTATAAATTAGTCTACTACAAAGACACATGTACACGTATGTTTATTGCGGCACTATTCACAATAGCAAAGACTTGGAATCAACCCAAATGTCCATCTGTGACAGACTGGATTAAGAAAATGTGGCACATATACACCATGGAATACTATGCAGCCATAAAAAAGGATGAGTTTGCGTCCTTTGTAGGGACATGGATGCAGCTGGAAACCATCATTCTTAGCAAACTATCACAAGAAGAGAAAACCAAACACCGCATGTTCTCACTCATAGGTGGGAACTGAACAATGAGATCACTTGGACTCGGGAAGGGGAACATCACACACTGGGGTCTATCATGGGGAGGGGGGAGGGGGGAGGAGGGAGGGATTGCATTGGGGAGTTATACATGATATAAATGATGAATTGATGGGTGCTGACGAGTTGATGGGTGCAGCACACCAGCATGGCATAAGTATACATATGTAACAAACCTGCACGTTATGCACATGTACCCTAGAACTTAGAGTATAATAAAAAAAAAAAAAAAAAAAAAAAAAAAAAAAAAAAACCAGAAACAAACAGACAAACAAAAAGTAATACTGCATTTATTTACCTTATTTAGGAATGGAGATGAGCATCAATTAACAAAAAACTTAAATAATTTGAAGAACACAAAAACAAGATATGGTGGCTGCTGGGAGTGTGAAATGGTACAACCACTTTGGAAAACAGTTTGACAGTTTCTTAAAAAGTAAAATACACATTGACCATGCAATCTAACCATTCCATTCATAGGTATTTATCCAAGAAAATCGAAAGCATACGAGGACTTTTACATGAATGTTTGTAACAGCTTTATTTGGCTTTGTAGCCAAAAAATGGAAATAATCCAAAAGTCTACCAACAGGTGAGTGCTTAAAGTATATCTAAGCAATGGAATACTATTTAGCAACAAAATGGAAGGAAATATTGATATACGCAACAGCATGGCTGGATCTCAAGAACACTAGGCCGTGCAAAAGAAGCCAGACAAAAAAAGAGTACATACTGTATGACTCTATTTATATACAAAAGCAACTAATTTATAGTGACAGAAAACAGATCAGTTGTTACCTGGAAAGCAAGGGCTCAGAGAGGACCAAGAGTTACAGATTATGAGGTGTGTAAGCTAACTTTTGAAGATAATGAATATGTTCACTATATTGACTATGATGATTGTTTCATGTGTGTATACATATGTCAAAACTTATCCAATTGTGCACTTTAAATATGTGCAGCTTATTTAAATGTCAGTTACACCTCAAAAAGCTGTTAAAAATAACACACAGTGATGAGTTTAAAGATGGTGTATTACTTTCCTGTTGCTGCTGTAACAAATTACCCCACACACTTAGTGGCTTAAAACAATGTAAGTGTATTCTTTTACAGTTTGCAGGTCAAAGGTCCAACCAAGATCAGTATCACTGGACTCAAGTCAAGGTATGGGAAGGGCTGATCTCTTTTGCAGCATCTTAAGGGAGAATCTATTGTATTCTTCAGCATCTGCTTGTCACCTGTTTTCCTTCTCTGTGGCCTCTTCCTCATCTTCAAAGTGAGTTACTTAAATCTCTGCATCACATCACCTTCTTTCCTCCATGCTAAAATCACCTCCTTTTCTCTTCTCCTTCATGTAAGTACATTTATTATAACTACATTGTGATTACATTTAGTGCCCACTCAGACAGCCCAGGATAATCTCCCCATCTCAAGATGCTTAACTTAATCACACCTGCAAAGTCCTTTCAGCCACATAAGAAAACGTTTGCAAGCTCTGGGGATTAATGTGGGTATATTTGGGGCCATTATTCAGTCTACTGTAGATGGTATATTGTTCGCTCTGTGAAAATGCCTATTGCTTAGTATCTAGGAATGGCTTATCTCCTTCTGCTTTGCACTGAAGTATTTATAAGTAGTGTTGGCTCTTGAAGAGAGGGGAACAACTTCCAGGTTGGATACTATATGAAAAAGCTCACTGTGCAGAAATCATCCACTTCCTGTGTGGAATTATAAGGCATCCCCAGTATAGCAGCCTAAACATGTTAAGTCCATTCTCACATGGGCCATACTTTTTCTTGAAGAAAGGGCTTAGGCAGCTGGGGGAAGGATGACCCTTTAGACGATTGTTACAATTTTGTGCAAAGCTAATCCTTAGCTTGAAGGCTTCAGTCTGCCCCTTGTTAACTCATCTTTAATCATATCTGTGGTCTGACCCGGGAGATGCTGGGAAAATCCTCACCACCTGATTGCCAAAAGCAAACCTCAGGGCCTATGTGTGGAGCTACTTCTAGGAAGCTACTGAGGTGATACTCTCATTCCTAAAGCAGGGTAGACCCTTGAGCTTTGTTGACCGCAGACCTGGACCCTGGTGAACCTTCTCAGAAAAGCAGGGAGTCTAGAGATAGGGTGTATTATGATAGGGAACAGGGTCAGAGGGAGATTTTGCCTCTTAAGTCCCGCAGGGGTAGCAGATGGAATTGGAGTGATGCTGTGACTGCCTACACCCTCTAGAGTGGCTGCCTCTTGTCTGCAGTCTGGCCTACACCGACAGTAGGCCCAATTTGTGGAAGCAGCCTTGCCCAATCCAGAAATGTCTCCGAGACTGAGAGTTCTTCAGTGTGATCTCCTTCAAAAGGGAGACAGTCATAAACAAATGACAAATGCAAGACAAATAGAGACTGGGGATAGCTAGTGGTTGGGCTTTGAGTATCTCTAGCAATGCCTTTGGGGCTCACGGGATGGTTCTTGATCTGTAAATTGACACGGATAGCCCACATTTACAGAGTACTCTCCTGTGGGCAGGGGAGAAGGTCTTATTTGTTCCTACTTGTTGCTCTGACAGGCCAGGTTTCCTCCATGTAGTTTAGCATCTGGGAAATCTGTCTTTCCTATGCAAAGGATCAGGTGAAGGAGGTGTGGGAGCCTGGGGAGAGACGGGAATGAGCTCTGTGGGTGTGGACACAGCTGAAGTTCTTTCCCTTGCCTGAAGGGGCCAGCAAAGGCCCAGATAGGGTGGAGACGTCTTGACTCCCAGGAGGGGAAAAAAATTCCTAACAGCACATAAAACTCAGGAGACTGACAACTCCTATCTAGCAGCTGTGTGATTTCTCAGCCTGGACATTGACAGATCCTCCCACAGGGTTCCCTACCTGCCTGGAGATACTTGGGCTGGCCCTAGATGTCGGAAAATGGCAGTCTGTGTGGGATTCAGGAGAGGGAGTGCTCCCAAGGGCCTGGATGGAAGGGGCCACAAGGGTGTAGGATCTCCCACCGAGTAGCCCTGCTCTCTTGGATATTCCTGGGGTGCCTGTGCCCCAGCCAGAGCCTGTAATCAAGCCATCAAAACTAATAAGATAATTTCTGCATTAAATTAAACTGTGGATGAAGGATAGGGATGCAGGAACAGACTAATGGCTCTAATGATTTTCCCCAACCTTTGACATCTCAATATAGTGCAGTCATCAGACTCCTTGTTCATGTGCTAGAAAAATGATGACTCCTCAGAGAAGCTGCTGACAATGATCATTTAGTTTCTAATTCTTTTGTGTTTAGTTGGGTGGGGTCAGGTAGGATAAACCATGGTAGAGGAGAACAGTCAATCACAATCTGCTCCACAGATAAGCATCTCTTTTCCCACCCAGTTTCACTGGTTGCCGTATTTTCAACAATCAAGAATATTCTTATTTTTTAATTTACAAAAGTAAATTCTTCTTATAAAAAACAGATAAAAAACAAAAGCCTCCTTTTACTTTACTTCTCCCATCTACTCGCTTTCTCAGAAGTATCTATCATTGTTGATTTGGAGAACTGTCCTTCTCTCTATATGTAGTGGTTTAAAAATATGTCCACAACTATTTGATATGACTTCTTTCAAAAGGTGGAACCCACTTCCCTCACCTTTAGAGCAGGATGGACTTAGTGACTCATGTTTAAAGCATAGAATGTGGCAGGAGTGATGATTTATGATGTCTGAGACTAGGATGTAAGTGGTGTTGAGGCTTCCTCTCTTGTTTTCTCCAACCCCTTGTTCTGGGGGAAGCCACCTGCCATGTTGTGAGGACACTCAAGCGAACCCAAGGAGAGTAATGTGTGTTGAGGAACTGAGGCCTCCTGCCAGCAACCACATGAGTGATCCATAAAGAGATTATTGTAATGGATTCTGCCACCTGTGAGGGCATAGGCTCCCAGATGTCAGGGGTACTCTGAAATTCAGGATTCCCAGGTACAGGAAAATGAGCAGAGGATAGAGCACACAATCCCCAGGCACATTTTTATATTAACATGCAGTACCTAAGGATGTATATAACAGGTATGTCTATTTTCAGTAGCTTGGGTTATGTGGTGGTTGCTGATATTTGCTGCGCAGTCACCCTTCAGGGTTAGAGGATTTATTACCCCAGCTGCTGGGAGCACTGCTGGCAGAGAGCCCTCACCCATCAACCTCCTCTGCAATTTCCTAAACTGAAGAGAGCCATCGTGCCCAGGGTCATGCCACTTCCCAGCAGCCCACATCCAGGATTGAATAATGAGTGGTATAGAGCCCGGCCCTTACATCCCAACTCAGGAGAGCTCTGATGGCCACTCCATATTCAGAACTCCCTGCAGGATTGGCTGAGGCATTCATTGAGACTGCATTGCAGATGAACTTCATCATCTGCCCATTCCCACATCCTTCCCTTCCCTTTCACAGGTGTTGATACTCAAAGCACTCCCCAGTGAGCCTTTTGCATGCTAACCTCCATCTCGGAGTCTGCTTCCTGGAAACACAAGCAGGGACAGTGGGTTGTTCCAGGATGTTCTTGGAAAGCAGATGAAGAGACAATATCTTAGAGCGGGATTACTGGCCACCCATCTGGCATCACTGGTGGCAGATGGGGTATCGATAGCTAGTAGCAGAAGGTGGTGGTGCAGTCGCTCACTGGTGCTGAGCTGCAATGGTGTACTTGTGGAAGGGAGTGCATTAACTGGAATAAGGTATTAGGCATTTGAGAAATATGGGGGGTGTGGTAACTATAGTGATGCTCAGGAAAAGGATAATAAAAAGCTGAAAGTAATTAATCAGGTATTACAAGCTAAGTGTTGGCTGGGCATGGTGGCTCACACCTGTAATCCTAGCACTTTGGGAGGCTGGGGGGGGGGGGGTGGATCACTTGTGGTTAGGAGTTCGAGACCAGCTTGGGCAACATGAAGAAACCCCGTCTCTACTAAAAACACAAAAATTAGCCCGGCATGGTGGCAGGTGCCTGTAATGCCAGCTACTCGAGAGGCTGAGGCAGGAGAATCGCTTGAACCCCGGAGGTGGAGGTTGCAGTGAGCTGAAATTGCACCACTGCACTCAAGCCTGGTGAGTGCAGAGCGAGACATCGCTAAAGAAAAGAAAAAACTGTCAAAGCTGGAGGACCTTTTAAAAAAGAGTAGAGGAGCTCCAAAGGAGGTTAAACTCGCACATAAGGCAGGTCTGCTATGCCAAGGACAGGGGATCTGGGTGGGAAGAAGTGGGACCCTGACACATATATGAGTTGATGCCCCCAGATCTTGACTTCCCAGTTTCCTTGGGAACCAAGGGTTAGAAGCAGGAGTGGCTCTGTTTACCATCACACCCAGTGGCCAACTCAGGGACATCCCACACCCCGTACCCTGCTGCATTCCTACATCTGTGGACTCTGTTCATTTAGAGGTCTTAGATCTCAAAGGGGAATGCCTTTATTTGGGAGTAAGCAAAAGCCTTGTTCAGCTGTAAGCTATGGCTGCCATTTGGATACTTTGAGCTTCTTGTGACAAAGAACAGCAGGGAAATAGAGGATTCTCATCCTCACAGGACTGAATGACCCTTATCATTAAGTGGGGTCAGGAAGGAACACATTGAGAAGGCAATATGGGGAATCTCTTTAGGTATAAATGGATATAAGCCCTTGACACAGGAATCTACTTTATGGATATACAGCTAGTCATCTGTATCCATGGGTTCTGCATCCCATGGATTTGACCAATGGTAGGTTGAAAATACTTTGTTAAAAATTGTGTCTGTACTTAATATGTACAGACTTTTTTTTCTTGTCATGATTCCCTAATCAATACAGTACAACCACCATTTACATAGCAGTTACATTGTATTAGGTATTATAAGTAATACATAGATGATTTAAAGTATATGGGAGGATGTGCTTAGGTTATATGAGATTTTGGCATTTGCAGGAGGTTAACGACATTTGGAGGTGGAGCCTTTGGGAGGTAATTAAGATTAGATAAGATCATCAGGGTGGGGCCCCCATGATAAGACTGGTGATTTCATAAGAAGCAGAAGGGAGACCTAAACTGACACACACACTTCCCTCTCACTATGTGATGTCCTCTGTCATGTTATGACATAGCAAGAAGGCCCTCACCAGCAACAGCCTCTCAACCTTGGACCCCCCTGAGAAATATAAGAAATTTCTTTTCTTTATAAATTATCTAATTTTTGATGTTCTGTTATAGCAAAGAAAACGGACTAAGATAGTAGGTCTGGAGGACTTGGTTCTCTGTTAGGAGGAAATGCTCCCACCAGAGAACACAATAAAGGTTACCCTGAATCTAAAGGTATGATTACCCTCTGATTATTTTGGAATCCTCATGCTAGTAGAACAGCAGACAATGGATGGGAGATAAAATTGCCTCTGATCACCATAAAGAAGTTGGATGCTTGATACTAAATGGCGACACAGAGGAATATATCTGAAATTCAAGGGATCTGTTTGGGCATCTGTTGATGGTCCCATGCCTCATATTAACCATGAACAGACAATTGCAGGGATGGTGGCCTGACAAAGGGAAGCAGGGGCTCAGATTCATCCAGGTTAAAGATCTGGTCACCTCCTAGGGCAAGTAAGCCTTGTTACATTAAATTTGAAGTGCTAACCAGACTATACAAGTGGAGATGTAGAGTAAGCAATTGGATACACAATTCTGGAGTTGGGAGAGGTCCAGGTTAGAAGTATGTATTTAGGAGTCATCATCATATAGAATGGATGAGTCTACCTAGTGGGTGAGTATAAGTTACAAGAAGAAGAATTGAGGTCTGGATCACACCAATGTTTAGAGGACATGACCTTTCAGTATTTGTTTGCAGAGGTGAGAGGTGGGAGGAAAATCAGGCATTTGGCATTCTCAAAGCCAAGTGAAGATAGTTTCCAAGGAGGAGAGTTATCAGCTGTGTCAGATGCTGCTGGTAGTTGAAGTAAAATGAGGATCGAGTATTGTCTCTTGGTTTTTGTGGTGTAAAATTTATTGGTGACCTTGACAAGATAGGTTTCAGTGGAATGATGGGGGCACAAAACCTGAATGAGCTTGAAAATGGTGAGGAAACAAATAAGAGACAGTAGATGTAGAAAACCCTTTCAAAGAGTTGTGTTGTTTTAAAAAATGTGGGAGTCGGTAGAGAATAGGCCAGTGAGGAGGATCCCAGTGATCCAGGATAGAGGGTGAGCTGGTCAATGCAGGGGTGCAAGGGTAGACCAGTGAGAAGCATCCTGGGATAGGTAGAAGGAGATAGGACCAGAATACAGGGTGGGGGTGCTTTTGGCCAGGAGCTCCTAAAATCTACCTAGAGCCAGTGGAGAGAAGAGAGAGTGAATGGGAAGAGATGTGTTTGGGTGGAGAGATATGTGGTGGGAGCTTGGAAGGTCTCTTCTAACTGCTCAATTTTCTCAGAGAAATAGGAGGGGGAGTCATCAGCAGAGAGTGAGGAGCTAGAGGTTTGAGGAGACATGGGAGGATGCATACAGGCTATATGCAAATCTCATACCATTCTATACAGGGGACTTGAGCATCCATGGATGAATCACACAGCTGTCAAGGGAGTGGGAGTATGAATGCAGATAAAGTGTGAAGCTGGGCAGCATCAAGGGGTCACCCAAAATTAGGGGTCAGGGAGTTAGATTATGGATTTCATGATGTGACTGGGTAAAATGTAATTTCATTACCTTGCTGATTGATCTATATTGGCTCTGAAGAAGTCAGGTAAATTTTTTGTTCTTGGCCTTTATCCAACTTATCTTGAAAACTTTGGCAGTGTCACTAAGCAGTTGAGCTTCTTCTGTCCAAAGGTGATTTTTCCCCCGACTAATAACGTAACCTATCAGTGAACGTTGAGAAGAGCTGAAAAGGGTTGCACACATTTAAATACCTGGAAAGCCAGTTGCAGCACTAAATGTTGTGTATCCATGCTATCGTTGCTCATCTCTTGTAGAACTTTCCTCATCTGTGTTCCTTGATAAGAGTTGAGGTGTGGAAAGGTGAGGTCCTTAAAGGATAATTGTCAACACATCCACTGCCTCATTCCACCATATATCCAAATTCAGAACATCTCAACACAGATTAACGCACTTAATTTCCAAAACCAAGCTACACTCTTAAAACCAAATTAAGCATAAGATAGGGAAGATAAGAAGCCCTAAGGCATTAATCATTAGAAGAGGCATCCCAGTAACCAATATTTATAATGGTCTTTCTGTTGGCAACTTGGAGGTTTCTTCATTTGAATTCACACACCATAGTAAAATAAGGATAGGAGCAGAATAAGACTCTCCTCCTTTTTGAGCTTGGCCAACTAAAAGGGGAGGTAGTAAAGCGAATTTTACATCACCTTGAACACAGGTGCTTTCTCAGGCAGATCATTTCTCAGGCAGGTCATTAGGAAAGAACACACATGGAGGCTGAATATCTGAAAACCAATCTCTTGTTTTAAGAAACAACTTTATTGAAGCATATCATAACATTTAAGTCTACAATTCAATGATTTTTGTAACTTTACCAAGTAGTGCAACCATCACATTTGGTGAGTTGTAGAGCATTTTTATTGCTCCAATAAGACCCCTCATGCCCTTTATAGTTGATCCCTGCTCCAAGCCCCAGACCTAGGCAACCTTTATCTATTTTGTCTCTATAAATTTTATAAATTTGCTTTTCTGAATCTTTCGTACTAATGAAGAAATTGATTTTTAAAACATATATATGCCTACTAATACCTCTTGGAAAGTCTTTGCATATATACTGTTCTATAGCATTCTCTTGCCCAAGGGATAGGACACCTGTCTCAGGCCTATGGCATTTTTGGAAGAATATCTATTCATATCTCTGTATCTCTATAGATCTATTTATATAAAATATTCAACATACAGTTTTCATATTACCTTGGTGGTGAGTCCCAGTTCCTTTGTCTGGGGCACAGAGGGAATCCCAGTGACAGGAGTAGCTCAAGATTGGGCAGGTCCTGGGTGTCTGGGCAGCTGCTGTTCTCTCTCCTCTCTAAGTCAGGCCATCCTTTCCTTTCTCCTCCCCCTAGGACACACCAGGAGGTCTCCCTGCCTTCTTTCCAGACTTCACTTTGTTGAGTCACCAAAGCCCCAAACCAGGACCGAGACTCCTTCTGAAAGACACCAAATCACATTCTGTCCATCACGCAGGGCATCTTTCACAGCTTTGCTTACCGCCACAGGCACAGGGACCTCTATGAATCACTATGGACTGTGCACATGAGCTCCCAGGAATTCTGGTTCTTTCCTTGTATTTTCTATGTTAACATATGGGCCCATGGTCCATTCAGTTGTCTAACTCAGAAACTGCAGTCAGCCAAGATCCTTCTCACTTCTTCCATACCCAATTGTCACCAAGCCCTGCTAATATGATATCTGCTATCTTTTAGTTGATCTTCTCCTGATTCCTCAGTCGCTGCGTTTTGTTGGGGTGGTCACCTGTCTTGCCTGGAGTGTAGCTGTAGCTTCTGTTCTGCTCTTACTTCAAAACTAAGCTAGAGGAACCTTTCCAAGGTGAAAAGCTGATCAAGTTCATCTCATTGTGGAGATTCAACCATGGCTCTCCCTTGGCTTTGATGATAAAATGTACATTTCTTGCCTTCCCACACTGGGACTTTGTTGATTTGTCCCTGACTCCTCTCCCTTTGCCTTCACAAGCTCCTTCTACTATAAACATAACAATGTTTCTTGCATTTCATGCTTGCATCTTCTCATTCCCTAGATTGTTCCTACTCTTCCCTCAGACTCAGCAAAGGCATCCCTTCTGCAGGGAAGCCTTATAAATACATCTACTTGGTTTTACATGGCTGTCTCTCCAACCCAACTTTCAGTGTTTCCCCTGCCTCACCTCCCACTGCCATCAGGCTGACAATATCTTAAGGGCACAGTTCGTATTTTACACTTCTCTCGATTCATTGGATATGATAGATAGCCATTCATTATTTGGAGTTTCTTAGTCTCAAAAAAACACACCTCTTTTCGGAGAAAGGGAAACATGTACACTGCTGCTTGGAATATAAATTAGTTCAGCCAATGTGGAAAGTGGTTTGATGATTTCTGAAAGAACTTAAAAAACAGAATCACCATTCAACTCAGCAACCTTATTACTAGGTATATACCCAAAGGAATGTAAATCATTCTGCTGTAAAGACACATGCACACCTATGTTTATCACAGGACTATTTACGATATCAAGGACATGGAATCAGCCTAAATGCCTATCAATGGTAGGCTGGAGAGAGCACCCTGGCCAACATGGTGAAACCCTGTCTCTACTAAAAATACAAAAAAAAAATTACTGGGCGTAGTGGCGGGTGCCTGCAATCCCAGCTACTCGGGAGGCTGAGGCAGGAGAATCGTTTGAACCCAGGAGGCGGAGATTGCAGTGAGCTGAGATCGCACCATTGTACTCCAGCCTGGGAGACAGGGCGAGACCCCATCTCAGAAAAAAAAAAAAAAAAAAAAAAAAAAAAAAAAAAAAAAAAAAAAAGTGGCCTGGATAAAGAAAATGTGGTACGTATACACCATGGAATACAATGTTGCAGTAAAAAGAACAAAATCGTGTCCTTTGCAGCAACTAGCATGGAGCTGGAGACCATTATCCTAAGAAAACTAATGCAGGAGTAGAAAACCAAATACTTAATGTTTTCCCTTATAAGTGGGAGCTAAACATTGAGTACATGTGGACACAAAAAAGGGAACAGCAGACATCAGAGTCTACTTGAAGGCGGAGGGTGGGAAGAGGGTGAGGCTGGAAAAACTACTCCTGTGACATGCAATGTACCTATATAACAAACCTGCACATGTACTCCTGAACCTAGAATAAAAGTTAAAAAAAAGTCACATCTCTGTCTTAATGTCTGTCCCCTGTAGATGCTTTGAGCCTCTTATGGGATCATGAGGATTGTGTTCTGGGATCCCGGGAGACAAAGCTGAGATTTAGCTGGATAAAGTAGGTGTGTAGCACAGCTGATGTTTGTTCTCTGTGGAAATCAGGCTCTTTTTTCCTAAGGAGAGTTCTAGAGCAGTTGTTTCTATTATTACTCCATTTTTCTGGAGTGTATTCTATGTAGCAAACTTGGGTTCATTTGGTGTTTTCATCTTCATGCAAGCCCACTGAAGTGGGTGGTACTATCCCTGCTTGACATATAGGAAACTGAGTCATATACAAGTTAAATAACCTGCCCAACAAATATAATCATTATTCATTAACACATAGATTTATCTTTAAGCCCCGTGTTCTTTACTTTTTTTTTTTTTTTTTTTTGAGACAGGGTCTCACTCTGTTGGCCAGGCTGGAGTGCAGTGGTGCCATCTTAGCTCATTGCAGCCTCCTCCTCCCGGATTCAAGCGATTCTCCCACCTCAGCCTCCTGAGTAGCTGGGGCTACAGGCATGCACTACCACGTCTGGCTAATTTTTATAGTTTTTTTTTTTTTTCTTTTGAGACAGGCTTTCACCATGATGGCCAGGCTCCCATGCTCTTAACTTCTAAGCCATAATGTTTTATGAATCCAGTTATGAATTGGATACGTGTTGTGAACTAAAATTCGAGCAATTTTGTATTCTAATCCAACACGAACACAGAAGTTAGTGGGGTGTCTAAATGCAGGCTGAGGGTGGGAAACCAAGTTAACTACAGAGCCTCTTGCCTGGTCCTGCCTTCAAGTGCACCTCCCCAGTCTCAGCCTGGGCTACTCTGAACAGGTTTTCTTGGCTACCATTTTCCTGGTCTCTATTCCAAAGACCATGATATAGGAGATATCTGTTCTTTTTCAAATATTACATGTCTAAGACTTGTCAGCAAGATACAGGCTTCCACTGACAGTTTTGGAGTCAGGCTTAAATGTGAAGAAACTGCTTCTATTCCAGGCAATTTCTTTCCAAAGTATGCCTACCTTTATCTGGCTTTCACAGTTGTGAGTCTATACATTCTTTTTTTTTTTTTTTTTATACTTTAAGTTCTAGGGTACAATGTGCACAACGTGCAGGTTTGTTACATATGCCATGTTAGTGTGCCATGTTAGTGTGCTGTGCCATGTTAGTGTGCTGCACCCATTAACTCGTCATTTACATTAGCTATATCTAATGCTATCCCTCCTGACTCCCCCCTCCCCACAATAGGCCCCAGTGTGTGATGTTCCCCTTCCTGTGTCCAAGTGATCTCATTGTTCAATGCCCACCTATGAGTGAGAAAATGCGGTGTTTGGTTTTCTGTTCTTGAGATACTTTGCTGATAATGATAGTTTCCAGCTGCATCTGTGTCCCTGCAAAGGACACGAACTCATCCTTTTTTATGGCTGCATAGTATTCCATGGTGTATATGTGCCACATTTTCTTAATCCAGTCTGTCACTGATGGACATTTGGGTTGATTCCAAGTCTTTGCTATTGTAAATAGTGCCGCAATAAACATACGTGTGCCTGTGTCTTTATAGCAGCATGATTTATAATCCTTTGGGTATATACCCAGTAATGGGATGGCTGGGTCAAATGGTATTTCTAGTTCTAGATCCTCGAGGAATCGCCACACTGTCTTCCACAATGGTTGAACTAGTTTACAGTCCCACCAACAGTGTAAAAGTGTTCCTATTTCTCCACATCCTCTCCAGCACCTGTTGTTTCCTGACTTTTTAATGATTGCCATTCTAACTGGTGTGAGATGGTATCTCATTGTGGTTTTGATTTGCATTTCTCTGATGGCCAGTGATGATGAGCAATTTTTCATGTGTCTGTTGGCTGTATAAATGTCTTCTGTTGAGAAGTGACTGTTCATATCCTTTGCCCCCTTTTTGATGGGGTTGTTTTTTTCTTGTAAATTTATTTGAGTTCTTTCCTAAGCCAAAAGAACAAAGCTGGAGGCATCATGCTACCTGACTTCAAACTATATTACAAGGCTACAGTAACCAAAGCAGCATGGTACTGGTACCAAAACACAGCTATAGACCAATGGAACAGAACAGAGCCCTCAGAAATAATACCACACATCTACAACCATATGTTCTTTGACAAACCTGAGAAAAACAAGAAATGGGAAAAGGATTCCCTATTTAATAAATGGTGCTGGGAAAAGTGGCTAGCCATAGGTAGAAAGCTGAAACTGGATCCTTTTCTTACTCCTTATACAAAAATTAATTCAAGTTGGACTAGAGACTTAAATGTTGGACCTAAAACCATAAAAACCCTAGAAGAAAACCTAGGTAATACCATTCAGGACATAGGCATGGGCGAGGACTTCATGTCTAAACCACCAAAAGCAATGGCAACAAAAGCCAAAATTGACAAATGGGATCTAATTAAACGAAAGAGCTTCTATACATTCTTTTGAGTAGAAAAGTGGTTTGCATCCTTGACAAAGTAGTTGGCATTAGAACCTAGTTTTGTCAGTGTTTGTTTGGCTTTTTGATTTTTTAAAATTCAGAACAAATAGTAATGTGACTCAGGTCTTGAAGGTATAACTCAGTGTTCCTGCACCAGGAGGAAAGGAGTTTGCTCCATCTTTAGGTAGAGAAGTTCTAGGGATATCACATAAAATTATATATATACACATATACATGAATATACACATGAATACATATGAATATATATGTGAATATGTATATTCAAGTATATATACATGAATATATATGTGAAAATGTTTTGACAACTGTAAATTGGTATACATATGCTGGGTATGTAACTTTGTTAATTTTGTAATTTTGTATATAGCAGCTCTCATCCTATTTGCTATATTTAGCAGTCTTATTTTTCTTAAAATTCCTTTCCCTTTCATAGCTCTTAATGAGGCATTTTTTCCCTTCTGTTCTTTCCCTGACACACCCCATCCCCACAATTTGCCCTAAAGAGGAAAACAAAAAATTTTCTTTGTGACCATCAACACTTTCAACACTTCTGTGACCAAATGAGTGGCTTCCCCCAACACTCCCCCCACACCAACCAATTCTTCTATTCTTTGGACACCAGCTAGGCATCTATAGTTCAATTGTGACACCAACTACCTGGAGTTAGTGTTAGTACAGGTTAAGGGCTCAGTCCCACAAGACTGTCCCGGTTCCAGAAGCCAATTGCAAGTAATGAATCCCCAAGTTACCGGCACTTCTGTCAGCCTTGGCTACAGATGGAGGGTTCCCAGGACCTCCTCTTCAAGTTTGACAATTTGTTGTATTGGCTCTCAGGACTCAGGGAAACACTTTTTCTGGTTTATTATTAAGGATATGATAGAGGATGATATGACATGAACAGCCAAATGAAAACATATATAGAGCAAGATCAGCAAGGGTCCTGAAAGCAGGGGCTCAGTCCCCATGGAGTTGGGGTGCACTGCCCTCTGGGCACATGGATGTGTTCACCAACCCAGGAGGTCTCTGAACTCTGTCTTTTAGGGATTTTATGGAGACTTCATGTAGGCATGATCAATTATTAACTCAACCTCTATCTCTTCTCCCCTCACTCAGGATGGGAGTGGAGCTGAAAGTTCCAAGCTTCTAACCACGGCTTGGTCTTCCTGGAGACCAGCCCTCATTAAGGAGCCCAGCAAGAGTCACCTCATTAGAAGAAAACATGCTCTTGTCACACAGGAAATTCCAAGGGATTTAGGATCTCTGTGTCTGAAACTGGGGTCAAAAATCAAATATTAGAACAAAAGATACTCCTAGCACCTTTACGGCTTTGACAATTACAAAGGTTTTAGGAGGTATGACCAATAGCTGGGAAAGAAGATCAAAATATAAATTTCTTATGTCATAATATCACAACCTTTAGTTTCCCCTCTGTGTCTCTGAACATACAGACAGGAATTCATATAATTACATAATTTGGTACATTTACATAAATGTATTTACATGTTATATATCATTTGTTAACTTGTCTTTTTCATGTTAATGTGTCTCAGAGATATTTTTGAATCAGCACATGGTATATTTACCTCATTTAAGAGCCATTCTGTGCTTTTTGATGGAAGGCGCTCATAAGAATACAGGGAGACTAGCAGTCATGTTTCAATCCTGCAGTGAAGCTGACGCCCAACTGGGCACTAGTGTTCTATTTGTGCAAAACGATGTCATTAGTGGATCCTGCCTTTTGAGTGGCCTGGGGTCAGTAGTCAGTAGACCTTTGCTCTTCACAGTCCTCGAGGATCAGAACGTGAGCAAACGAGAAGGTGCAGAAACCCAAGTCACACTAACACAGTGGCAGTAGCTTCTAGTCCATTCTCAATCTTTCTACTTTGAAGAAATGCTTGAGTTAATTTTCAGGTCTCCAGGAATCCCTGCATAAACCCAATTACATCTAAAGCTATGGATTATTGTTATGAGAGTAAGCTATGGATATAATAACGTACTATTATTTGTCAGTGTTATTTTTTATAGGGACTGATATTTTTCAGTGGATCTATTTACTGTAGCCAATCTATCAGCCTACTCTTTTTGTGTGGTCCCCCTCTCCTCTGCCCCACAAAGGATATTTCTTCTACTGCAAGTCAGTCATGTAGGTGAGGAGACTTCAGTTTCTTCTTTTAATAAATTCCTACCTGATTTTTGAAAAATTTTATCCAAGTAGACTTCAAAGTTTTATCACACATTCATAGTATAAGATGCACTACTGAGGTATGGGACATGGTATATGATATATGCAAGAGTAATTATTTCTCCTATTTAAAGCTAACAATTTTTTTAGCCAATCTGTGTTGAATAGAATCAGGTAGCTAACAATTGGATAACTTTTTAAAATTAATCTCTTTCTTTTTCATACATTTTAAAAACCCTTAAGGTAAACATAGTATATTTCTTTTAAATAACTGGCTTAAACCAAAAAGCAAATGAATTTTTGAAATGTCAGCTTGGTAGGTTTATTTAAATAAGGATTATAAAGTTATTTTAATTAATGTTATTTACTATATAAAATTTTTTGCCAGTATTGAATAGTAAAGCAATTAATCACAAGTCAAAGCAAAATGAATAAGAATATAGTTTAAGATATTATTTTATTAAAGCTTTGAATTTTTTTTCACTGAGTGACATGATAAAGGTCAAATAAAAGTCTAGCAGATGCAAAATTATTATGCACATCTATTAGTTTCTTGATTTCCTTTATAGGCTTATATGTGCATATAAAGTGTTTTTTTGAGGTTAAAATATAGAATGAAATTCACATCTTTTATCTAAAATATATTCTTACTTTTTACTGCATAAATAAGTACTGAATTCTGGGCCAAACTCGTGATAAGCACACATGGATATCATTTTCACCTGAAACGAGGCAATATCTGTCCCAGTTCTTGATGGTTGTTAAACAAAAGAAAGCTTGCTTACACGTGTAAGAATTTGAAAACTTCAGCAGATTGTTCATTGCTTTCTTATGAGTGGTAGGATCCTCTTACAGAAATCCAATACTTTTCTAGGGCAGATCAGGGAATCTCATGTGATTTACTTCACAAAGTCCTTCCTCTTTTCTCAGTCAAATTCTCAGGATGAGCAGAATGTACAGATTCAGAGACAGGATCCTCACCCTGCAATACGCTTGTGTGGAAAGGAAGGAAAATACTGTTAAATTTTGTTCTGCAGTTTTTCTGATGGTTTTCAATAAGGTTTGAGACTCGCTGTATAATAAATAATTTAACTTTATCCGAAAAGATGTCTGACCACATTTCCCGCCCCCACCCTTTGCTCTCAGCTTCTGGGAGGTGGTCTCTAAGCCCTTAGAATGTCCTGTCTGGTAGTAGTGGCTTTTTGATTGATCTTACAAATGCTTTTTCTGTCTCAATGCTAGAAAAGAATAAATTAGAGTTTGTCTTTTTGTGAGGATGATTCCAGTTTACATTTACTGAATTGCTATAGGGTTATTTGAATTCACCAGCTACTGTCATAAACTGGAACACTATATTGATGATATCATGATATTGTCTGAAACTGAAGACCAGGGTGGACTGACCCAAATGGGGGATGACACACTTGACCAACAGAGGCTTGTTGATAAATCCTGCAAAAGTCAAAGAGCCTGCTCAATTGGTGAAATTCTTAGGAATAACCTGGGTAGGAGCCACCCATGACATTACACAGGTGACTACAAACTGCTGTCAATATCTATTCCTAGATCTAACTAAGAACGTTAGTTATAATCTAGTTCAACATTTGTGTGGTAGATTTGAGTTTTGAAGGATGCATATTCTACATTGGGTATATTGCTAGATTTTATCCATACAACTACCCCCAAAGAGGGCCATACCTGAATGAGGACCCAAAAAATATCAGGCCATGTCAGAAGTGTGAAAAGTATTTTCTCTCTGGATGCTTTTGGGCCCTTATGCTCCACACTCATACATGATTTTGGAAGTCTCTGTAACATACTCATGCAGACTGGAGGTTACTGCAAAAGCTTGTGAGTGCCACCCAGAGGGGGGCAATGGAATTTTGTACCAGAATGTTCCTGGATGGCATGGCTTACCATATATGCCAGTAGAGAAACAACTAGTAGTTTGCTATTGGGAATTAATGGAGAATGACCCTATGACTGAAGGATGTAAAATACTCCTGAAACCTGAAATACCCATAATGTCTCGGGTGATGTCAGAGAAAACTCTAATAAAGAAGGCAGTGTCTGGACATGTTCCATAAAATGGAAATGGGTTCTATAGGAACATGTTACTGGGGGAATGCAGAGGGACTCATTGCATTACAAGCAGTAGGCTCTTTCCGTCTACCACTGACTTTGGAACTGTTGTCAGTGGGCTGGTTCAGGTTCTTGACTCTGCCGCACAAAAGAATTTCAGAGTGAATCCAAAGTAAGTAGGCAAAGAAGTTTATTCCAAAGCGAAAGTACACCATGAGTATTCATAAAATACTGGTGAGGTCAAGTATGCAAAGGCAGACCTGCAGTTGGCATGTGTGCTCAGTATCTACATACTCTAACATGGGTCACATTTATCATTAGCATATCAAATCTCCACCTAGGGGTGTGTTTTTTACTATCAAAATGAGGAAAAGGTCACTATAAGCTAAACCTGAGCCTAGCTGCACATGCAGGACCCTCAAGAAGTGCCTATTTCCCTTAAGGCAGAAATTTGATTGGCTGGAGATTGGGGAAGCTACATCAGGAATAAGGGGCTTTTATTCTCTTTCCCAGGCTCTATTGGGTATCAGGAACTTGTAACTATCTGGCAGCTGCTGGTATCCTGGAGGACTGCTTATCTTGCACAATATGTTAGGTGCTGATGCATAAGTTTGCAAGGGATGCAGAGTCTGCTGTGAGAAAAGCCCATAGGACTTCACACAGGAGGACAAGTCAATATGGCCTTCTAACCTTACTTATCCTGCCTTGTGGAAGAACTGGAGTTAGCTAATCATAAGCTAATTTTTATGCTAAATAGTTCTGCACAAATTTACCACAAGATACAAATAGTGGTAGATGAAGGGGGGAAATGTAACCAAAACAGTATTAATATATCAATTGTATGTAATGACTTTATAGAATGGATTAACTGTTTCTCACTGGCTCCTCCAAATATTAACGTTATATTTGTTTTGCTTTAAGAGAGATGGTCAGAGACGAGGGAGTGGCCGGTATATTAAGGGATGCAATCTTGCCCCTCAAATGCCTGTCCTTTGCCTTCAGTTTCTATAATAAACTGTAGTTTGTGAGGGTCCTCTTCCTGGTTTGTAGAAGGACACCTTCTTGCTTGTATCCTTGTATGATGGTGAGGAAGAGCAATCATCTCTCTTGTGTCTGTCTCTATTTCTTTCTCTTTCTTTCTCTTTCTTTCTTTCTTTCTTTCTTTCTTTCTTTCTTTCTTTCTTTCTTTCTTTCTTTCTTTCTTCCTTCCTTCCTTCCTTCCTTCCTTCCTTCCTTCCTTTTCTTTCTTTCTTTCTTTTCTTTCTTTCAGTCTTCTTTCTTTTTTCTTTCTCTCTCTTTCTTCTTTCTTTTTTCTCTCTTTTTTATTTCTCTTTCTTTCTTTCTCTTTCTCCTTCCTTCCTTCTATCTTTCACTCTTTCTTTCTTTCTTTTTTCTCTCTCCCTCTGTATCCCTTCCTTCCCTTCCTTCCTCCCTCCCTCCCTGCCTTCCTTCTTTCTCTCCCTCCCTCCCCCTCTCTCTCCTTTTATTCTTTCTCTTTCTTTCATAAAAAATTAAATAGAAACAGGGTCTCACTATGTTGCCCAGGCTGGTCTTGAGCCCCTGAGCTCAAGTGATCCTCCTGCCTCAGCCTCCCGAAGTGCTAGGATTACAGGCATGAGCCACTGCACCCAGCCAGCTTGTGTCTTTTCTTATAAGGGCAGTAATCCCATTCATGAGAGCTCCACCTTCATGACTTAATTATCTCCCTAAGGTCCCACCTCTAAATACCATCACATTGGGGATTAGAGCTTTCACATATGAATTTTGGGGGCACACAAAATTTAGTTCCTAGCACAACTTTTTGTGCTAGTGCACTGAAGTGACCTACATGACTGCAATTCTTTCCCACAAACCTTATCAGTGAGATAATTGCAAGAATTTGAAAGAAGTTCACAGTACATTCACTTCTAGCTTACATAATTCAAGTTTTTTAACATTTAGAAGAGTAAAGCTCTTGCTGGGCAGTTGCTGGGCATGAAAGTTTGCTCCTGATTTTCTATTGCCCCTGTCGAGCATGTTCACTACTGTCAGGGAGTCAGTTGTTTATCGGGGAAGGTTAGGCAGGAAAATCCACGGGGTGATACCGACATCAGCAGCCTACCCTCCCTCCTTTTGTGCAATGCAGTGCTCGCCAATTATCAATGCCCTCTTTTATCTTACATTAAATATTGAGAATGGACGCAACCAAATGACCACAGTTCTGCATCTCACTGCCACACAGGACAGAAAGCTTTCTAAAGAAATTGCTAACGTGGCTGCTCTGTCACTGCCCTTCACTGGAAAACCTCAGTATCACCCAAACTGCAAAGTTCAACAGCTGATTTTTTTCAATCATTTTTTCTTCTCTTATTTTCAAATATTTAATTGACAATTTAGACTGTGTATCTCACATTCAAAGTGTACAATATGATGATTTTATATAAAAATGCATTGTGTAATAATTATCAAAATCAAATTAACACATCTGTCACCACCCATGCTGTATTTTAACTCTCCAGAACTTGTTTATCTTACGACCAAAGGTTTGTGCTCTTCGATCAACCCCTCCCTATGTCTCCTTAGCCCCCAGTGCCAGCAACCATTATTCTACTCTCTGTTTCTATAAGTTCAACTTTTTTAGAATCCACGTATAAGTGAGAACATACAGTATGTATCTTTCTGTATCACTTATTTCATTAAACATGTCCTTCAGGTTCATTCATGTTGTCACAAATGGCAGTGTTTCCTTTTTTAATGGCTGAATATTTGTCATACACACACACACTCACATATATATAAACACGCACCACAATTTCTTTATGCATTTATACATTAATGGACACTTAGTAGTTTCCAACTCTTGGCTATTGTGAATAATGCTGAAATGAACATGAGAGTGTAGGTATTTCATCGAGCTACTGATTTCATTTCCATTGCATATATACTCAGAAGTGAGATTGCTAGATCATATGGTTATTCTAGCTTTAATTTTTGAGGAAACTCCATACTGTTTTCCATAATGGCTGTATCAATTTACATTTCCAATAATACTGTACCTGTTTCTCTCCATCCTTACTAACACATATCTTTTGTCTATTTTGATAACAGTCATCCTGATGTGAGAGGTGACATCTCATTGTGGTTTTTATTTACATTTTCTTGGTGACTAGAGATGTTGAGCACCTGTTTATGTAGCTGTTAGCCACTTGTACACATTATTTGGAGAAATGTCTATTCAGGTTCTTTGCCCATTTTAGAATAAGATTATAAGTTTTTGTTATTAGGTTGTATGAGTTCTTTGTATATTTTAGATATTAATCCCTTATCAGATATATGGCTTGCAAACATTTTAACCCATTCTGTAAGTTGCTCTTTTGTTTTATTGTTTTTTTTTTTTTTTCTGTGCAATAACTTTTTAGCTTGATGTAGTGACTTAATTTTGCTTTGGTTACTTTTGCTTTTGGTGTCATATCCAAAAAGTAATTGCAATGACTAATGTCAAGCAACTTTTTTCTGTTTTTTTTCTAGAATTGTTATGGTCTCAGGTCTTACATTTAAAAGTCTTTAATTCAATTCAAGGTAACTTTTGTTAGTGGTGTAAGATAAAGGCCCAATTTTATTCTTTTGCATGTGGATATTCAGTTTTCCCAGCACCATTTATTGAAGAGATGATCCTTTCCCCATTGTGTGTTCTTGGTACCTTTGTCAAATATTAACTGATTGTATACGTGTAGGTTTATTTCTGGGGTCTTGATTCTGTTCTATTGATCTATTTATCTGTTTTAATGCCAGTATCATACTGTTTTGATTATGATACTTCTGTAATATACTTTGAAATCAGGAAATGTGATGCCTACAGTTTTGCTCTTCTTTCTCAAGATTGCTTTAGCTAGTTGGGGTCTTTTGTAGTTCCATACAAATTTTAGAATTGTCTTTTCTATTTCTGTGAAGAATGCAATTGGAATTTTGACAAGAAATTGATGAATCTGTAGATTGCTTTGGGTAGTGTGAATATTTTCACAATACTAATTTTTCCAATCCATGAACATGGAATATCTTTCCATTTATTTGTATATTCTTCAATTTCTTCCATCAGTATCTTATAGTGTCCAGTGTACAAGTCTTTTACCTCCTTGGTTAAATTTATTCCTAGGTATTTTATTGTTTTTGATGCTATTAAAAATGCAATTATTTTCTTTATTTCTTTTTCAGATATTTCATTGTTAGTTGATAGAAATGCAGCTAAATTTTTTGGTGTTGATTCTGTAGCTGCAACTTTACTGAATTTGTTGATTAGTCCTAATTATTAGTGGAGTCTTTAGATCATGTCATCTGTAAACAGAAGCAATTTTACTTCTTCCTTTCCTATTTTGATTGATTCCTTCCTTCCTTCCCTCCTTCCCTCCCTCCCTTTCTTCCCCTTCCTCTTCCCTTCCTTTCTCTTTCTCTTTCTCTCTCTCTCTTTCTTTTCTTTTCTTTTCTTCTCTTTTCTTTCTTTCTTTCTCTTTCTTTCTTTCTTTCTTTCTTTCTTTCTTTCTTTCTTTCTTTCTTTCTTTCTTTTTCTTCTTTCTTTCCTTCCTTCCTTCCTTCCTTCTTTCCTTCCGTCCTTCCTTCCTTCCTTCCTTCCTTCCTTCCTTCCTTCCTTCCTTCCTTCCTTCCTTCCTTCCTTCCATTGCTTGGTTGGGACTTACAGTACTACATTGAATAGAAATAATGAGAGTCTTATTCCTGATCTTAGCAGAAAAGCTTTTGACTTTTCACTGTTGAGTATGATACTAGCTGTGGGCTTGTCATATATGGCCTTTAGTATGTTGAGGCACATTCCTTCTGTACCTAATTTGTTAATAGTTTTTACCATGAAAGGATGTTGTGTTTCATCAAATGCGTTTTTTTGCATTTATTGAGATGATCATATGACTTAGTTTTCATTCTATTAACATAGTGTATCACATTTGTTGATTGTGTGTGTTGAACCATTCTCACATCCCAAGGATAAATCCCTCTTGATCATGGTAAATGATTCTTTTAGTAGGCTGTTCAATCTGGTTTGCCCATATTTTGTTGAGTATTTTTACATCTGTGTTCATCAGGGATATTGGTCTGTAATTTCATTTTCGTACAGTGTTTTTATCTGGCTCTGGTGTCAGAGTATTGCTGGTCTTATAAAATGAGTTTGGAAGAGTTTCTTTCTCTTCAATTTTTTGTACAATTTTGAGTAGGATTGGCATTAATTCTTCTGTAAATGTTTGGTAGAATTCATCTGTGACACTGTCTGGTCCTGGAATTCTCTTTGTTGGGAGATTTTTTTTCAAGAAGTAAGCTTAAATCTCATGTTGGGAGGTTTTATTAAAAATTATTGATTCAGGTTGGGCACGGTGGCTCACGTCTGTAATCCTACTACTTTGGGAGACCAAGGTGGGCAGATTACCTGAGGTCAGGAGTTCAAGACCAGCCTGGTCAACATGGCAAAACCCCGTCTCCACTAAAAATACAAAAATTAGCCGGGCATGGTGGTGCATGCCTGTAATCCCAGCTATGCAGGAGGCTGAGACAGGAGAATTGCTTTAACCTGGGAAGCAGAGGTTGCAGTCAGCCCAGATTGTGCCACTGCACTCCAGCCTAAGCAACAGGATGAGACTCCATCTCAAACAAAACAAAAAATTATTAATTTAGTCTCCTTACTTTATTTATTTATTACTTACTTGTTCTTGCTCTGTTCAGATTTTTAAATTCTTCATGATTCATTCTTGGTAGATTATATAATTCTAGGAATCTATCCATTTCTTTTAGATTATCCAACAGAAGGAAAATTGGAAAATTTACAAATATGTGGCAATTAAACAATACAACTCCTGACCAGTACGTCAAAGAAGAAATAAAATGGAAAATCAAAAAAATCTTGAGAGAAATGAAAATGGAAACAAAACATGCCAAAACTTTTGGGATGTAGCAAAAGCCATTCTTTTTTTTTTTTTTTTTTTTGAGACGGAGTCTTGCTCTGTCGCCCAGGCTGGAGTGCAGTGGCCGGATCTCAGCTCACTGCAAGCTCCGCCTCCCGGGTTTACGCCATTCTCCCGCCTCAGCCTCCCGAGTAGCTGGGACTACAGGCGCCCGCCACCTCGCCCGGCTAGTTTTTTGTATTTTTTAGTAGAGACGAGGTTTCACCATGTTCGCCAGGATGGTCTCGATCTCCTGACCTCGTGATCCGCCCGTCTCGGCCTCCCAAAGTGCTGGGATTACAGGCTTGAGCCACCGCGCCCGGCCAGCAAAAGCCATTCTAAAAGGGAAATTTATAGCTATAAATGCTTACATTAAGAAAAAAGAAATATCTCATATAAGCAACCCAACTTTACATCTCAAGGAACGAAAAAAGAACAAACTAAGCCCAAAGTCAGCAGAAGGAAGGAAATAATAAATATTAAAGCAGAAATAAGTGAAATAGAAAACAGAAAAAAAGAAAGAGGACTTAAATAAATATAATTTTAAAAGATCTTAATCTCTCTCACAACCATGGTAGAGAAAACCAGACTGCGAGATTAATATTACAAGTGTAACCAGTTTTGCCAACTTAATAAAGAAAGCTACTATTTCTCCAGTATTCTCCAAAACCCAAATAATTATGAAGTCTACTTGCCCTGAGGAATTCCTTCCCTGATATGTCCAGAAAGCACTTGATAGTTGCCTCAAGGCTCAGGATCACCCTGGGCTGCTCACTAGTATCACTAAGAACTTCCTTGATGTGGAAGGATCCAACAGGCCCTACCAGAATGTCATTGCCCTGGAAGTTGGCCTCAGCTGGGCTGCTAGGGCTGTTGCCACCAGCACTTCCGTCAGCTCTTCATTTAAAGTCTTCATTCTGCCTTTAAGTTGCAACTGTCTCAATTGCTCTCCTCTTCCCTCTTTGCCTCAGACAGTCTAATCAATCCTCTCAGAAAAGCACTTAAGCTTCCAAGTCACAAAATAAAATTTAAAATATCTATTCTCCAGAAGCCATAAAGGAGCAGATTGATAAATTTAACTGTGTTAAAATTTAAAACTTCTGTTTGGCAAAAGACAAGACAGACTGAAAATGTAATTGCAGAACATATGATAAAATGGCTAATTGCCTTAATTTGCAAAATAACTCTCATACAAATGAATGAGAAAGTAAAACAACTCAGAAGAAAATAGACATGTTATAAGAACAGACAGTTCACAGGAAAAATGTAAATGGCCTGTAAAATTATGGAAATATACTTAGTCTCACACATATTTAAAATATGGAGATAAAAACATCAGTAAGATAGAATCTTTCAACTTTTAGATTGGTAAAAAATTTAAAAAACCTTTATAATATCTAGAGCTGGAAAAAGTATGGAGCAATAGGTACTTTCAGATGTTTTTGATGAGATTTTGTACTGTTGCAACCTTTGGGAAGGCAATTTGGTAACGTCTATCAAATATTTAAGTGTATGTGTATTTTGACTGTTTTGACTGATGAATTTCATTGCTTGGGATTTACATTGCGAATATGCTTGACAAAATTTCCTGTTAGTGTATGTGCAAGAATATTTGCAGAGGCATTGTTTTAAAGGAAACAAAAATGTTATTCCCAAATATACTTCTTTGACATATTTTGAGATGGCTATTCAGAGGGCCTGCAGACAAGAATAGCCCAGAAAAGCTACCTTTTCTGGAGATTTCATCTGTAGAGAAAAATCTACATTAGTGAAATAAAGCTAGGCTTTCTCTGAGGCACCCTTTTTTAGTCCAGATCTAGGAAAGATTAACTCAAGCGCAGGCTATCATCTACTCTTTCTGAGAGCTGCTACCTGCGAGGTTTCATCTACCTTGTAAGACTGCCTTTGGTAGCCATGCCTTTCCTCTTCTCTCCCTCCCATAACCTGTATTGTGATGATCCAAGCTCTTTTCTTTCCGTAACCTCAAGATGGTATAAAAGCATCAACCATCTGGCTCTTTCTTTGAGTTTTATATTTTGTATGACTCCTGTGAATACATGTGCATGTTAATAAATTTTGTATGCCCTTCCTCCCATAAGTCTGCCTTTTGTCGATTGATTTTCAGTGAACCTTCAGAGGGCAAAGGAGAAGTTTTCCTTTGGTCCCTACAGTTTAATAGTGTGATCTGAGAGCCCAAAATAAATGCCCCTTTATCAACTAACGTAGACTCTAAGTTTAAGGAAACAAAGTTACCTGCGAGTGGAGGGTTCAGGGCCCAGCTGGCATGGCAAATTTCTAAATTCCCAGGGCTCTAAACTTCCTAACTATTGCAGCCATTGGACCTCTCCTAAATCTGATTTATAACCCAGACTACTATAATTCTGATTGGACAGAGGACTGGCCTTACAAACACTCTTTTCTGATAAGCTACTATAAACAGTAAGCCAGTTTCAGTCAGCTTATGGAGGCTGTGAACAAATGGTCTTTGTGCCCTACAGTTAACCTTTTGATGTAAAGAGCCAAATTCCATCTCATTTTAATGCTAAAATCCTGTTTCAAAGTAAACATGAGATGTATGTAACATGTGTGTTTACCCGTTGCTCATTTGCTCAGCTCCCCTTGTAAATATGTATAGCTTCTCCCCAAACCTGCTGAATATGTATGGCTCTATTGTGTAACACAGACCCATGAGGAATAAAATCCAGCTGTTCCTTCCCCTCTTCAAAGAGAGACCACAGTCAGTCCGTGCTGGTTTGCTGGTTTCTCTTCCCAGCTTACAAACCAATATCGTCAATAAAGCTCTCCTTTCTACCATTTAACCATCCTGGTGGTCTTCTGAATGACAACAGCGAACAATTTAAAAAACAAACTCGTTTAATAACAAACAACTTAAAAAGCAAGCTTAAGTATCTATTGACAGGAAAATTAAATTGGAGTATGTAAAAATAATACAGCTGTTTAAAAGTGAGGTAGATTTGTAAGTGCTGAAAGGGAAAGATGTCCAAAGTATATCATGAAACAAAAAGAACAAGGTACAGAATAATATGATGTAAATAAGAATTACATGGCCATAAAAATGTGCTAGTAGATGCATTCAGCATTTTTCTAGGAAATGTACAACACACACAAACACTCATGCGTGCTTGCGCATGCACACACACACACACAAACACACACACATTAACAGCAGTTGCCATGGAGAGAAAAGCCATGGAGAAAGATTTTATTTGAGCTTTTTCTTTATTTAGACATGGAGGGTTGGGTTAAACACAGTCTTCAGTTCATGGCACTCCCCATCATTGGTTTAGACAGGCCCCTTAGCCTCATTCCGCACTTTCATTTGCCTCCTTCTCCCTTGAAGAAAACCCTTCCGTTTAATGTATGTGGTGTTAGTTGTACGTATTCTTGTAAAATGTGTATTGTCTGTCTGGTATGTTGTATTAATTTTTATAACTGATATGTGCAATGGATCCTATTTTTTCTTCCTTTTTTTACTCAGCATAATGCATGACACTCTGGGTGTGTGTAGTCATTGCTTCTAACTGCTGATGGTACTCCACATTTTTCCTATCTGCTTTATTTTACATAGACATCTGGGTCACTTTCAGTTACTCACCATCACAGTCTGAATAAACATCCTCAGATAGGTACTCAAGTAAACTACAGTGTGAGTTTTTTTTTTTTTTTTTAAGTACAGATCCAAAAGTGGGTCTTGATGGTCATGAAGCACAATGATATATAACTGAGAAGTGTCAGATTGCTCTTTAGGGTGGCTGTACCGGTCTACATGCCCACCAGTAACATAAGAGGACACCTCTATCCACACATTTCTGCTTGGCATTGTTCAGCTTTATGATTTTTGCCAGCATAATAAAGTAATATCTTGTTATTTTAAAAAGTTGAATTATTCTCATAGCCAGTTTGGGCCTCTCCTTATACACCTGCCAGCCTGCTTGATTCCTTCTTTTTGCAAATTGCCTGTTTATTTCCTTTGTTCATTTTTCTTTTGGATTTTCTGCTTTTTTGTTTGTTTGTTTGTTTTTGTTTTTGTTTTTATATTTTTTTATTTTTTTATTTTTTATCTTTTATTTTTTATTTTTTATTTTTTATTATACTTTAAGTTCTAGGGTACATGTGCATAACGTGCAGGTTTGTTACATATGTATATTTGTGCCATGTTGGTGTGCTGCACCCATCAACTCGTCAGCACCCATCAATTCATCATTTATATCATGTATAACTCCCCAATGCAATCCCTCCCCCCTCCCCCCTCCCCATGATAGGCCCCAGTGTGTGATGTTCCCCTTCCCGAGTCCAAGTGATCTCATTGTTCAGTTCCCACCTATGAGTGAGAACATGCGGTGTTTGGTTTTCTCTTCTTGTGATAGTTTGCTAAGAATGGTGGTTTCCAGCTGCATCCATGTCCCTACAAAGGACGCAAACTCATCCTTTTTTATGGCTGCATAGTATTCCATGGTGTATATGTGCCACATTTTCTTAATCCAGTCTGTCACAGATGGACATTTGGGGTGGGATTGTAAACTAGTTCAACCATTATGGAAAACAGTATGGCAATTCCTCAAGGATCTAGAACTAGATGTACCATATGACCCAGCCATCCCACTACTGGGTATATACCCAAAGGATTATAAATTATTCTACTACAAAGACACATGCACACGTATGTTTATTGCGGCACTATTCACAATAGCAAAGATTTTCTGCTTTTTAATCTTAATTTTAATAGTTTCTTGTATATGTTAGATACTGTGTTAATTTTTAAAAAACATTAGGGATAGCAAATAACACTCAATTTGTCACCTGTTTGTTAACTTTCATCATGATGTACTTCCTTGAATAAATTTTCTTAATTTGATGTAATTGACTTAATCAGCTTTGGCCTTATGATTTGTTCTTCTGCTATTCTTTAGAAGTCCTTCCCTGCCTGGTATTGTTAGGAAGATATTAACCCACAATATTTACCATTGACTTATAATCTTTTGCCTTGAGGTCTTTAATCCTTCTAGAGCTTTCCTTGTATATATATTCTGGTAAGTAGGGATCAGTTTGATTTTTTTTACCTCTAATGAGACAGTTTTTCCAACATCATCTCATAAACAATTTGTCCTTTTGTCAATCAACTGTGATGCAAGATTTATTGTATGTCAAATTCTTATTATGGGTGTGAACTTTTTCTCAGTTCTTTATTCTATTCCATTTGTCCATTTTTTGTCCTTGTGCCAATATCATACATTATTTAATTTTTTATCATGAGATATAAGACAAAGAAAAATGCACAAAACATAAATCTACCACTTAGTGATTCAAAATGAGCACCTAGGTCATTACCACTCAGGTTAAGAAAGCATTCTGCCAAGAACCCAGAAGCCCCTGTGTGTTGCTCAATTTCTGATGCCTTTCCACTGTCTTAAGGCAATCATCCTCCCAGAGTACCACCCTGACATTTATGATGATTAATTTCCCACTTAAAAATACTTTATTAAGCATGTATTTATAAACCCTATACTTTAGTCCTGCCTGTTTTTGAACTTTATATAAAAAGAATTATACAGTATGTATTCTTTTTAGCCTGGTTTATTTCACTCAACATTATTGATGAGATTCATCCATGTTGTCATGTGTAGTAGCAGGTTATTGTTTTTCACTTCAATCACAATTTTCTGTGGTAGATTAAAAAAAGACTCACAGTCCTTCACTCTTTCCAATACCCATGTCCTTTGCAATGTGACTTTAGAGCTCCTCCCATGAAGAAATGGGGTCTAGTTCTCTTCCCTGGAATCTGGGCTGGCATTGTGGCTTCGTTTGGCCAATAGAATATGGTGAGGGTGACCACATGCCTATTCTGAGCATAGGCCTCCAGCAACCTTGTGTGCTTTTGCTCTGTATTTCGGAACTCCTGCCTCAGCCACATGAACAAGGCTGGGCTAGACTACTGGAGAATGATGTATGTGGAACACAGCTGAGTAAGCTTGGTTATCTGGGCTGAGCCCTCAGAAATTAAAAGAATCTCACAGATGCATGAGTTAGCTCAGTTGAGACCAGAACTCCCCAGCTGAATTCAGTCTAAATTGCTGATCCATAAAATTGTGAGCTCAATGAAAAGTCACTAAGTTTTGGGGTAGTATGATAGACAACCAATACACATTTCATTGATGTCTGTACCACAATTGATCCATTCTACTGTTGATAGAAATTTAACTTGTTCCAGTTATATAAATTGTGCTGCTCTAAAATATTTTTTTTTTTTTTTTTTTTTTTTTTTTTTTTTTTTTTTGAGACGGAGTCTTGCTCTGTGGCCCAGGCTGGAGCACAGTGGCAGGATCTCAGCTCACCGCAAGCTCCGCCTCCCGGGTTCACGGCCATTCTCCTGCCTCAGCCTCCCGAGTAGCTGGGACTACAGGCGCCCGCCACTTCACCCGGCTATTTTTTTTTTTTTTTTTTTGTATGTTTTAGTAGAGACGGGGTTTCACCATGTTAGCCAGGATGGTCTCGATCTCCTGACCTCGTGATCCGCCCGTCTCGGCCTCCCAAAGTGCTGGGATTACAGGCTTGAGCCACCGCGCCCGGCCTAAAATATTCTTATCATGCCTCCTAGGGCATATGTGCATGCAGTTCTATTGGGTGTATATCCCGAATTGAAATTTCTTTAAAAATTTTTTATAGCTGCATAATAGTTTTACATATTTATGGGGTTTGTTTGATATTTTGATACAAACATACAGTGTATAATGATCAAGTCATGATAATTGGGATGTCCATCACCTCAAGCATTTATCATTTATTTGTGTTAGGAACATTCCAATTTTACTCTTCTAGTTATTTCAAAATATACAATAAATTACTGTTAACTATAGTTGCCCGATAGTGTTACCAGACAACAGATCTTACTCCTTCAATCTAACTGTATTTTTGTACCTGTTAGGCAACCCCTTTTTATCCCCCAACCACCTCCACAGTCCCCAGTTCCTGGTAACTGTCAACCTACTCTCTATTTCCATTAGATCGACTCGTTAGCTCCCATATATGAGTGAGAACATGTGATATTTGTCTTTCTGTGTCTGGCTTATTTCACTTAATATAATGTCCTCCAGTTTCATCCATGTTCTTGCAAATGATAGGATTTCATTACTTTTTATGGCTGAACAATATTCTGTTGTTGTACATGCACCACCATTTGTCCAATGATGATTACTTAAGTTGATTCCATATCTTTGCTATTTGTGGATAAACAAGGAAGTGCAGACATCTCTTTAATACACTGATTTTTTTTGGATATGTAGCCAGCAGTGGGATTTGCTGGATCATATGGTAGTTTAATTTTTAGTTTTTTGAGGAACCCCCACGGCTGTACTAATTTCTATTCCTATCAACAGCATATGAGCATTTCCCTTTCTCCACATCCTCACTGGCACCTGTTGTTTTATTGTCTTTTTGATAAAAGTCATTTTAACTGGGTTTAGATGATATATCATTGTAGTTTTTGTTTGCATTTCTCTGATGATTAATGATGTTGAGCATTTTCTTCATATACCTGTTGGCCATTTGTATATCTTCTTTTGAGAAAGGTCTGTTCACATCTTTTGCCCATTAAAAAAATTGGATTACTTGTTTTCTTGCTGTTGAATGGTTTGAGTTCCTTATATATTCTGGTTATTAATCCCTTGCCAGTTGAATAGTTCACAATTTTTTTCCCATTCTGTAAGTTGTTTCTTCACTTTGCTGTTCATTTCCTTTGCTGTGAAGAAGCTTTTTAGTTTGATGTGATCCCATTTGCCCGTTCTTACTTTGGTTGCCTGTGGTTTTTAGGTCTTACTCAAGAAACCTTTGTCCAGACCAATGTCTTGGAGCATTTCCCCAATGTTTTCTTCTAGTAGTTTTATAGTTTCAGGCCAAATTGGAATTTTTAGCTCATAGAGTATTATATCTTTACCTTTAGTAGTTAATGACTTTATTTTCAAAATAGTTGTATGAATTTATACTTCTATCATCAGCATATAAGAGTTCTCATTGCTTCACATTCTGTGCCAACACATGGAATTGAAGAAACATTGAAAACTTTGCCTTTGAGTTCAGGAACAAGACAAAAATGCCCACAAATATGACATCTTTTCAGTGTTATACTAGAAATCCTGCCCAGTGTAGTAACTCAAGAGAGTGAATAAAAGGCATAAATATTGGAAAGGAAGAAATAAAGTGTTATCATTGATAGATCATCTGATGATTGGATATTTAGAAAATCCAAAAGACTGTATAGATAAATTATCAAAATTAATACATTTAACAAGATGACAGAACAAACTTCACATCTGAAAATAATTTATTATATATTAGCAGCAAAGAGGTAGAAAGCAAAATAAAAAGAAAGGTGCTATTAATAGTAGCATAAAATACTAAATAATTAAGAATAAATAAAGCACAACATGTGCAAGCCTTTCATGCAGAAGTCTATATAAATTACAAAGAGATGTTAAAGAAGATCTTACTTAATGGAGGGAGGTATTATGTCTGTGGTTGGATTACTCAGTATTATATACATTTTCCTCAAGTTCGTCTACTGTTTCAATGCAATACTAACAGGTTTGTTGAATTGTTTCTAATGCGAATATGCTATAATTCTCTTTAAAAACCTCTGTATGTAATGTTTCTTTTAGCTCTGACTGCCTCCATGATTTCCTTATTATCTTTGTTACACAGAAGTTTGAATGTCATATATCTAGGGGTAAGTGTGTGTGTTGTTTTATTTTTATTTTGCTTGAGGTTCTCTAAGTTTCTTGTACCTCTGGTTTGATGTCTTTATTGATTTCAAAAACTTCTTGGCTGTTATGCACTTAAATATTTATCTTCCGTTCTGTTCTCTCTCTTCTCATTCTGGACAATTACACATATGTTAGACAGATTATACTGTCCCACTACTTGTGGATGTTCTGTTCTTTTTTTTTTTTTTTTTTTTTTTTTTTTTTTTTTTTTTTTTTTTTTGAGATAAAGTCTTACTCTGTCTCCCGGGCTGGAGGGCAGTGGCGTGATCTTGGCTCACTGCAACCTCTGTCTCCTGGGTTCAAACGATTCTTCTGCCTCAGCCTTCCAAGTAGCTGGGATTACAGGCACACGCCACCATGCCTGGCTAATTTTTGTATTTTTAGTAGAGATGGGGTTTCATCATGTTGGCCAGGCTGGTCTCAAACTCCTGACCTCAGATGACCCACCCACCCTGGCCTACCAAAGTGCTAGAATTACAGGCGTGAGCCACTGTGCCCAACGTGAATTCTTCATCTTTGATGTTGTGTTTTCATTTCTAACATTTCTATTGGACTCTTTAGGATAGTTTCCATCTCTTTGCTGAAATTCCCCATCTACTCATGCATGCAAGCTACTTTTTCCCATAGGCCTTAAAAAAGTGTTAGTCACAGTTATTTTGAAGCACTCATCTCATAGTTTCAACATCTAGGTCATCTCTGAGTTTGATTCTATTGGTTGCTCTATCTCCTTGCAAATCTCCTTGCAATGAATTATTTAAATTGATATATGTGTGTCTCATAATTCTTGATTGCATGGTGAACATAATATGTAGAACAGTAGACACTCAGTTAAATAGTATTTATGTATGGAAATAGACATGCCTTTTCTTCTGTTAGACAGTGCGGGAGGTTGAGTCAATCTCATCAGAAATGGAGGTAGGCTTGGATTTTTGTTTTGTTTTGAGACAGAATCTCACTCTGTCTCACAGGCTGGAGGGCAGTGGCGTGATCTTGGCTCACTGCAACCTCCATCTCTGGGTTCAAGCGATTTTTGTGCCTCAGCCTCCCGAGTTGCTGGGATTACAGATGAATACCACAACGCCCAGCTAGTTAAGCTTGGGTTTTATTGTTGCTCTCTTTACTTTCTTTATACCACTGAGTTAAATCCCTCTAGTGCTGTGAAATTGTTGCCTTCTGCTTAAGGTTGAAGCTGAGGTCAGAGGATTTTTCTTGGTTTCCATACTTCACCTTCAGCATTTAATCATCCCTATATGCTCATGCAAAAGAGGGTTTTCTTTCCATTCTCTTTCCCCTTTCCTAGTGGCAGACTACTACAGTTTGTTATTTTGTGCTACGCTTGTGGTGAGGGCAGGGGAAATTGTCTGTTGTCCTGGTTCAGGACAGTCTTGGGTAGGCCCTCTCTGTGTGCTTGGACCTTTGGGATGGGGCTTTCTTAGCATTGCTGTTCTTCCTTGTGGCAACCAAACTCAGATTTAGATCTGAGGCTGGTCTTGGGCAGGAGTTTCCCACTCCTCCCATAGTAATAGCAAATCTGTTTTCTTGTTTGTTTTTTAGATCGGATTTCACTGTGTTGCCCAGGCTGAGTGCAGTGACATGATCATAGCTCACTGTAATCTCAAACTTCTGGGCTTAAGCAATCCTCCTGAGTAGCTAGAACTCAGACTCCTGAGTGGCTAGGACTACAGGTACAGGCTACTGCAATTTTTTTTAGGGGTGGGGTCTTGCTATGTTGCCCAGGCTGGTATTAAACTCCTGACCTCAGGCAATTTTCTCCTGCCTTAGCCTTCCAAAGTGCTGGGATTACATTCATGAACCACTATGCCTGGCCATAGCAGATCTGCTATGTTGGGAGCATGGGCTTCACTCTCAGTAGCTCTGTGGAGTGCCCAGGGCTTGGAAACCAAGCACACAAGCTCCAGGCACATTCTTATCCTGACAAAGAGTGCTTATAGGTTTATACAACTGTCACGTCAAGTTTCATGAGCTCATGCTCTAAGCAATGTGACAACACACTAAGCTGTCAACCCAAATTCTGTCTTTAAAACAGAACAACTGGATAGCAAAACCACAAGCCCATGGAAAACATTTATAAACCTCCATGACAAGCCATCTCCACAAACCCCAAAATAGAACTGGTGACAAATCCCCAACAGCTACAAGACCTGCATGGTAGTAACATCTATGTAGAAAGAAGACAGAAGTAATGGGGCAGTGTCTGAAGGGTCGGAGAACAGAGAATTCCAAATATCTGACAATAATTCACTGGCAAGCACAGTGGACATCTTTGGAAACAGCTGCTGAAACTGGGAGGGGCTTTGTTCAGCCCAGTGTTGGGTGACTGCAAGGAGTGCCCGGTAGGCTATGAAGGGGCTGGCATGGTCCAGACCCTATGAACTTTGAAAAGAACCTGCACAGGTTTGTTTCTAGGGCAGAGTCCCACACTGAGGAGAGATTGCTAGGAGTGGAGGCAAAATTGAGCCAGGCAGGGGCAACAGGGATGAAGAAAGAGGGGGCCAAATAAAAGTGGGGCAATGAGAATAGAGCCAGGACATTTTAGGGGACTATTTTATTTTTAAACAATGCATAAAACCATGGAATACAGGGCAGTTTGAACTTATACAGTTTATCATGAACCATGTTTCCTTCTAAAAATTCAGGAAAACAAAATTCACATAAAATTAGTACAGGAAAAGATCACAGTCAAATGTCATTTAAAGTTATTATCCAAAAGCATAAAGAAAATGTGGTACAGATATGCCATGGAATACTATGTAACCATAAAAAGGAATTAAATCATGTTGTCTGCAGCAATGTGGATGCAGCTGCAGGCCATTATCCTAAGTGAATTAATGCAGAAACAGAAAACCAAGTATTGAGTGTTCTTACTCATAAGTTGAAACTAAACATTGGGTACATATGGACATAAAGATGGAAACAATAGACACTGGTGACCCTAAAATAAGTGACAATAGGAGGGGGAAAAATGCTGACAAACTTCCTATTGGGTGCTGTGTTCACTCTTTGAGCAACAGGATCAACAGAAGCCCAAACGTCACAGCATCACACAACATACCCTTGTAATGAACCTGCACATGTACCCCCTGAATCTAAAAATAAAAAAATACAGTTATTAGCCAAAAAGATACGTGGGGGAGAATAACATCCCCACATGTAGTAATGCTTCATATACACAAAGAAAGGAAATGTAAGCAAAGGGTTTCATATCCAGTGATACTGACTTTCAAGTAGTCATGCTTCACTTTATTGTGTTTCACAGATATTGTATTTTTCACAAATGGAAGATTTGTGGCAACTCTGCATCTAGCAAGTCTGTCAGAGTCATTTTCCCAACAGTGTGTGCTCACTTCATGTCTCTGTGTCACATTTTGATAATTGTCATGACATTTCATTTTTCATTATTTATTGTATCTATAACGGTGATCTCTGATCAGTGATCTTTGGTGTTCCTATTGAAATTGTCCTGGGGAGCCACAAACTGCACTCATGTAATACAACAAACTAAAAAAAATTTTTTTTAAATGGGAAGTTCAGGGGTACAAGTGTAGGTTCATTACATAGGTAAACTTGTGTCACAGTGGTTTATTGTACAGATTATTTCATCACCCAGGTATTAAGCCTAGTATCTATTAGTTATTTTTTGTGATTCTCTCCCTCCTCCCACCCTCCACTCTTGAAAAGGCCCCAGCATGTCTTGTTTCTCTCTATGTGTCCATGTGTCCCCATCATTTAGCTCCCACTTGTAAGTGAGAATATGCAGTAGTAATACAGCAAACTTAATTGATAAATGCATGCATTCTGACTGCTCCACTCACTGGCTGTTCTCTTGTCTCTCTCCCTTTTCTCAGGCCACCCCGATCTCTGAGACAAAACAATATTGAAATTAAGCCAATTAATAACCTTACGGTGACCTCTAAGTGTTCAAGTGAAAGCAAGAATTGCGTGTCCTTACTTTAAATCAAAAGCTAGAAATAATTAAGCTTAGTAAGGAAGGCATGTCGAAAGCCAAGACAGACTGAAAGCTAGACCTCTTGCACCAAACAGCCAAGTTGTGAATGCAAAGGAAAAATTCTTGAAGGAAATTAAAAGTGCTACTTCAGTGAACACACGAATGGTAAGAAAGCAAAACAGCCTTATTGCTGTATACAAAAAGTTCTAGTGGTCTGGACAGAAGATCAAACCAGTCACAACATTCCCTTAAGTCAAAGCCTCATCCAGAGAAAGGTCCTCTCTTCAATTCTGTGAAGGCTGATAGTGGTGAGGAAGCTCCAGAAGAAAAGTTTGAAGCTAGCAGAGGTTGGTTCATGAGGTTCAAGGAAAGAAGCCATCTCTATAACAAAAGTGCGAGGTGAGGGCGCAGTGGCTCATGCTTGTAATCCCAGCACTTTGGGAGGCTGAGGCGGGTAGATCACCTGATGTTGGGAGTTTGAGACCAGCCTGACCAACATGGAGAAACCCTGCCTCTACTGAAAATACAAAATTAGCCAGGCGTGGTGGCACATTCCTGTAATCCCAGCTACTCGGGAGACTGAGGCAGGAGAATTGCTTGAATCTGGGAGGTGGAGGTTGTGGTGAGCCAAGATTGCGCTATTGCACTCCAGCCTGGGCAATGAGAGTGAAGCTCTCTCCAAAAAAAAAAAAAGTGCGAGGTGAAGAAGAAAGTGTGTTGATGTAGAAGCAGCAGCAAGTTATGCAGATCTAGCTAAGAGAATTGGTGACAGTGACTGCATTAAACAACAGATTTTCAAGATAGACAAGACAGCAAGACAGTCTTCTATTGGAAGAAGATGCCATCTAGGATTTTCATAGCTAGAGAGAAGTCAAGGCCTGTCTACAAAGCTTGAAAGGACAGGCTGACTTTCTTGTTAGGGGCTAATGCAGCTGGTGACTTTAAGTTGAAGCCAATGCTCACTGACCATTCCCCAAATCCTAGGACCCTTAAGAACTACCCTAAATCTACTCTGCCTATGCTCTATAAATGGAATAACAAAGCCTGGTTCACAGCTCATCTGTTTACAGCATGGCCTACTGAATGTTTTAAGCCCACTGTTGAGATCTACTGCTTAGTAAAAAAGGTTCTTTTCAAAATATTACTGCTTATTGACAATGTACCTGGTCACCCAAGAGCTCTGATGGAGATGTGCAAGGAGGTTAATGTTGTTTTCATGCTTGCTAACACAATTTCCATACTGCAGCCCATGGATCAACAATTTCAATTTTCAAGTCTCATTATTTAAGAAATTACATTTTAAAATAATTGTAAGGCTGCAGCTGCTAAGATAGTGATTCTTCTGGTGGATCTGGGCAAAATAAATTGAAAACTTGGAAAGGACTTACTATTCTAGATGTCATTAAGAACATTTGTGATTCACAGAAGGAGGTCAAAATATCAACATTAACAGAAGTTTGGAAGAAGTTGATTTGAACCCTCATGGATAACTTGGAGGAGTTCAAGAGTTCAGTGGAAGAAGGAACTGCAGATGTGCCAGAAATCTCAAGAGAACTAGAATTATATGTGGAGCCCAAAGATATAATTAAATTGCCACAATCTCATGATCAGACTTGAATGCATGAGAAGTTGATTCTTATAGATGAGCCAAGAAAACGGTTTCTGGAGATGAAACATATTCCTTGGGTGAATATGCTTTGAAATGACAAGAAAGATTTTTTTCTTTAGGCTTGCTCTGTTGCCCAGGCTGGAGTGTAGTGGCATGATCCTGGCTCACTGCAACCTCTGCCTCCTGGGTTCAAGCAATTCTCCTGCCTTAGCCTCCCATGTAGCTGGAATTACAGGTGTACACCACCACACTCTTCTAATTTTCGTATTTTTGGTAGAGATGGGTTTCACCATGTTGGCCAGGCTGGTCTGGAACCCCTGACATCAGGTGACCCACCCACATCGGCTCCCAAAGTGCTGGGATTACAGGTGTGAGCTACCACTCCCAGCTGACAAGAAATAATTATGAATATTATGTAAACTTAGTTGATAAAGCAGCAGCAAGATTTGAGAGCATTGACTCCAACTTTGAAAGAAGTTCTGGTAGGTAAAATGCTATCAAACAGCAGTGCATGCTACAGAAAAATACTTAGTTAAAGGAAGAGTCAACTAATGTGGCAAACTTCACTGTTGTCTTATTTGAAGAAATTGCCACAGACACTCCAACGTTCAGCAACCACCACCCTGATTAGTCAGCAGCCATCAGCGTCAAGGCAAGACCTTCCCTTCATCAGCAAAAAGAGTATGACTTATGGAAGGCTCAGATGTTTGTTAAAATTTTTTAGAACTAAAGTATTTTTACATTCAGGTATGTACTTTTTAAAAGATATAATGCTATTGCACACTTAGTAGACTACAGTATACCGTAAACATAACTTTTATATGCACTAGGAAGCTAATAGATTTGTGTTACTTCCTTGACTGAGATATTAGCTTTATTATGGTGTCCTGGAACCAAATCTGCATATCTTTGAGGTATGCCTATATCACACAGAATATTTCTTCCTGTCCTAAAAATCCTCTGCTTTCTGCCTATTCGCTCCTCTGTCCCCCATAACCTCTGGCAACCACTGACCTTTTTACTGTCTATGTAGTTTTGCCTTTTCCAGGATGTTGTATAGTTGGAATCATACAGTATGTAGCTTTTCAGATTGGCTTCTTTCACTTAGTAATATGCACTTAAGATTCCTCCATGTATTTTTGTGGCTTTGAAGCTCATTTCTTTTCAATACTAAATAATATTCCATTGCCTGGAAACTGTATATTACGGTTTATTTATCAATTCACCTCCTAAAGGACATTTTGGCTACTTTAAAATTTCAACAGTTATGAATAAATGCCCAAGTGTAGGTTTTTGAGTGGACATAAGTTTTCAGTGCCTTTGGATAAATATCAAGAACAGTTATTGCTGGATTGTGTAATAAGAGTATGTTTAGTTTTTGTGAAAAACCACCCAACTGTTTTAAAAAGAGGCTGTACCATTTTGCATTCTCATCAGTAATGAATGAGAGTTCCTGTTGCTCTACAGCCTCACTAGCATTTGGTGTTGTCTGTGTTCTGGATTTTGGTCATTCTAATAGGTGTGGAGTGGTAATAGCTTTTTGTTTTAATTTGAATATTCCTGATGACATATGATATGGAGCATCTTTTTATAGGCTTATTTGCCATCAGTATATCTTCTTTGGCAAGGTGTCTGTTAAGGTCTTCGGCTCATATTTTAATCAGGTTATTTATTTTCTTATTGTTGAGTTTTAAGAGCTCATTTTATATTTTAGATACAAATCCTTTATTAGATATTTATATTGTAAATATTTTCTCTCAGTCTCTGGATTATCTTATCATTATCTTGACACATTTAATTTTCTTTATACTTTAAGTTCTGGGGTACATGTGCAGAACGTGCAGGTTTGTTACATAAGTATACACGTATCATGGTGGTTTGCTGCACCCATCGATTCGTCATCTACGTTAGGTATTTCTCCTAATGCTATCCCTCCCCTAGCCTCCCATCCCCCAACAGGCCCTGGTGTGTGATGTTCCCCTCCCCGTGTCTATGTGTTCTCATTGTTCAGTTCCCACTTATGAGTGAGAACATGCAGTGTTTGGTTTTCTGTTCTTGTGTTAGTTTGCTGAGAATGATGGCTTCCAGCATCATCCATGTCCCTGCAAAAGACATCAGCTCATCCTTTTTTATAGCTGGATAGTATTCCCTGGTGTATATATGCCACATTTTCTTTATCCAGTCTGTCACTGATGGGCATTTGGGTTGGTTCCAAGTCTTTGCTACTGTGAACAGTGCTGCAATAAACATATGTGTGCATGTGTCTTATAGTAGGACGATTTATAATCCTTTGGGTATATACCCAGTAATGGAAAGGAATGGAAAATATCACAGTGCATTGAAACTATAGTGACAGTGAAAATTTTTTTAGAAATTTTTGTTTCATGTGTGTGTGTGTGTGTGTGTGTGTGTGTAGAAGATTGCAATAGAAAATGTACTTCTTTCTATTGGTTGAAGTAAAGGAAGAGGTAGGAGAAGGAGGAAAGAAAAAGTTGGAAAACACTACTTAAGTGAAAACATTGCATAGAACTTGATGCAATTTATCTTCTTTCTTTCTGATACTTACACAAGTCTTGTTTAATGACTAATTGTTTAATGATAGATTTTTAATCATATAGGAGTACAAATATTAGGAAACAATGTTTATAAACAATGACATTAAGTCACTCATGAAACCAATATTTATTAAGGATCTATTGTGGATTAGGCTTCAGTGAAAGAATTTGGAAATTTCAGGGAAAAATCCTCAACTAATCTCTTTTGAATGAATTAATAAAATTAAATGAGATATTTGAACAGGGATTTAAGCTGGTTTATAATCATAATGAACAGAAAGATGCCAACATGAGAAAACAGGGAACAATCAAGCACAGTTATCAAGGCACTGTCTCTGCTTGGGTCAGAGTGGGTGGCTGGGTTGGATTGCAAGATCAGAACAGGCTGCCATGATGGTACCACAATTCCATCTCAGCAGTTCCCGCCCTCTGCCCCTGGATGGGGACGTCAACCTTCTGGGGCCAGAAAATATTCTCTTCACCTGGACAGGCTTGGTTTTTCTTACGTAACTGACTCAAAATGTGTCAAGGGGTGGGAAACAATGACAATTTTCATTTGGAAAGTTAATTTTTGAAAAGGAACGAGTAGTGAAGGAAGTGAGAGAGGTAGGAAAAGGAGGGAATCCATATGGAAGGTGACATTGGCAGGGGTGTGGAAGAGTTACCACTGAAGGACAGTCTGTGCCATGCCACAGTCATTCATTGGTAGTGATTCAAAGTGAACCACTGGAAACTTGGAAAAATATGCCTGTTTATAGCTGAGTTGAAAGTTCTAGAAAAGGGACAATCTTGGAATGAGAATAAGTTGTAGATATTGTGGTATCTGACCAAGATGGCCTTAACATTCCCCTCAGCTTCACTAAACTTTAGACAGGCTTCTTCCTGACTCTGGAGCCCCATGACCTCCCTTTTCTCAGAGCCCTTACTTTTGAAAATCTGTAATTGTAAATACCTTCTCTGCCCCTTTGAGAGGTAAGTATTTTTTTGAAGCCTCTTGCTAATTTTATAATTCAGGAATGTCCTTCTCAAGGACCTTGGAGCTATCTCTTTGAAATGTAAGCATCTAGGGAGGTAGTGCCTTATCTTCCAGTTCCTGTCGGGGATGGGAGGGAGTGGGAGCCTCACTTCAGTAGGTGCCTTGCTCCAAGTTGTAAAACTAACCTCCTGTCATGAAGACATGAGAAAGTTTAATTTTTGTTTGGGTAAAGTTTATTAGCAAACATAGATGGCCTATAATACTCCTCCCTACCCCATCTCTTAAAAACTCCTTTTGTTTCAGCAGAATTGTGTTCAGACTGAGTTCTGGCCTTTATCTCCTATTGCAACAACCTTGAATAAAGCCTCCTTTGCCCATTTAACTTTGGTACAATTTTTGTTTTGACATAGCCATTATCTAGTCAGGAAAAAATCTACTTGAACTTAGAGTAGAAAGATGAATCAAAGTTCTTCCTCTGCTCCTAAATTACAGGGACTATGGACAAAATTCATCTCACTGAGCCCAGAGATTTCACCTGCAAAATTTGCAGGTTGAACAAGATGGTCTCCAAGACCTCTTCCAGCATCAAGGTTTTTTTTGATGGCCAGATGTACTTGATTGACTAAGGATACATATTTTTGTATTTTATATATAGTATTATATAGTATACTATTTAAATATTATATATAAAATACATTAATATATTAAAACATATGAAATAATATATAATGTATAATATATATATTCAGAGAAACATATACATGATTTAAATCCAGATGGGTTGTCTTGAGTGCCAAATAACAATTAAAAACCCATTAAGGACTGTCTAAAACACCAAAAGCAACGGCAGCAAAAGCAAAAATTGACAAATGGGATCTAATTAAACTAAAGAGCTTTTGCACAGCAAAAGAAACTACCATCAGAGTGAACAGGCAACCTACAGAATGGGAGAAAATTTTTGCAACCTACTCATCTGACAAAGGGCTAATATCCAGAATCTACAAAGAACTCAAACAAATATACGAGAAAAAAACAAACAACCCCATCAAAAAGTGGGGAAAGGATATGAACAGACATTTCTCAAAAGAAGATATTCATACAGCCAACAGACACATGAAAAAATGCTCATCATCACTCGCCATCAGAGAAATGCAAATCAAAACCACAATGAGATACCATCTCACACCAGTTAGAATGGCAATCATTAAGAAGTCAGGAAACAACAGGTGTTGGAGAGGATGTGGAGAAATAGGAACACTTTTACACTGTTGGTGGGATTGTAAACTAGTTCAACCATTATGGAAAACAGCATGGCAATTCCTCAAGGATCTAGAACTAGATGTACCATATGACCCAGCCATCCCACTACTGGGTATATACCCAAAGGATTATAAATTATTCTACTACAAAGACACATGCACACGTATGTTTGTTGCGGCACTATTCACAATAGCAAAGACTTGGAATCAACCCAAATGTCCATCTGTGACAGACTGGATTAAGAAAATGTGGCACATATACACCATGGAATACTATGCAGCCATAAAAAAGGATGAGTTTGCGTCCTTTGTAGGGACATGGATGCAGCTGGAAACCATCATTCTTAGCAAACTATCACAAGAAGAGAAAACCAAACACCGCATGTTCTCACTCATAGGTGGGAACTGAACAATGAGATCACTTGGACTCGGGAAGGGGAACATCACTCACTGGGGCCTATTATGGGGAGGGGGGAGGAGGGAGGGATTGCATTGGGGAGTTATACATGATATAAATGATGAATTGATGGGTGCTGACAAGTTGATGGGTGCAGCACACCAACATGGCATAAGTATACATATGTAAGAAACCTGCACGTTATGCACATGTACCCTAGAACTTAAAGTATAATAAAAAAAAAAAAATCATGTAAATTATTATCAGTAAAAAAAAAAAAAAAAAAACCATTAAGGACTAATTGGACCACACACTGAAATACTGCTCTTCTCTTGTCCTTAGAGGACTGAGGGGCTCTTTAGTAAGCATGAATGTGGCCACCAGATGGAAAATCCTTGTGTCTAGAGGAATGGCAGACCCCCAAGATGCTGCTCTCTTCTGACTTCCTAGAGATTTGTTTCTAGGAAGGCACCTTTGAGGCCATTTAAAATAGCCATTCTCTACAGACTCTTTTCAGTTGTCATAAAAACTCATCTGTCCTATCCTGGGTCAGACACCGAGACAGCTAGTGGGGATTTGGAACAACAGGTCTGACAGGGACCCAGACAGCCAATTAGGGAATTGTGATGACCACTCTATACTACTTAACTCACTTTGCATTTTCATTGTATGAACCCCATCACCTTCCACCCATTCTCCCAAAATAGAAGTGTAATTCATTCATTTATCCAGAAGAAACATCAAGAACCTATGATGTGCTAGACACTGAGCTGGTTACTGGGAACAAAGCTACTACAATCAAGGTAGCCATGATCCCTGCTCACATAGATCTTGCAGTCCAGTGGGGAGCCAAACATTAAGCAAATAATCATAAAAATAAACATTTAAATTTCAACTATGATAAGCTCAATGAAGACTGGATGGGGGGTGGCAGTAAGCTTAGTAAAAAGGGTCAGAAGAGGCTTCCTTAAAGAAACTACAAATAAGCTGAGGTGCTGAGAATATGGAGAGAATGGAATCCTTGTGGGAATGTAAAATGGTGCAGCCACCATGGAAAACAGTATTACCATATGATCCAATGATTTCATTTCTGGGTGTATATCCCAAAGACTTGAAAGCAGGGACTCAAAGAGATGTGTACACCCATGTTCATAGCAGCATTTTTCATAATAGCTAAAATGTGGGAGCAACCCAGTGTCTGTGAATGGATGAATGAATAGGCCAAATGTGATGCATACATACAATGGAATATTAATCAGCCTTAAAAAGGAAGGAAGGGAATTCTGCAATATACTATAACATGGATGAACATTGAGGACATGCTAAGTGAAATAAGCCAGTCACAAAATGAGAAATACTGTATAAGTCATTTTATGAAGTACAGTGGTCAAATTCATAGAGACAAAATAGAATGGTGGTTGCAACAGGCTTGGAGGAGGAGAGAATGGGGAGTTACTCTTTAATGGGTTTAGAGTTTCAGTTTGACAAGATGAAAATATTCTGGAGATGGACAGTGGTGACACTTGCACAACCATGTGAATGTACTTAATGCCTCTGAACTGAACACTTACAAATGATTACAATGGTGAGTAAATTTTATGCCATGTATATTATACCACAATAAAAAAAATAAGCCAAGGCTTGAAAGATGAGTGTGAGATAGACAAGGAAGAGGGCCAGAAACAGACTTCTAGGCACAAGGAAGAGCATATCCTGTCTTGGGTGTAGACATGAATACTTATGAGAACCAGAAAGAAGGCCAGTGCTGCTGGAATGTGGGGCAAGGTATATGGCAAGAGATAAAACTGAAGGGGTACTCTCACGACTCTCACAACCAGTCAGCCACCGAAACCCACAGGTGCAACCAGAGCAACCTCCCCCGGATCCCTGCTGCCACTGCTTTAGTCGAGACCCTAACCATCTTTTGGTGGCACAACTAAAACCTAGTTTTTCCCCACACGGTTCCCAATGTATTGCGTGAATGAGACCACAGGCTCTGGAGGCAGACGGTCTGGGTTTGAATCCTGGCTTTGCCACTTACTAGCTATGACTTTGGGCAAATCACTTGGCATCCTGAAATGGCCATGGTTAAACGTGGAATAATAGTGTCTAGCCCATAGCGTCTTTGTGAAGATTTAAGACATGGACTACGTGTACGAAGCTCAGGCAACAAACTCAGCTGTTCAATAAAGCTGTAGCTTTATTCTCTTGTAACTAAGCTTAAGTTTTATTTTGAGCCACTGTTCTGATAGCTTCCAGAAAGTTAACCATAGTCAATTCAAGGCATCCTCAGGGCTTTCATTTCTGAGGACCTCCCAGTGCCACTGCAATAGTTGAGAGGAGCTGTTTGATCAGACTCTTAAGAGTGAGATGGAGGGCAAGCAGTCTAATTCAGCAGTGACCCCAGGAAGCTCCAGCAAGGAGCTGGGTGGACGTGGGACACAGAAGGGCAGGAAGCCAATACAGGGAGCTCTAATGAGCAAGTAATTGCTTTGGACTCCTGGTAGGTTTGGCAGATAAAATACAGGACTCCTGGTTAAATTTGTATTTCAAACAAACATCAAATAATTTTTAAATATATGTATGTCCTGAGCATTACAATGGGCATAATTATACTAAACATTATTCATCATTTATCTGAACTTCACATTTGAGTGGGTGTCCTGTATTTTTGTTTGCTAAATCTGGCAACTCTAGCTACTGGGGCTCAGTCTCCCCAGAGAAACTTTCATGGAATTTGACTCAGAGACAAAGCATGCCCCATATTTGTCCCCAGTGGTGGGCAAAGAAGATGGGGTTATTTATCCACCTGCTCCTATCATTAGCTGAGAACTCCCCTCGCATTTCTGGCCTCCCCTGCTCCCAAGCTGAATGTCCTTTGGCCAGCCAAAGCCCTCGAATATAGTCACAGGTACTTACCTTCAGCTGCTGTCTGTGGGGATGTTGAGTGCAGAAAGGGAAAATAGACAGGGCACCAGCAGTGTCTGTTGCAGTGGTTCTCATCATATAACAAGGCTGGCATACACTGAGACATCCACATCCCCACGTTGTCTTAGTTTCCTCTATCCCTGACAATCAGCTTCCCTAAGGGCATATTTGTGTTAAAAACAAAGGAAATATGAGATCTGTGATAATGGACAAGTTCCTTGTGTGACACTCATATCTGTTTGCTTGAGGAAGCACTCCCCATATGGCTGAGAGTCTAAGAGTGAATATCTATCTCTTTCATTCTGCATAATTCACGCAAATATCTTAGACTACAGCCAGCTCATGCATTAGCCAGCTAGATCATCTTAAGTGAAGTACCTCAGTCATGCTGAACTCTAGCCAATGGAAGGCCACAAGAGGAGAAATAAAATCTAATCCTATTTGTTCTGCACCACCGGGGTGACTGCTATTGTACAGAAAGGGTCTCTGGTCACAGAGTTAGAGGAATTATCTGGAAGCTGCCTGCTCTGCTATACTGAAAAATTTGCTAGGAGTTCTCACTCCTAAAGGTCACCCCCAACCACCACTATGATCATCATGAAGCGAGGGGAGAGGAGAGGCTGCAGCACTGTTCTATCAGTCAGGGTTCTCTCAGTGAAAGAGAAGCCCATCTGCATTGCAAGGATAAAGGGTTTTAAAACAGGAAATCAGAAGCTTACACAATGATTAGAAGGGTTGGGGAAGCAATATGAAAACTGCTGCTACCTTCATGAAATTAAGAAGGGCTGGATTCCAGTAAAGCTGCTAACAATAACCCCAGCTGTCTACAATACCAAAGCAGGTGATTCTCAGGAGGTTGCCTGGAAGTTGGAGCAAATCGTATGCCTGCTATATGTCCAAGCATCTGTTCACAGCTGCCAACAGGGATACTGACTTCTCTTCGGCTTTCCAAATGCCTCATGAGTGCCTTTAATTGGCAGACTCTAACCCAAGGCCATACAGGAAAGTGACACTGAGAAATGATGTTCCAGACCTCCCTACAATGCAGAGGAGAATGCGGAAAGGGTAGGGATGATGCCTCATTGACAAAGACAATCTGGTATTAGCAAATTAAACCAAATACTTATGTCAAGGGTGGAAGGCACACAGGATAATATCAAAGCTCTGTGACCCCTTGTGTATTAGTAAAGTGTCTTATGGACGCTATTAGCAGAATTCTTAGGGTAAATTAAGCCTGGGCAGATGTCATGGCCCAACAATTCAGCCAGCATCTATTTCCTTCTCAAATGTCAAACTGCCTAGAAGTCTCAAATGTGACTCTGACACACACCTAATTCTCATGTGGCATAGGCTATCTTTTCCTTGCAGCTTGGTAGTGCCCTCAAGCATAAATAGACTCTTCAAAGCCTACTAACAGAGTGAGGTCCAGAAAGGGCAGGAGCTTCCTCTTTCCCAAGTCTAAGTCCTTCCTGGGACAGCCTTCGCAGGGCCCAGAGACTCCCTGATGACTCACACAAAAAATCCGTGGCCATCTGCTTTTGTGTGACCAAATGGCTATGGCCTGAACCTATGGCCCCACGTCACTGCAAAAAACCTACAACCCTAATTCACCATACAAGACATATGGTTTAGACGTTTGTCCTTTTCAAATCTCATGTTGAAATGTAATCCCCAATGTTAGCGGTGGGGCCTGAGTGAAAGGTGATTGGGTCATGGGGATGGATCCCATCAATGGCTTTGTGCCCTCCTTATGGTAATGAGTGAATCCTTGCTCTGAGTTCTGGTTGTTTAAAAGTGTGTGACACACCCCACCCCTCCCACCCGCTGCCACAACTGATCAGACAGTAGAAGGTCTGGGAAAGAGACAAGTGGATGGACCTGTGGCAGCGGGGGGAAGTTGTGCAGATCTTTGTGTTTACATCAGTGTCCACAAGAGAGCAACCACCATAGAAAAGGCATGCAGAAACAAAATAAACAGAACGACTCCCTTTGATTACTCACATGCTCATGCAATGGCCAGTGATAGCCAGGAATGGAGGCTGTGCGTGAACCCAACAGCATGTACTCCCTTTCATTAACACCGATCTAGCTATCTGCACTACTGAATTCCCAACTTTCCAGAAGCAGAGACTGGCCCTGAACACACTCAGTATAAACCATTCTCCAAGGAGAGCAGCCAGCCTCTTGGGCACAGGCTGATTATACTGGACTCCTACCCTGGAGGAGGCAGTATTTTCTCCTTACTAAATATGTTCTGCCTTCTTACTTGCATGGTTCTTCCAGCACTGCTACCTTAGGGTTTACAGAATGACTGAATTGTCAGCACTAGTTTCTGCACAACATTGCTTCAAATCAAGGGACTCATTTCATGGCAAAGGAGGTATAGTCATGGAGGTATTACCATGGGATCCACTGGTCCTACCATACACTGGAAGCCTTTCATTTGCTACTAGAACAACGGAAAGGCCTTCAAAGGCTAATCTAAGTCACTAACTGTGGACAAGACACTGTAGGATTGGAACTGTCCTCAGTCAGTATGTACACTCATTAATATGGTATATATAAGATATACACCAATATCTAGAATACATGGATCTGCAAACTGATGAGTGGAAGTAGTAGCAGCCTCTCTTATGATCAATCCCATTGACCCACTGTGGACTGCACACTTCCTGATCCCATAACTTCAGGCACTGCTGAATCAGAAGTGCTAGCTCCTGGACAGTGGGGACCAGGGGCACGTTTTCACAGGAGGAGTCAGTAAGGGTCCTCAGTACTCAAAGCTGTGAGTACCACCTCATCATTCTGGGTTCCTCATGCCAATGGGTCAATAGGAAAAGAAAGGAATCACGATGTAATAAAGCAAATTGACCTCAATTACCGTGAGGATGTAGGCAGCTGCTACACATTTAAGAAATGAGAGAATCTCATAATATATTAGCCAAAGTCTTCTAAGAAGCAGATACCAAAATAAGATTAAGTGTGCAACGATCTTATTAGGACAAATACTTGCGAGATAAAGTGAGGAAGGATCCAGAGATGCTGGGGGAGCATCAGACTGCCATGTATGTCTGACTCTGAATAAAAAAAGAGAGAAAAGGAAAGTTAGGTGTAATTATTCTAGACTGCTGTATAGTCTAGGAAAGTTCAGCAAGGCTGCTGGGAGTCCTCAGGCCCAACTCTGCTGTCAGAGGAGTTCTGCATCTCCCAGGAACAAGCCTGCCTTAGTGTCCCTGCTGTGATCAGTCATTGGCTGGGAGTAGCCAGGGAGTAGGTGGGGTGGGAGGGTGGGGCAGAACAAGGGCATAGATCCCTAGGAAACACCCAGATGGATTTCAGAGTGCAGCAGTTAGAGCCTCTGCTTAATTACATTCCCTGTAATTGTAGATCTTCAAAGCACATTCTATTAGTACCATGGTAGATAGATGAATGGGTGGATTATAAGGTAGATAATAGATACATAGGTAAAATGGGCATATGTAATCTCTGTATTTATTGTAATTTGTTCAGCCCTTGAGGAGCAACTGCCTCAACTTCCCTTTTTTCCCTTCACTTCAGGCATTTTAATTATTACTCTTAAGACTGACAATCTAATCTTCCAAGCCACAAAAGAATGATCAATTTTATTATGAAAAAATTTAAAACTTATGGTTGGTAAATGGCAAAACAAACTGAGAAAGATTTTTTCCAACATATATGATAAAAAGACTAAATCCTTTAGTATATGGAAGTTGAGGCAAATGAAAAGTGTTAACAACCTAGTAGAAAAATGTGTAATGCAGAATAAACTGAAGTACCTTCCTGTGAAGATTGAGGGGTCATTTTACGTATCACCAGGACGTGGTAAATCTCAGTGCAATCCAAAGTTTTATACACAAACTTGAAAGTCATCACAAGTTACAAAGTGTTGTTTCAGGACATGATTTGCAGTAAAAAATGCAAAAGATTCTCAAGCAAGTTGCAAGGAGAAAGACGATGCAAATACTTGGTCACTGATATAGTCTAGATATTTGTCTCCTCTGAATACCATGTTGAAATGTGATCCCTAATCTTGGAGGTGGAGCCTGGTGGGAAGTGTTTGGGTCATGGTGGGTGGATCCCTCACTATTGGCTTGGTGCCACCCCCTTGGAGATAAGTGAGTTCTCACTCTATTAGTTCATGCAAGAGCTGGTTGTTTAAAGGAGGCTGGCACCTCCTCCTTTCTCTCTTGTTCCCTCTTTCACCATGTCACATCCCTGCTTCCTCCTTGCCTTTCACCATGAATAAAAGCTTCCTGAGAACTCACCAGGAGCTGAGCAGATGCTGGTGCCAAGCTTGTACAGCCTGCAGAACCGTGAGTCAAATAAATCTTTTTTCTTTATAAATTACCCAGTCTCGAGTACTCCTTTGTATCAGTGCAAAATGGACTAACACAGTCCCCTTAGAGAATCTTAGTTGAAATGAATGACAAATTAGCTATCAGCTTAAACAAAGTGTCTCCTGAAATAGTCCAGTTCTATTTACTGAACCCATATTTTCCAAGCAAATTTTTGCTAAGAATTATGTTCTCCAGTCAGATTACTCTCCTGGGAAAGAGGCTCTGACTGACTGACATGACATCGTTAACCCTTCGGTTGATAAATGTATGGGAATAGAATGTCCTGACACAAATCTGTTTCAATAAGGTTGTAAGCTGGAGGCATTTTCCAGTGGTCTGATCACTCATGAATAAGATGACAGTGAAGATATGAACATGCCAAGCTGAAGGCAAACTTCAGACTGGTAAAGGTTACCCTGCTAAGGTGAGATACTCCAGGAATCCCAGCCCCAGTGAGAATCTGCGCCCCAAGTATTTATGGCTTCTCCACTGGAGATATTTTATTTCATTATGTTGCACTTATGAAGAGGAAAAAAGCCTGGAGAACCCACTGTGAATCTCAGGGCTCCCCTTTCCACATCACCATTACTGACACTGTGGAAGCCTGAGGCCCAGTCCTCATGAGTTCTGTCCTGAGGTTGGGATTGAAGATTAGGACAGCAAGGTTCACAAGGTTATGAGTTTTCATCCAGGGGCCTGAACCACTAATTTGGGCATGGGGTGGAAGCAGGAAACACAAGAGGTCTCTGCTCTAGTAAAAGCTAGGACAGGATGAGTCTCCTGGAAAGGCCAGAAGATGACTGAGTGGAATTATATTCCTTCAAAAGAAGCTCAAGGCCCTACAGGAACTCAAACTCACAGTCAACGCTGATGCTCATCCATCTTATCTTGGCACAGCCAAGATACCTTCTACTCTAAGAAGCTGAAATCTGCCTTGTTAGTATTTGACAGGGAGAAGGGTAGAGGGGAAAGGAGAGTACAGGTTATGGGTGGGGAAGGCAACAGAAGGGAAGGCCAGCAGTTCACAACTACCACACACCCTCTCTTTTTCCCACTCACATGCCTTGATCAGACGGAGGTACAACTGCTTCTTACCAGAGAATAGTCATCTTGCTGGCTCTGCAGGGGTAAGAATGGTGATAGTTGTACAGACTGATTGCAGCAAGAAGGGTTGGGAAAGAGAGAGAAAACCACTCTAAACCTTTTATTTTTGTTTTAGGGACCACATTCATGTAAACTGAAATATGTTTTCAGGTGACTGTGAGAAGAGGTGATGGTAATCTCAAGGGCTTGCAGGTGCCAATTACCTTGTGTGTCTCATAACATTTGAGAGATTAATTTTAATGGGGCAAAAGTAAATTAAAAACCTGGAAAGGACTCTTGTCCTTTCCATGTACACGGACTATGAGAAGAGAGTAACTCTATATATGGGATCTTTATAGAGATAAGGATTAGGGCCAGTGGTGGCTTACAGGTTCCTGTAGAGGGATGGCTTACTGAAAATATGAACGGCTGAGACTTCAAGGATTTGGGAAGGTGGAAAGCAGAGTCATCAGGACTGTTGGAAATGGAGAGGGAGCCCAGAAAATAGAGAGAGAGCCTGGAATCCTGCTCAGACTCAATTCTTCTCAGCTATCTGCCCAGAGGAGATGCTTTTCCTAATTTGAACAACAGCGCCATCCAGTCAACAAGCTGTGCATCCCTAGTACTTTGCCCAGGCAGGACTCTTTTCTAATTCACACTAGGGTAAATACTAATTGCCCAATCTCAAAAGCAGCTCAGAATGTGGACAATGGGTTAGGGAGGCCCACTTAAGATAAGACCAGCTAGGATTTGATTAAGTCTTATGCAGCCTCTGCCTGCACATAGATATCCTCCTGCTTCTAAAGGTATTTGAGGGCTCAGGATTTAACATGGCTTAAATTTGAATTCACCATATTTCATTTACTCATAACTGAACTCCTAGGAGTGACATAAATGTTATGAACATGGGCTTTAAAGATAATCAACCAACCTAGTAGATTAGTGCCACCAACCTCACTAATCCTGTGAGGTTATTACGAAAATGAAATGAAAAAATAAGTTAATGGACCTGAGGCTCATCGAAGGCATCTCTTCATATGGTTTTCTTCTCTCTAGGCCCTACACACAATTTATTATGATATAATATAAGACTGGGCTCTCCTAAAAATGACTTCTCTTAAGCAAGAGATTTGTGCTTTGGAGAAGGATTCAAGGAATTCACAAACACATAATGGCTAACAAAAACTGCAAATGTGGACTCTTTAGGAAAGCAACAAATTTTAACATCTTACCCTTAATGCATTTGCAGTCAAATTCAGAAAAAAAATTGGGGGAAATGAACAAGACAAAGCAGTAGATGAGGTTGAAATGAGTGGTATTCATTTGTTAGTTCAGCAGACATTTATTGAGCATCTATTTTTAGACTAGGTACTGGGCTAGATGCTGAAGATACAGAGTGTGGTTGAAGGGACAGAGAAGCAAGGAAGGCTTCCTCGCAGAAGTAATCACTTTCAGAGAAGGTGATGTGGGGTCTTGATAATTCAACCAAGTGAAGTCTGGAAAGATGGCAGAGAGACCTCAGGGGTGTGTCCTGGGAGGAGGAGAAAGGGAAGGATAGCCTGCCTTTAAGAGCAGAGAGAACAACAGCAGCCCAGACACCCAAGGATCTGTCCAACCTTAAGAATAACTCCTGTCACTGGGATCACCTCTAGGCCATAGTCAAAGCCTATGAATTCATCATCAATTTAGGAAGAGATTAGCTACTACTCAACAACTTTTCTGGCAAATTCAGGTGTCATGCCCCTTGGCAGGCCTATGCTATAATTAGTTAATTGCATGTGTGAGTATGTGTTCCATTCTCATATCCTTTCCTGCCAAAGAAAAGAAAATGGTGCCATAGAGTGTTCTAATGTGGGATGTTGACCAATGCATTGGATGCTGAACCAGTTAACTCCAAAAGACACCAAGTCCTTGTACTGAGATGAGCTTTAGGACATTTGGCAACTAAATATAATTATTATCTAATATAAATCCAGACATTTGAAAATATAGGATATTAAGAATATGATTCATGCTGTCAACCTAAAACACACAGCGAGAGAGGTTTAAACATATATATATATATATATATTTTGAGACAGTGTCTTGCTCTGTTGTCACCCAGGCTGGAGTGCAGTGGCGTGATCTCGGCTCACTGCAACCTCTGCCTCCCGGGTTCATGCCATTCTCCTGCCTCAGCCTCCCGAGTAGCTGGGACTACAGGTGCCCACCACCACGCCCGGCTAATTTTTTTTGTATTTTTAGTAGAGACAGGATTTCACGTGTTAGCCAGGATGGTCTTGATCTCCTGATCTCATGGTCTGCCCTCCTTGGCCTTCCAAAGTGCTGGGGTTACAGGCGTGAGCCACTGTGTCTGGCAAAAAATTGTGTATTTTTTAGAATAGGGCATCACAATGGAAATATGCCATAGTAAACTACATTCATATTCAGGGAGACAAAGGAACACAAAGATTTTTACAGAAAAAATAGATGATTTCATAATTGTTTTAAGATAATTATCCTTTGTTACAAGGATCAATAACAAGAGTGATGCCAGTCCAAGGTTGTACAGGCAGTTGCTGGGCAGATTTTCTTGCAGATGTTTTTTTTTTTTTTTTTTTTTTGCAAGATTGCAATGGCCTTTGTGCAAGATTTCAGTTTCTACAGAATCTTTTGTGATAGTTTTTGTTATTAGGCATTAATGCATAAGAACTCTTTTTTTTCTTTTTTCTTTTGGAGACAGGTTCTAGCTTTATCACCCAGGCTGGAGTGCAGTAGTACAATCTCGGCTCACAGCAACCTTTGCCCCCTGGGCTCAAGCGATGCTCCCACCTCAGCCTCCTGAGTAGCTGGCACTACAGGTATGTGCCACCACACCCAGCTAATTTTTTGTGCAGATGGAGTTTCACTATGTTGCCCCGGCTGGTCTCAAACTCCTGAGTTCAAGCAGTCCACTCACTTTGGTCTCCCAAAGTGCTGGGATTACAGGTGTGAGCTGTTGTGCCCAGCAAAACTCTCTCTTCATTGCTTTCTCCAGCTCTATTTGTCAATTTTTTTTTAACATAAGTGATTCCATTTTCATTCTGACAAATTTCACATTTTCCCCATTTGATCAAGATCTTTCTCCAAAAGCATTACTAATAAGTCACCCTGTAGTGAGGTTCTGATACTCCTTGGTGCTGAGATAAACCTGTCCTTTGTTGGTGGTCTAGACGGTTCCATGTTGGAGAAAGCAAACGACAGTGAGACGTCAGTATTAAAAGCCTTTTAGCCACAATTTAAGCAACAAGAGAGGTTTGAAGGGAGTGGCTTTCAGGCTGAGTATACCTGGAGTCCATTGTTAAGTTTATTTTTGTGTTTCATAGGCATTTGTTAACATTTCAAAGTGCTAAGCTAGCATTATTCTGTCAGGAATTGCACTTCTGCAAAATTTAGCAAGTAACAGATGCAAAGTTTAAAAAGAAAAATACAAAGTAAGATTAGTAGTAGTATGACAATACCAGTTTGCATAATGGCTTTGAGCCATGAACCTAAGTAACCAATTGAATAAATCAAATGACCATTATCCTGTCAAATGAAAAAGGTTGGCATTAAGAGGGTAAGAGTCTCATTACAGTATAGAGTCCTATTCTGATGTCTTGGGAAAAGCTGTTAACAGTATGAGAAAGCCAACTTTTTGGCCAGGTGTGGTGGCTCACCCTTGTGATCCCAGCACTTTGGGAGGCCAAAACAGGTGGATCACTTGAGGTCAGGAGTTTGAGACCTGCCTGGCCAACATGATGAAACCCCATCTCTACTAAAAATACAAAAATTAGCCAGGTGTGGTGGCACACACCTGTAATCCCAGCTACTCGGGAGGCTGAGGCAGGAGAATCACTTGAACCTGGGAGGCAGACGTTGTAGTGAGCCAAGATCACACCACTGCACTCCAGCCTAGGAAACAGAGCAAGACTCTGTCTCAAAAAAAATTAAAAAAAAAAAAAAGAAAGAAAGGAAAAAGAAAAAGTCAACTTTTCTCATCCTGGTTTGCAGTTTGAACGTCTCTGGTTATAGCACTGGGTAGTTTGGTGAACTTTCTGTGTGGCCTATACATTAGGCACAGGACTCGTTTTTAGAAATTTGGCAAGTTTCAGGGGGGCTTTAGAAACAAATTACTGTGTTTAGTAATTTCATGGAAGAAGGTTGGATTGGAGGAATCTAGACAAATTCAGGGTCTAGTGAAGTCTATAGGCGGATAGCAAGAACTTGAAAAAGTGCAGAGCTACAACCCAATAACAGATGTTTTAGCTTTTTGTTGGAAACATAACATTTTCTCTCCACATAGATCACATAAGAATCTTAGATTTAAAAACCTCTTGATGTTAGAAAGCCAAACCAAGGCAGACTTTAGATTTTGCTAAAATCTAAATTAAAATCTAAACCTAAAATTTAAATTATTAGGGTTCCTGAGTTTTCCAAGAAGTGATCGTTTTTATCTACTCATGGTAAGGCTGGAAACCAGAATGCCTGGGAAGCCAGGCATTCTATGCACATTCTCAAAATGACATTTCCATCAAAGCTTTGACAATATAGCCAATGTTTCTAATTGTATCCTGCTGTAAAGATTTTCACTGGACTTATGCAAATAACCACATTGCCATAGGAATACTTATGAATAGTTTCCAAATTTTGGAGGAATCAAGTGGAGAGAAAAAGCAAATGAATCCATCTTTGTTTACAAAAGTATACTTTACCAAGTTGCCATAAGCTACAGATAGCTTGAGAGAGAAAATTTCTTTAAATCTGAAAAACAAAACATTTAAGTAAAGGATCAAAAATGTTTTGTTGTTTTTGTTTTTTGTTTTTTTGCTTTTTTTATTTCTTTTTTTTATTATTATTTAAGTTCCAGGGTACGTGTGCATAACGTGCAGGATTGTTACATATGTATACTTGTGCCATGTTGGTGTGCTGCACCCATCAACTCGCCAGCACCCATCAACTCGTCCTTTACATCAGGTATAACTCCCAATGCAATCCCTCCCCCCTCCCCCCTACCCATAATAGGCCTCGGTGTGTGATGTTCCCCTTCCCGAGTCCAAGTGATCTCATTGTTCAGTTCCCACCTATGAGTGAGAAAATGCGGTGTTTGGTTTTCTGTTCTTGCGATAGTTTGCTGAGAATGATGGTTTCCAGCTGCATCCATGTCCCTACAAAGGACACAAACACATCCTTTTTTATGGCTGCATAGTATTCCATGGTGTATATGTGCCACATTTTCTTAATCCAGTCTGTCACAGATGGACATTTGGGTTGATTCCAAGTCTTTGCTATTGTGAATAGTGCCGCAATAAACATATGTGTGCATGTGTCTTTATAGCAGCATGATTTATAATCCTCTGGGTATATACCCAGTAATGGGATGGCTGGGTCATATGGTACTTCTAGTTCTAGATCCTTGAGGAATCGCCATACTGTTTTCCATAATGGTTGAACTAGTTTACAATCCCACCAACAGTGTAAAAGTGTTCCTATTTCTCCGCATCCTCTCCAGCACCTGTTGTTTCCTGACTTTTTAATGATTGCCATTCTAACTGGTGTGAGATGGTATCTCATTGTGGTTTTGATTTGCATTTCTCTGATGGCGAGTGATGATGAGCATTTTTTCATGTGTCTGTTGGCTGTATGAATGTCTTCTTTTGAGAAATGTCTGTTCATATCCTTTGCCCACTTTTTGATGGGGTTGTTTTTTTCTTATAAATTTGTTTGAGTTCTTTGTAGGTTCTGGATATTAGCCCTTTGTCGGATGAGTAGATTGCAAAAATTTTCTCCCATTCTGTAGGTTGCCTGTTCACTCTGATGTTCAACAGTTTCTTTTGCTGTGCAGAAGCTCTTTAGTTTAATTAGGTCCCATTTGTCAATGTTGGCTTTTGTTGCCATTGCTTTGGGTGTTTTAGACATGAAGTCCTTGCCCATGCCTATGTCCTGAATGGTATTACCTAGGTTTTCTTCTAGGGTTTTTATGGTATTAGGTCTAACATTTAAGTCTCTAATCCATCTTGAATTAATTTTCATATAAGGAGTGAGGAAAGGATCCAGTTTCAGCTTTCTACTTATGGCTAGCCAATTTTCCCAGCACCATTTATTAAATAGGGAATCCTTTCCCCATTTCTTGTTTCGCTCAGGTTTGTCAAAGATCAGATGGCTGTAGATGTGTGGTATTATTTCTGAGGACTCTGTTCTGTTCCATTGGTCTATATCTCTGTTTTGGTACCAGTACCATGCTGTTTTGGTTACTGTAGCCTTGTAGTATAGTTTGAGGTCAGGTATCGTGATGCCTCCAGCTTTGTTCTTTTGACGTAGGATTGTCTTGGCAATGCGGGCTCTTTTTTGGTTCCATATGAACTTTAAGGCAGTTTTTTTCCAATTCTGTGAAGAAACTCATTGGTAGCTTGATGAGGATGGCATTGAATCTATAAATAACCTTGGGCAGTATGGCCATTTTCATGATATTGATTCTTCCTATCCATGAGCATGGTATGTTCTTCCATTTGTTTGTGTCCTCTTTTATTTCACTGAGCAGTGGTTTGTAGTTCTTCTTGAAGAGGTCCTTTACATCCCTTGTAAGCTGGATTCCTAGGTATTTTATTCTCTTTGAAGCAATTGTGAATGGAAGTTCATTCCTGATTTGGCTCTCTGTTTGTCTGTTACTGGTGTATAAGAATGCTTATGATTTTTGCACATTAATTTTGTATCCTGAGACTTTGCTGAAGTTTCTTATCAGCTTAAGGAGATTTTGGGCTGAGATGATGGGGTTTTCTAAATATACAATTATGTCATCTGCAAACAGGGACAATTTGACTTCTTCTTTTCCTAACTGGATACCCTTGATTTCTTTCTCTTGCCTGATTGGCCTAGCCAGAACTTCCAACACTATGTTGAATAGGAGTGGTGAGAGAGGGCATCCCTGTCTTGTGCCAGTTTTCAAAGGGAATTTTTCCAGTTTTTGCCCATTCAGTATGATATTGGCTGTGGGTTTGTCATAAATAGCTCTTATTATTTTGAGATATGTTCCATCAATACCGACTTTCTTAAGCGTTTTTAGCATGAAAGCCTGTTGAATTTTGTCAAAGGCCTTTTCTGCATCTTGAGATAATTATGTGGTTTTTGTCTTTGGTTCTGTTTATATGCTGGATTACGTTTATTGATTTGCGAATGTTGAACCAGCCTTGCATCCCAGAGATGAAGCCCACTTGATCATGGTGGATAAGCTTTTTGATGTACTGCTGGATCCGGTTTGCCAGTATTTTATTGAGGATTTTTGCATCGATGTTCATCAGGGATATTGGTCTAAAATTTTCTTTTTTTGTTGTGTCTCTGCCAGGCTTTGGTATCAGATTGATGTTGGCTTCATAAAATGAGTTAGGGAGGATTCCCTCTTTTTCTATTGATTGGAGTAGTTTCAGAAGGAATGGTACCAGCTCCTCCTTGTACCTCTGGTAGTATTCAGCTGTGAATCCATCTGGTCCTGGACTTTTTTTGGTTGGTAGGCTATTAATTATTGCCTCAATTTCAGAGCCTGGTATTGGTCTATTCAGGGATTCAGCTTCTTCCTCGCTTAGTCTTGGGAGAGTGTAAGTGTCCAGGAAATTATCCATTTCTTCTAGATTTTCTAGTTTGTTTGCGTAGAGGTGTTTATAGTATTCTCTGATGGTAGTTTGTATTTCTGTGGGGTCGGTGGTGATATCCCCTTTATCATTTTTTATTGCATCTATTTGATTGTTCTCTCTTTTCTTCTTTATTAGTCTTGCTAGCGGTCTATCAATTTTGTTGATCTTTTCAAAAAACCAACTCCTGGATTCATTGATTTTTTGGAGGGCTTTTTGTATCTCTATCTCCTTTAGTTCTGCTCTGATCTTAGTTATTTCTTGCCTTCTGCTAGCTTTTGAATGTGTTTGCTCTTGCCTCTCTAGTTCTTTTAATTGTGATGTTAGAGCGTCCATTTTAGATCTTTCCAGCTTTCTCTTGTGGGCATTTAGTGCTATAAATTTCCCTCTACACACTGCTTTAAATGTGTCCCAGAGATTCTGTTATGTTGTAGCTTTTTTCTCATTGGTTTCAAAGAACATCTTTATTTCTGCCTTCATTTTGTTATGAACGCAGTAGTCATTCAGAAGCAGGTTATTCAGTTTCCATGTAGTTGGGTGGTTTTGATTGAGTTTCTTAGTGCTGAGTTCAGTTTGATTGCACTGTGGTCTGAGAGACAGTTTGTTATAATTTCTGTTCTTGTACATTTGCTGAGGAGTGCTTTACTTTCAATTATGTGGTCAATTTGGAATAAGTGTGATGTGGTGCTGAGAAGAATGTATATTCTGTTGATTTGGGGTGGAGAGTTCTGTAGATTTCCATTAGGTCCGCTTGGTGCAGAGCTGAGTTCAATTCCTGGATATCCTTGTTAACTTTCTGTCTTGTTGATCTGTCTAATGTTGACAGTGGGGTGTTTAAATCTCCCATTATTATTGTGTGGGAATCTAATTCTCTTTATACGTGTCTAAGGGCTTGCTTCATGAATATAGGTGCTCCTGTATTGGGTGCATATATATTTAGGATAGTCAGCTCTTCCTGCTGAATTGATCCCTTTACCATTATGTAATGGCCTTCTTTGTCTCTTTTGATCTTTGTTGGTTTAAAGTCTGTTTTGTCAGAGACTAGGATTGCAACCCCTGCCTTTTTTTGTTTTCTCTTTCTTTGGTAGATCTTCCTCCATCCCTTTGTTTTGAGCCTTTGTGTGTCTCTGCATGTGAGATGAGTCTCCTGAATATAGCAAACTGATGGGTCTTGACTCTTTATCCTATTTGCCAGTCTGTATCTTTTAATTGGAGAATTTAGCCCATTTACATTTAAGATTAATATTGTTATGTGTGAACTTGATCCTGTCATTATGATGTTAGTTGGTTATTTTGCTCATTAGTTGATGCAGTTTCTTCCTACCATCGATGGTCTTTACATTTTGGCATGTTTTTGCAATGGCTGTTACCGGTTGTTCTTTCCATGTTTAGTGCTTCCTTCAGGAGCTCTTGTAAGGCAGGCCTGGTGGTGACAAAATCTCTCAGCATTTGCTTGTCTGTAAAGGATTTTATTTCTCCTTCACTTATGAAACTTAGTTTGGCTGGATATGAAATTCTGGGTTGAAAATTCTTTTCTTTAAGAATGTTGAATATTGGCCCCCTCTCTCTTCTGCTTGTAGAGTTTCTGCCAAGAGATCTGCTGTTAGTCTGATGGGCTTCCTTTTGTGTGTAACCTGACCTTTCTCTCTGGCTGCCCTTAACATTTTTTCCTTCATTTCAACGTTGATTAATCTGACAATTATGTGTCTTGGAGTTGCTCTTCTCGAGGAGTATCTTTGTGGCATTCTCTGTATTTCTTGAATTTGAATGTTGGCCTGCCTTGCTAGGTTGGGGAAGTTCTCCCGGATAATCTCTTGCAGAGTGTTTTCCAACTTTGTTCTATTCTCCCTGTCACTTTCAGGTACACCAATCAGATGTAGATTTGGTCTTTTCACATGGTCCCATATTTCTTGGAGGCTTTGTTCCTTTCTTTTTACTCTTTTTTCTCCAAACTTCTCTTCTAGCTTCATTTCATTCATTTGATCTTCAATCACTGATACCCTTTCTTCCATTTGATCAAGTCAGTTACTGAAGATATGCATTTGTCACGTAGTTCTTGTGTCATGGTTTTCATCTCCATTGGGTCATTTACGGACTTCTCTGCATTGGTTAGCCATTCATCTAATCTTTTTTCAAGGTTTTTAGTTTCTTTGCGCTGGATTCGTAATTCCTCCTTTAGCTCGGAGAAGTTTGATTGTCTGAAGCCTTCTTCTCTCAAGTCATCAAAGTCATTCTCTATCCAGCTTTGTTCCATTGCTGGTGAGGAGCTGCATTCGTTTGGAGGGGGAGAGGCACTCTGATTTTTAGGATTTCCAGCTTTTCTGTACTGCTTTTTCCCCATCTTTGTGGTTTTATCTACCTTTGGTCTTTGATGATGGTGATGTAGAGAAGAGATTTTGGTGTGGATGTCCTTTCCGTTTGTTATTTTTCCTTCTAACAGTCAGGACCCTCAACAGCAGGTCTGTTGGAGTTTGCTGGAGGTCCACTCCAGACCCTGTTTGCCTGGGTGTCAGCAGTGGAGGCTGCAGAAGAGTGAATATTGCTGAAGAGCAAATGTTGCTGTCTGATCGTTCCTCTGGCAGCTTCGTCTAGAGGTGTACCTGGCCACATGAGGTGTGAGGTGTCAGTCTGCCCCTAGTGGGAGATGTCTCCCATTTAGGCTACTCAGGGGGTCAGGGACCCATTTGAGCAGACAGTCTGTCCATTCTCAGATCTCAAACTCTGTGCTGGGAAAACCACTACTCTCTTCAAAGCTGTCAGACAGGGACATTTACATCTGCAGAGGTTTCTGCTGCCTTTTGTTTGGCTACGCCCTGTCCCCACAGGTGAAGTCTACAGAGGCAGGCAGGTCTCCTTGAGCTGCGGTGGGCTCCACCCAGTTCGAGCTTCCAGGCCATTTGGTTTACCTACTTAAGCCTCAGCAATGGTGGGCACCCTTCCCCTATCCTCGCTGTTGTCTTGCAGTTAGATTTCAGACTTCTGTGTTAGCAATGAGGAAGGCTCCATGGGCATGGGACCCTCTGAGCCAGGTGCAGGATATAATCTCCTGGTGTGCTGTTTGCTAAAACCCTTCGTAATGTGCAGTATTAGGGTGGGAGTGACCCGATTTTCCAGGTACTGTGTGTCACAGTTTCCCTTGGCTAGGAAAGGGAATTCCCTTACCCCTTGCACTTCCTGGATGAGGTGATGCCTCGCCCTTCTTTGGCTCTTGCTCACTGGGCTGCACCCACTGTCCTGTACCCACTGTCAGACACGCCCCAGTGAGATGAACCTGGTATCTCAGTTGGAAATGCAGAAATCTCCCATCTTCTGTGTCACTCATGCTGCGAGCTGGAGGCTGGAGCTCTTCCTATTCGGCCATCTTGGTGCGGATCTATGCATTTGTTTTCTTTTGTTTTTGTTTTTTTGAGACTGAGTCTCACTCTGGTTGCCCAGGCTGGAGTGCAGTGGTGCAATCTTGGTTCACCTCTGCCTCCCAGGTTTAAGCGATTCTCATGCCTCAGCCTCTCAGGTAGGTGGGATTACAGGCATGTGCCAGCATGGCTGGTTAATTTTTTTTTTTTTTTTTTTTTTTTTTTTTTTTTTTGTTATTTTTAGTAGAGACAAGCTTTTGCTATGTTGGCCAGGCTAGTCTCGAACTCCTGGCCTCAAATGATCTACCGGCCTTGGCCTCCCAAAGTGCTGGGATTACAGGCGTGAGCCATTGTGCTCAGCCTGTAATGTTTTATTTCTTAATAAAAGTTGGAGCATATTGGGCAAAATGTTAACATTTGTTAAATGTGGGTATTGGCTACAGTACACTGTTCTTTTCCACACATTCAAAATAAATATTTCACAATAGAAGAAGTCTGTGGCATAGGTATGGATGACAGCACTTTCAGAGAACAGCTAAACACATTTTAAAAACTCATGTAACCCCACTGTTCAGTGTCAGCCTGTCACTTTGCAAGCATTTCTAGAGCACCTAGAAGTTGTGTAACAGTGCTCTCCATGTCAGGGCTCTGCAGAGAATGAGCAGAATTTCAAACAGATGACAGAAATATGAACATGCCACCAGTGGAAATTTAAAATGTGACATGACAAACATTCCTCAAGAGGAGTCAGAAATGATGCTGGTGGCTTGGTCTAGAATGGATCAAATTTGATAAAAACTTACTAAAATATTTTCTTGTGGCTGTAGCTCTCCAGTAGTTCAATCAGTGACTCCACTTTTCTCTGGGCTCTCTCTTGGCCATAAAGAGGCATTTGGGTGCATACCTGTCCTTTTATTGTGTGAGATATAAATATTTAACAAATAGATATCTATGGTCTCCTAAGGGCTGTATTGCAGGATCTGGCCAGCAGCCCACAATGCAACGGGGCTCTTTCTTTGTTCCCAGGTGGATTGGCAGGTCAAGAAATAATAGACACACACAAGACAGTGAAAGCGGGTCCAGGCGGGTCACCACCTTCTGGTCCCATGGTGCCAACAATGCACTGGATATACCAGCATTTATTATTAAGTATAGTGAGGGCGGGGGTAGGTTAGTGAGGGATTTAGGGTCATTTGATTATGAGGTGAGATGGCCATGTGGGGATGAAGTAATTCTTCAGCATAACATCTGTACGCAGAAGTACAGTATACAGAGATAAGAATTTACAATATAGTGTGTGCATCAGTAATTTCTAACACAGCCTTAAAACAGAAACACACTCTTTCTGTAACTATGATTAGCAAGATATTAATCAGCAGTAACAGCTGCAGAAAAGCTGGTTACAAACAATCCATAGAAACAGGACATGAAGTTAGACAACTGGTTAGACCAGAAATTATCAGAAGGGAGTATGCCTTAATCTTAAAGAGGCCTAGAAGAGCTGTGGCAAGATGAGGGTGTTTATAGCCCTATGTTATCCATATGGACAGGTGACCCTCATGCATCCATGTATAGGCTCTCCACAAGGGTTGCGTTCCATTCCCAGAGCTATGAACATCTGCTTTTCTGGGATAGGAATCTTGGTGATGTGAAAGCTCCCTGACTGCACATCCGTTCATAGGTTCTTTGCAGGGGGAAGCACATCTTGCACTGTTGGATCATTCTGGCAGTCCAACCTGGTATTGTCTTTACACAATCTTGCATGGGATTAAGTATTTATAATCAGGCGCATTTCATCTTTTATTCCGTAGCAATAGTTTCAGGGGGTATCCCTACAAGGCCAGGCAATGCACACAAACACACACACCCACACACAAACATGCACACACACAAACACGGCCCAATTGCTCTCCACTCCTTCTCCAAGGTCCTCTCCCTCTTACTGAAACCATCACTCCATGCCTCCTCTGTCTGTGCTCTCTCTCTGGAAGTGGAGAACCCCTGTATTCCTCCAGGATCTTTTGTTACCAGGAACCTAGCTGGGGCAGCTTCGGAGGCAGAATATTGCCTTATAAGGGTTGTTCAGGGATACTATAGGTGGCTCTAAGGACACCACAATTTGCTTAGATGTTTTTATGACTCAACAAAGGGCTTGGGAGTGTGGTGGGAAAGGAACAGGGTGAGCTTAAAAGGAGTGTCTGAAAGACAAGAGGGAATGGGCTGGAATTCTTATATAACAGAATACTCAGTGCCAATCAGCACAGCTCCAGGACTGCTGCAGCCCCAAGGTTCTGCTCAGGAATCCAAGGTAAGCATTTGAGTCCATTGGTCCCAGGTAGGCATGTCTCTTTCCTTCAAGGGTCTCCCTGGAGGCAATGGGCTGTTGAGACTGGAGAGGCCAGAGTCCTCTAGGAGACACATACCTCTTCTTACACAGCCCTCATTTGGAAGGGATAAGTTTGGCTGCCAGGGGACCCAGTGGTCAGTAACCTGTACTGGTCACCACCAGTAGTGCTGGAGTATACACAGGGGCAGTCTTAAGGCCTGGACTCAAATCCTTATCAGAAGAAGTGCAAACTTCCTTATTTCTTTTGTCCCCAGAGATAAAAGGTCAAATCCCCATTCCCTGCTGTGGTAGCAAGTATCAGTGCTGCCAGAGACACCCGTGGACTGAGCTATTCCCACCCTTAGAGACCCTGGGCCTTGCTTCTTGGGCTGGGAGGGCTTCCCAGGATTAGGGATGGGAGTGATGAGAGGGTTCTGCCTGGGGCTGTCCTGTGAATCCTGCTGTCTTGAAAGCATGTCAAATGGTTTCTGCTATGAAACTGGAACATATTAATTCAGAAAATTTGATAATAGCCCAATTTTCATACAAAAACTCTAAGTGTACAGCTAATTTAAAGTTGTGAAATTTTAATAATAGACTTTTACCATTCACAACTTTAATAATCATTGCCAAATTCTACATTCAAAATTTAAGAAACAGACTTTGAAAATTCTCTGAGGCATGTGTGGTTGGTCATTTTAAAATAACAGGTGGCTCATGTCTGTAATCCCAACACTTTGGGAGGCCAAGCTGGGAGGATTCATTGAGCCCAGCAGTTCAAGACCAGCCTGGGCAATATAATGAGACCCTGTCTCTGTAGAAAAATAAAATAAATCAGCCAGGCATGGTGGCATGCACTTGTGGTCCTAGCTGCTTGGGAGGCTGAGGCAGAGGATCACCTGAGCTTGGGAGGTTGAGGCTGCAGTGAGCTGAGATCATGCCACTGAACTCCAGCCTAGATGACAAAGTAAGACCCTGTTTCAAAAACAAACAAACAAACAAACAAATGAGAGAGAATTGTTGTATTTTTAACCTCTTAAAATTTATATCAAAAAGAAAAAAACCCAAAACTTTTAGTTTTGTAATAATTGTAGAATTCAGCTGTGAATCCATCTGGTCCTGGACTTTTTTTGGTTGGTAGGCTATTAATTATTGCCTCAATTTCAGAGCCTGCTATTGATCTATTCAGGGATTCAACTTCTTCCTGGTTTAGTCTTGGAAGAGTGTAAGTGTCCAGGAAATTATCCATTTCTTCTAGATTTTCTAGTTTGTTTGCGTAGAGGTGTTTATAGTATTCTCTGATGGTAGTTTGTATTTCTGTGGGGTCGGTGGTGATATCCCCTTTATCATTTTTTATTGCGTCTATTTGATTCCTCTCTCTTTTCTTCTTTATTAGTCTTGCTAGCAGTCTGTCAATTTTGTTGATCTTTCAAAAAACCAACTGCTGGATTCATTGATTTTTTGGAGGGTTTTTTGTGTCTCTATCTCCTTCAGTTCTGCTCTGATCTTAGTTATTTCTTGCCTTCTGCTAGCTTTTGAATGTGTTTGCTCTTGCCTTTCTAGTTCTTTTAATTGTGATGTTAGAGTGTCCATTTTAGATCTTTCCAGCTTTCTCTTGTGGACATTTAGTGCTATAAATTTCCCTCTACACACTGCTTTAAATGTGTCCCAGAGATTCTGGTATGTCGTATCTTTGCGCTCATTGGTTTCAAAGAACATCTTTATTTCTGCCTTCATTTCGTTATGTACCCAGTAGTCATTCAGGAGCAGGTTGTTCAGTTTCCATGTAGTTGAGCGGTTTTGATTGAGTTTCTTAGTCCTGAGTTCTAGTTTGATTGCACTGTGGTCTGAGAGACAGTTTGTTATAATTTCTGTTCTTGTACATTTGCTGAGGAGTGCTTTACTTCCAATTATGTGGTCAATTTTGCAATAAGTGCGATGTGGTGCTGAGAAGAATGTATATTCTGTTGATTTGGGGTGGAGAGTTCTATAGGTGTCTATTAGGTCCTCTTGGTGCAGAGATGAGTTCAATTCCTGGATATCCTTGTTAACTTTCTGTCTTGTTGATCTGTCTAATGTTGACAGTGGAGTGTTGAAGTCTCCCATTATTATTGTATGGCAGTCTAAGTCTCTTTGTAAGTCTCTAAGGACTTGCTTTATGAATCTGGGTGCTCCTGTATTGGGTGCATATATATTTAGGATAGTTAGCTCTTCTTGTTGAATTGATCCCTTTACCATTATGTAATGGCCTTCTTTGTCTCTTTTGATCTTTGATGGTTTAAAGTCTGTTTTATCAGAGACTAGTATTGCAACCCCTGCTTTTTTTTGTTCTCCATTTGCTTGGTAGATCTTCCTCCATCCCTTTATTTTGAGCCTATGTATGTCTCTGCATGTGAGATGGGTCTCCTGAATATAGCAGACTGATGGGTCTTGACTCTTTATCCAGTTTGCCAGTCTGTGTCTTTTAATTGGAGCATTTAGTCCATTTACATTTAAGGTTAATATTGTTATGTGTGAACTTGATCCTGCCATTATAATATTAACTGGTTATTTTGCTTGTTAGTTGATGCAGTTTCTTCCTACCATCGATGGTGTTTACATTTTGGCATGTTTTTGCAATGGCTGGTACCGGTTGTTCCTTTCCATGTTTATGGCTTCCTTCAGGGTCTCTTGTAAGGCAGGCCTGGTAGTGACAAAATCTCTAAGCATTTGCTTATCTGTAAAGGATTTTATTTCTCCTTCACTTATGAAACTTAGTTTGGCTGGATATGAAATTCTGGGTTTAAAATTCTTTTCTTTAAGAATGTTGAATATTGGCCCCCACTCTCTTCTGGCTTGTAGAGTTTCTGCTGAGAGATCTGCTGTTAGTCTGATGGGCTTCCCTTTGTGGGTAACCCAACCTTTCTCTCTGGCTGCCCTTAAGATTTTTTCCTTCATTTCAACTTTGGTGAATCTGGCAATTATGTGTCTTGGAGTTGCTCTTCTTGAGGAGTATCTTTGTGGCGTTCTCTGTATTTCTTGAATTTGAATGTTGGCCTGCCCTACTAGGTTGGGGAAGTTCTCCTGGATGATATCCTGAAGAGTGTTTTCCAACGTGGTTCCATTTTCCCCCTCACTTTCAGGCATCCCAATCAGACGTAGATTTGGTCTTTTTACATAATCCCATACTTCTTGAAGGCTTTGTTCATTTCTTTTTCTTCTTTTTTCTTTTGGTTTCTCTTCTCGCTTCATTTCATTCATTTGATCCTCAATTGCTGATACTCTTTCTTCCAGTTGATCGAGTCGGTTACTGAAGCTTGTGCATTTGTCACGTATTTCTCATGTCATGGTTTTCATCTCTGTCATTTCGTTTATGACCTTCTCTGCAGTAATTAGTCTAGCTGTCAATTCTTCCACTCTTTTTTCAAGATTTTTAGTTTCTTTGCGCTGGGTACGTAATTCCTCCTTTAGCTCTGAGAAGTTTGATGGACTGAAGCCTTCTTCTCTCATCTCGTCAAAGTCATTCTCTGACCAGCTTTGATCCGTTGCTGGCGATGGGCTGCACTCCTTTGCAGGGGGAGATGCGCTCTTATTTTTTGAATTTCCAGCTTTTCTGCCCTGCTTTGTCGCCGTCTTTGTGGTTTTATCTGCCTCTGGTCTTTGATAATGGTGACGTACTGATGGGGTTTTGGTATAGGTGTCCTTCCTGTTTGATAGTTTTCCTTCTAACAGTCAGGACCCTCAGCTGTAGGTCTGTTGGAGATTGCTTGAGGTCCACTCCAGACCCTGTTTGCCTGGGTATCAGCAGCAGAGGTTGCAGAAGATAGAATATTGCTGAACAGCGAGTGTACCTGTCTGATTCTTACTTTGGAAGCTTCCTCTCAGGGGTGTACTCCACCCTGTGAGGTGTGGGCTGTCAGACTGCCCCTAGTGGGGGATGTCTCCCAGTTAGGCTACTCAGGGGTCAGGGACCCACTTGAGCAGGCAGTCTGTCCCTTCTCAGATCTCAACCTCCATGTTGGGAGATCCACTGCTCTCTTTCAAAGCTGTCAGACAGAGTCGTTTGCATCTGCAGAGGTTCCTGCTGCTTTTGTTGTTGTTGTTGTTAACTGTGCCCTGTCCCCAGAGGTGGAGTCTACAGAGACAGGCAGGTTTCCTTGAGCTGCTGTGAGCTTCACCCAGTTCGAGCTTCCCAGTGGCTTTGTTTACCTACTTAAGCCTCAGCAATGGCGGGCACCCCTCCCCCAGCCTCGCTGCTGCCTTGCGGTTAGATCGCAGACTGCTGTGTTAGCAATGAGGGAGGCTCCGTGGGCATGTGACCCTCCCGGCCAGGTGTGGGATATATTCTCCTGGTTTGCCCGTTTGCTTAAAGCGCAGTATTGGGGTGGGAGTCACCGGATTTTCCAGGTGTTGTGTGTCTCAGTTCCCTGGCTAGGAAAAGGGATTCCCTTCCCCCTTGCGCTTCCCAGGTGAGGCGATGCCTCGCCCTGCTTCAGCTCTCGCTGGTCGGGCTGCAGCAGCTGGCCAGCACCGATTGTCCGGCACTCCCTAGTGAGATGACCCCAGTACCTCAGTTGAAAATGCAGAAATCACTGGTCTTCTGTGTCGCTCGCGTTGGGAGTTGGAGACTGGAGCTGTTCCTATTCCGATATCTGCTTTAATAAACAATTGTTTTAAGTGGTTCCAGAAATTGAGCCTGATTAATTAGTGTTTTGTTGTTTTACAGATCTTAGCCCAATTGTATTCTACAAGTCAAAGCCAAGTGAATTTCTTAAGGAACTTTCAGTTTAAAATAATTTTAGATTCAGAGAAAGTTGCAAAAATAGTACAGAGAGGTCTCACATATTTTTTATCCAGTAGTTCCAATGGTATTATAATAATGTATTAACATCTTCCATAATGATAGTGCAATATCAAAACCAGGAAATTGACATTGATACAATCCACAAATTTTATTCGTATCTCATCAGTTTTATATGCACTCGTGTGTGTGTGTATGTGTGTGTGGTTCTGGACATTTTATCACATGTTGATTTGTGTGGCCACCACCACAATTGAGACACAGAACTGTTCTATCACCACAAAGATCCTTCATGCTACCTCTTGTAGTGACACTCATCTGCCTCCCCTTATCCCATCCCTAACGTCTGGCAACCACAAATCTTTTCTACATTTCTATAATTTTATCATCTCAAGAATATATTAGTGGGATCGTATGGTACATAACTCTTTGGAATCAACTATATTTACTCAGCAGAACCCTCTTGAGATCCATAAATTGTTGCACTTATCAGTATTTTGTTCTTTATTGCTCTGGAGTATTTTCTCACACTCCAATTTTCTGACACCAGCTGGTGCCCCACAGTTCAATCCAACTCTGACACTAGCTGGCGGTGGCACCAGATTCCATAGGTTCAATGGTTCAGTCTCAGCGATCGCCCCCATTTCAGATGTGAGTTGCAAGTCCCAGGCCACCCATATGTCTGACTGACTAGCTATAAATCAGGGATTCCTTGGGCTGGATAATTTGCTGGAATGGTTCAAAGAACTCAGGAAATCTCTTTATTTACACCTACTGGTTTATTCCAAAGGATAAAACTCAAAAACAACCAAATGGAACAGATGCATAGCACAAGGTATGCTGTGTTTGTGTAGCTTCCATACCTATCTCTCTGGGTGTGCCACCCTCCCAGCACCCCAGTGTGTTCACCAACCTGGAAGCCCTCTGCATCTCATTGTTCATGAGTTCTTATAGGGCTCAATCTCCAGACCCCTTCTCCCCTTCCTGGAGGTCAGTGGGTGGAACTGAAAGTTTCAGCCCTCTAATCACTTGATCTCTCTGGTGACCAGTTCCACCCTGAGGCTATTTAGAGGCCCCACTCAAAGTCACCTCATTAGTATAAACTCAGGTATGACTGAAAAGGGCTCATTATGACTAGCAAAAGACACTCTTACCACTCAGGAAATTCCACAGAAATCTGTGTAGGAACCTGGGACAAATACTGAATGTATGTTTGGGATATAGCACAATTGTTTTGTAGTGGTCCACGGGATGGATATACTACAGTTTGCTCAACCATTCACCCACTGAAGAACATTTGAGTTGTTCCCAGTTTTGGCTACTATGTACAAATGAAGCTGCTATAAGCATTCATGTACATGATTTTGTGTGAGCTTGCGTTTTCAATTCTGGGATAAAGCCTGGGAGTACAGCAACTGGGTCATATAGTAAGTGTATGTTTATTTTTTAAAGGAAACTCCCAAGCTATTTCTCCAAGTGGCTGTACCCTGTTATGTTCCCACCAGCAATGTATGAGAAATCCAGTTTCCCTACATCCTCACCAACATTTGGTATTTTTCTGATTTTAGCGGTTGTAATAGAGGAATAGTAGTATTTCATTGTGATTTTAATTTGCATTTCCCTAATGGATATGGTATTCAAAATCCTTTCAGGTATTTATTTGCCACGTATATATCCTCTTTGATGAATGCTCAAGTATTTTTTCTCACTTTTTAGTTGAATTGCATTTTTATTGTTGAGTTTGAGAGTTCTTCATATATTCTAATATGAGGTTTTTTGGTCAGATGTGGTTTGCAAATATTTTTATGCCAATCTATAGCTCGACTTTCATTCTCTTAACAGGGTCTTTCACAGAGCAAATGTTTTTATTTTGAGGAAATCTGATTTATTTTTTCTTTTATGGATCATGATTTTGGTGTCATTTCTAAGAACTCTTCACCTAGTTCTTTGTCCTGAAGATTTTAGCCTGTGTTTTCTGTAAAAGGTTTTAGAGTTTTATGTATTAATCTGTGATCCATTTTGAGGGATTTTTGGTTTTTTTTAGACAGAGTCTTGGTCTGTCACCCAGGCTGGACATCTCAGTCACAAATGATCCTCTCACCTCAGCTTCCTGAGTAGCTGGGACCACAGGTGTGCACCAACATGCCTGGCTAACTTTTTAATTTTGTAGAGATGAGAATCTTGCTATGTTGCTCAGCCTGGTCTCTACTCCTGGCTCAAGTCATCCTCCTGCCTTGGCCTCCCAGAATGCTGGGATTACAGGTGTAAGTAAGTCATCACATCTGGCCTCCTTTTTTTTTTTTTTTTTTTAAATAAAGAATGAGGTTTAGCTTGAGGTTCATTTTCTTCTACTATAGATGTTCGATTGCTCCGGTGTCATTTGTTTAAAAGATTATCCTTCCTCATTGAATTGTTTTTGCACCTTTGTCAAAAATCAGTTTGCTGTACTTGTGTGGCTCTATTTTGGGATGTTCTGTTCTGTTCCATCTACTGTGTGCCTGTTCTTCTGTCAATACTACAGTATCCTGATTATTATAAAGCCAAGTGAAGTTTGAGGATATCCAAGACAAATATAAAAGTCCTGTGGGCTCAGAACAAGTAACACCTTCCTGAGAGGAGTCAGAGAAGCCAGTATAATTTAGATACTAAGACTGCAGATTTTCTACTCAGTAGATGTGGGTTGAACCTCAGCTTGTTACTGGTTGTGAGAAATTGAACAATTTATTTCTCTGTGCTTCTGTTTGCAGTTCTATAAAATGTGGATAATAATAATGACTACTTCAAAAAGACTAAATGACTATTAAATGAAAAAAAATCATGAAGATTGCATAGCATTATGCTTAGAACATAATGATCAATACATGTGAACTTTACAGCAGATGCTGTTGGTATCCTGCCTGAGTCCTCTCAGCACTCACCTTTCTGTATTCATCAGCCCAACTTCCAACAGCTCACACCTGTGACTTTCGCTGGGTTTTCTGGTTCCTCGAACCTGCTTTGTGCACAGGTGGGGCAAGCTGGCAGTAGTAAGGAATTTAACGCTGCTTAAGAGCAGCCCTCAACCAATGACTGACAAGAGTTGACCAGCTGTCCTGGTTTGCCTGGGACTGGGGGATTTCCTGGAGTGCAGGAAAACTGGGAGGGTGGGCCACCTTAAGTCCCCAATTCCCTTTGAATTTGAAGCAGATGCTCAGAGTTCCTCAGCAGATTGAACTTCAGTAGTCACAGAAGTAACCTGATTGATCACACACCTTTCCCGAATGGGAGTCCCTAGCTGGCTCATGACTAGGAGATGTCAGTGTCCTCATTCCAGACTGGGCTCTGCAGTCAATGCCCATCTCACACATCCCTGTCCAATGCTCCCACCTCATCACACAGCTCTGGAATTTATAATTAACTCCAAATCTTAGCATCTCTCCCTCAATATCTGATTTCTGAGCTCTAAGAATAATGTAGTTGGAAAACCAGCTGCTTTGTGGTTCAATGAGGGGAGTACTTGAATCTTGGTACTGGCTTGGTAGTCCTAAGATACTTGTCTTTTTACCACCAGGACATCCCTCTCTCCTCATCTTCCATCTTTCCTGGGCTGTCTTCTCTTCCATCTCACTCCCTCTAGTCTCCTAACATTGCTTCCCAAGATCATCTCCAGAAAAACTACTTGCTTCACAGTATACCTCTTAGGGGAGCCAGCTTAGGATTATTATTGTTCCTTGGTGTCCCCACTGGATAGTAAGGGGGTTTGAGATGAAAGGTATGTGTTGAAAATTGTTTCAGATATGAGGTGCTGCTGTTGCAGTTACAGTGACACAAGGTGCTGTGGGCTGTTTGGGCAGGTAGACCTGAACAGGAAGGCCTGGGGGCTAGGAGGAGGTGAGAGGAGAGGCTCTGTGAATTTTTTTGGAATCGGAGGGAGTGGCCTGACTTTATTGGAATCAGAAGGGAGTGACTGGACTTTATCTAGAGTTGGAAGGGAGTCATTTGTGATGAGAAGCAACTTGCCTGTCGGAAATGTTACAAGTTTAGTATCTGAGAAGGGGGCTGTTGCTGTGACTTTAGGTGGAGAGATGAGGGGTGGCTTCAGGAAAGGTCAGAACCTGGAGCTGTTGAGAACAAGTTCAATGCTCAGATGACGGATGTAGAGGTGAGCCAGGCAAATATCACTCAGGCACTTACCGGGGCCCAGCACCATGCCTGGCCATGTCTGCTGTGGTGCTGCAGTTCACTACAGTGGGGAAGCCCTTCTGGTGGAATAGGCTGTGGAAAGAACATGGATAGTCCTGTACTTTCCTGGAAAGTTTGGAGAATGGTGGGACGTCCGTCAGAGGCCTCAGTGGCACTTCCATGGAGGATGCATGGAGACACAGGTCCTAATGTGCTCCATAATGTGAATATCTTCCCAGGTTCTTCCCCAGCTTTGGGTCCAGAAGGAGGAAAACCAGACAGTGACTGCCATGTTCAAGGCTGTGTCATGGACCTTTAGGGGTCTTCATCGGCCCTCAGTCCCTCTCTCAGCAAAAATGTTTGGCAAAAGAGCAGATAAGAGCAATGTCCTGACTGATAAAGTGGCTGTGATCACTGATCACTGGGTCCACAAGAGGGTGAGTGAATAGGAGTCCCTAGCTGGCTCATGACTAGGAGATGTCAGTGTCTTCATTCCAGAGTGGGCACTGCAGTCAATGTCCATCCCACACATTCCTGCTCAATGCTCCCACCCCATCATACAGCTCTAGAGCTTATAATTAACTCAAAATCACAGCATCTCTCCTTAGAGCTCTGGTTTCTGAGCTCTAAGAATGGTGTAGTTGGAAAACCAGCTGCTTTCTGAGTCAATGAGAGCAGTGCTTGAATCTTATCTCCCTACCTACAGCCTCAGTAGTCCCAAGATATTTATCTTATTACCACCAGGACATCCCTCTCTCCCCATCTTCCATGCAGCCATGGCCTTTTAGGATCCTGGTCTAATAGGGAGAAACCTGAGACCTATTTGTCCCTCAGACTCAGTGGTTTCATTGACTGGAGGATGCCCACTGGCACCAGGGGAATGAGCAGGCCAATGTCTCAGGACCAGCTCAGGGAGTTTTCATAGGTGAACCTCTTCTCATTGTCACATTTCTTCCCATGTCGCTCCAATTCCACTCATCCTCTGACTGCCATCATAAGCCACAAGCTATGAGTCATTATCACTGGCAGGAGGAGGAGTTTCTGGTGTTAAGTGCTTCATGGACACGATCTTCCTTTTGACCCTTCGTGGTCTATAATTTCGCCAATTTAGACCATTCTATTTCAGAATTGTTTAATCATTCTAGACTTCCCAGATCTCCGTGATGTTTTAAATCTTTATGGGTGCTCCCAAGGCCTGATCTTCATAATAAATGAATACATTAAAAAATTCCGAGCTACCCAGATAGTTTGTACAACGTAGAGGAAATGTGCCTTCTGCTCTTTCTTTATCACAGGGGTTGAGCAGCCCTATCAAGAGTACATCAGATCTCCTCAAAGGAAGGAAATGCAGAGGGGAGAATGCGTTCTTCAAAATGAAAGTGTTTCAACTGCAGAGCAGAGGGAATCTGTTAAGCTTAGAGAAACTAATTTATACCGGAGGCCTCTGGCTAGAACAAAAAGAAAATAGGCTGGACCATTAAAAATATTCTTTACAATGTAGACCGGGTACCCAGCAAGTTAACTGATTTGATGAAACATTACTTTTTAAAAACTCCTTTAACAAAATTGACATGAACATTTCTTCATCTATAAAATATAATTATACATTAAGTTGTGAGAATTAAATGGGATAGCTTTTGCGAAGGCCTGGTAAGTATTAGCCACTCAGTTCCTCTTCCTTGCTCAGAAGGATTTGGAGGTTGCTCTCAGACAACACCAGGGAACTCAATTTGTGTCTCAAGATCAGGCTTCCAGGAGGAGAGTGGGTAGGGCAGAAGCCATCACTCCATCCCTGCCCCCAGGATCCGCTTTGCCATCGCTCGGCATCTTGCCCAGGACGGGGCCCACATGGTCGTCAGTGGCCAGAAGCAGCAGAACGTGGGCTGGGTCGTGGCCGCGCTCAGGGTGGTGGGCACCGTGTGCCACCTGCGGAAGGCTGAGGATCAGGAGTGGCTGGTGGTCACGGTGAAGGGGCAGGCAGTGGGAGGAGGAGAAGATGAGGATACCCAGATCCAGCCCTGACATGGCTGGGGTCTCTAGGAATGGTATCTAGGTGAACAACCTGTGCAGCCCAGGACAGGGCCCTGCCCAGGGAATGAAGCAAATGGACAACCAGATGTGTCTGAGAAGAGATGTTCCTGGCAGGAGGGAGCTCACACGGGCTGGTCTAGAGCAGTGCTAAACAAAGGGTGGCCTGGCCTGGGAGCTTGCTAGATACCTGGAAGTTCAGATCTAGCTGAGGCTGCTTGAATGGAGGCTAACTTTGCACACAGTCTGCCAGTGATCTGTGTACTTGTTGAAGTTTGAGAGCACAGCTCTAGCGCACCCCCAGGTGCTGTGCTGGGGAGCCCACTGGGGTAAGAGCTCTTCATGTGTGACCACCCTGGAAGGGGTGAGTCGTGAGGCAGAATCTGAAGGAGTGTGCAGTGGGCAGCTGCATGTTGCAGAGAATGAATGGGCTCTTGATGTGAGACTGTGGGAGGAAGATTCTGGAGTGGAGGGAGAGGTGAGACAAAATTGATTAGAAATGTAGGAGGTGAGTGAAGATCTGGACTGGTCGGGGCCTGGGTGTCAACTAGGCATCACACAGGGGCAGGAATTTGATGCCTCCAAGGAGGTGAGAAACAAATATTTCACTCACCTCTGATGGCCAGGATCTGCCAGTGCTCCAGGGATGCTGCAGGATGACCTCAGGCAGGGGTTCGTCACTTTGCCCTGGGTTGTCACCATCTCTCATTCGCTCCTTCCTCCACATCCTCTGTCATTTCCTCCACAGGCCTGAAGCACTGTGGAGGCGGTGACTAGTGTGCGTGGCAGAGGTCAGTCCCTTGGTGGGGAGCACACTGGGAGCCAGTGAGCCGGTCTGGGACAAGGTGAGGACAGGGGATAGGATCACTTCCTGCTTGGCTCTCTGTCCTCCATTTCTGCACGCATGCATATGCACACAGAGCACCTCAGCACCCACATGCCCTCCCTCCCTACCTCAATGCTGACCGTGATGGGTGGGGGCTGGGGCTCCCTGGGACAAGCTGCCCATCAGTAAGTTGGACAGGCACTGACTATGCCCAGCCTAGACCAGGCTCCAGCAGCCTCCTCTACCCTGACTCTCCTTGTGCTGGTCACTGCTACAAAGAGCTGAGATGCCAGAAATTTCCTGGTCTATCTGTGGCAAAGACTCCTCCCTTGGCTCAGGTTTCTGAGGCTGTCTCAGTCCGGACTTACTGGCACCTGTTCTAGTCCCTTCATTCTGCCTGTCCCATGGGCCCCCTCTGGACTGTCACAGAGACACCTCACTTGTTCACAGACACAGCAGAGAGAAGGGACCCCTGCCCAGGCCTACCGTCCCACTCAATCAATAGAGCATTCCAGGGGCTCCCACTGCCTCTCCACACCCCCTGCCCCTGCTGTCCTGATGGGCCCCCTTCGAGGGCTCAGTCCTGGTCCTCTCCTGACCCTGTTGGCAGAGACTGGGTCCTGTGATCTATGTAAGCCATCCCCTCCTCAGGGAGCCTTCATCCCACTGACCACCCCTCCCCTTCTCCTGGTGGAGCCCACCCCACCTTCTCTCTGTGGGCCTCACATTCCATGGCCTTCCAGACTCAACTTTCAATTCCTCTCCTCTCCCTTCAGCCACACTCAGGCTCTTCTGGTTAAAAAAAAATCCTGGTTCCAAACCTTTGCTGACATAGACCAAATACTCAGTATGGATTCCCTTCTCTCATTGCACCTACCTAATGGCACTCACTAAGTTATCCTGATTTCCCTCCCTCAACTGTATTTCCCCAGCCTCCTCTCCAGAGGGCAATATTGACTGGGGAGAGGTTGTGTGGGGACCGACAGTGAGAGGGTACCCTAAATCACAGATTATTGGTGGCTCCCCTATGACCTGGGCAGGACTGGAACCTCTGATCCCTTTTCCCTCACACATAGTAAGGAATACCCACATAGTAAGTGTCCCAGCACTTGGCACAGTCACAGGGCTTCATTCTTGTTCTGGCCACAGGTCTCCAAGTGACCAGTGAGATGGGCCCTGGACAGACCTCCTCCCTCCCTGTCCCTTGCCCGTGGATTCTTTCTCATTTCAGATCCTGTGTGTGAACGTGAAGGCCTCAGCCCTGCTGCTGAGCCAGCTGCTGCCCCACATGGAGAACAGGGAATGAGGGATGAGAGGGGCTAGTGGGCACCGAGTTCTAAGTGCATTGGATTTTTTCTACCGCCCTGGAAGCACTTGGGCAGGGACTCAGGAAGTAGAGGATGGCGGGGGAGATGGTAGGTGTGTCCTTTGGGAAATGTTCTCCATTTCCAGACCTACCTTCTTCCTCATGGGATGTGGCAGTTGTGATGAAGATGAAGAGACACTTGCTGCGGACGGGCAGGGCCTGCCTTCCAGGTCCTCGAAGGACCTTTCACTGGCCCTTGTTTCTTTCATCCCGGGGAGTGGCATGGACCTTGCCCCTGCAGTGGCAGCTGCAGGGATGAAGGGGCCAGAGTGAAGTCACCCAGAGCCGCCAGCTCCAGTTATGCTTGCCCTCATCTGTGGGCATGTCATCAGTTTCCCTTCTGGTCAGAAGCCCTGTGGGTTTGCTTCTCCTCACCTTCCCATGAGGAGCCTGGCTGTCCTGTGTCCCGTGGCTGCCCAGGGGCAGGCCAGGCTGGGACTCGTTGCCCAGACCTCACAGGGGTCTCTGTGACACACGAGTGTCACTTGGCTCTGCTCTCCAGGAGTGCTGCCCCTCAGCCTCGGGACTCTGCCCCAAGGGATGCCACTCTGGCTGTGTGTACTGGGTGGCTTTGACCCCAGCAGTGGCCTTGGTATCCACTAATTTAGATGTCCAGCTTCCCTCTAGTCTTCCAAATTGTTCCCAAACTTTTATGCTTTCACCCTGAATCCTGAGCTGGTTTCCTCATAGCATAAAAATACAATTTCCTGGCTCACCTGGTCTTTTTATTGAACTTTCATCTCTTCTCATCTCCCTTTCTTCTCACAGGGGAAGCTCTGTGGTTCTGGTCTCATCTACAGTGGGTTATGTGCCAATACCAGTGAGTGTGAGCTCCTCTGTATGTGGCTGGGTGAGGGATAGCTGAAACTGGTTTCCTGTGAGGCCCTGCAGGGGTATGTGGGAGAATTGGCTGTTGATCCCAGATAAGGTAGAGTTAAGATGTGTGAACACCAGGCCAGGCGTGGTGGCTCACACCTGTAATCTCAGCACTTTGGGAGGCTGGGGCAGGTGAATTGCTTGAGTTCAGGAATTCAAGACCAGTATGGGCAGCATAGCGAGACCCCATCTCTATTAAAAGGACCAAAGTAAAAATTTTTTTAAATGCTGTTTTTTTGTTTTTTTGTTGTGCTGTTAACACCAGCATAACACCCTGACTGCTACAGACCAGGTGTAATCTCACTTTGTCATAATAGACCTAATACCCAAGGACATTAAGCCATGTGCCTAGGGTAAGAATAGCCAGTTTGCATTACTTCAAGGACTGGGCCCTGGGTCTCTTAATTCCTGCTTCCTTCCTGAATGTTCAAAAGCACAGTGCAGCTGTCTGTGTCAAGCTTGGACACACATGCAGCAACGTGACATTTCCCTAAGCCTGGAGGAGCCCTGCTACCTCAGAATTTCAGTCCTGAAAATTATTATGGGGTGGTGAGGGGTCAGGGAAGGCATTTTAGTTTGGGGCTGGAGTCAGGCATATCTTCTTAGTCTGTGACCCAGAGTCACAGCTTTTGTTGCTCAGGTAATTGTCCATCCCTGCATTGTCAATCCACTTTGCTTCCTTTTGCATTTCAGAAGTTGGGAGCCTGCAACACCAGCAGAACAGCCCTGCTGGGCCTCTCTAAGTCTCTGGCAATGGAGCTGGCTCCAAAAGACATCTGGGTAAACTGCCTGGTGCCAGGAATAATCAAGACTGACTTTGTGCAAATGGGGAGGGTCACTGTGGCTCCTACTCCCACTCCCTGCCCCAATGGTCCCACAGATTCCTTCCTCAGCCAAGCTTCCAGCTGAACTGAGGCCCACAGAGACCTGCAGGCTCATCACTCAGAGGCTTATCACTCAGAGGCTCTGGCCTGCAGGCTCATCACTCATCTGGCCCAGGCTCATCCCTCAGAGGCTCTGGCCTGCAGCCTTTGGGACCTACAACCTCTCCCTTTCCTGTAGAAGCATGGGAGGGCCCTGTCCTTTCTGGGAGCAGACCAGAGTCCTTCCTCACCCTTCTCAGCCAAACAGGGTCACCCTCCCACAGAGGACTTGGTCTGCCATGGTGCTCTTCCCAGTCCCCATCTCCTCCCTGCTACCAGCGCTCCCCAACATTCCCTGCTCCTGTCAACAGTCCATCTGCCTGACATTGACCTGAAATCTTTCCTCAGGACAAAACATTGCCATATTTGCTACCCAGCTTTAACCAAGTCCATGGATTGCAGCGGTAGGTGGTGTTTGGTACTTTAGCGGTCTGTGTCTACTTGAGGGAAAGTTCAGGTTCAAGAAGACATAGATCCCTGATCTTCCAGTCTACTAGCTGTTCCCCTCTCTGAAGTCTGAAGACATCACAGTCCTGGGCTGGAGGCTACAGGGTGGGTGTGAGCCCCCCGTGGAGCCTGGTGAGGTATGGGTTGATTGGGGTCAATGCTGGGCACCCCTCTGGGGCAGCAGGACCTGAGGTCAGAGATTAACACTTCAAAGGCTGCGCCCTCATCTCTGCTCTCTTCCCTCAGGTTTGCGGAGCCAGAGGACTATGCAGGAAGGATGTCCTTCCTGGGCTCTCCAGATGTGCTCCATCACTGGGGAGAACATCGTGGTGGTTGGCTACTCCCCTAAGCTGTGAAGAAAGTGTGTGGCTAAGAGAGTGAGGTCATGGTCCTCAGTGGAAAATGGGGGGCCTAGGGAAATATGGAAGCAGGGAGCCTTAGGACATCATTAGGATCCAGGGCCATGTAAGGAAACTTGCTCAGGAAATAAGGAAGGTGAGGTGTTTGAAACTTTTCTTTTGGAAACAAACATGTTTGACCACTTCTAATCTAGGCTGATTTCTGTTTGGCTAGTGATACATGAGCAGTCCCCTTGGCCTAGAAGCCTCATCCCTCGCAGAGTTCCTTGCCTCATTCCCTAAGACTTTTTACCCCTCCCTACTTTCCTTCATTCCTTTCCCATGAAATTATAAATAGGGCTGGATACTTTCCATCTGCCCTTCCAGATCCACTATCTGTGTTTTTTCTTCTCTGTGCCCTGGGAGGCTGACCTGTAGGGATGCTTCCACAGTCCCTTAACCTCTGGCTTCCAGTTGGGTTTGGTCAAGGGGAGGCACTCACAGGAGATTGGAGGGTGCAGGAGAGTGAGGCCAGGGAATTTGTTTCTCAGGTTCCCTTATTGCCTGCTTGCCACATGAGGGCTGTCTCCACCAAATTCTATGGCTCTTGTCAGGTAGTACCTTCCCCTCTTTTGCCCCTTCAGGTCTAGAGGTGGTAATGGCTCCCTACCGTTGCTATCTCAGGAGTACTGCACTATACCTTGTTGGATGCACTAAACCCTGTCCACTTATTTGTAAGTAATTTTAAATTAAAATCTCCTTGATTATTCAGTTTGAGAATATCAAGGTTACCACCATATCTTTTCCTTAAGAAAACCATTTACTTATAGCTTGTATACAATAAATCAGATGCACTTCAAGCAAACTTTTCACTGAGTGTTAACAAACTTTTACATACATATGACCACTACCATAATAAAAATACAGAACATTTCCATTGCCCCCCTCCAAGTTCTCTTGTGCCCCATTCCACTGGACACCCCTGCCAATGACCCAAGGCAACCATTGATCTTCTGTCATGATAGATTATATATTTTTTAGAGGTTTATATAAATGGAATCATATGGTTTATATGTACTCTTCATGTCTGGCTCCCTTGCCTAGCATAATGCTTTTAAGATTCATCTTTGTTGTTGTGTATATCAGTAGTTCTTTCCATTCTATTGCTTAACAATATTCCACTGTACGAATATACAATATCTTTGTTCACCTGCTGATGGACACTTGAGTTGTTTCCAGTTTTTGTTTATTGTAATTATACGTTATGTGACTATTCATGTTGAAATCTTTGTGTGGGCATGTCTTCATTTTTCTATGAAACAGGAATGGAATTTTTATTTAAAAAATTCTTTGCTGATATTTTCTGTCTTTTCATTCATTGTGAGCATTTTGAAAAACTGTATTTAGGATACTTATAATAGTTGCTTTGCAATTCTTGTATGTTTGTTTCAACATTTGGTTCACTTCAGATTTGGAATCAGCTGAGATGCTTTTCTCTTGAATATGTGCTCCATCTCTTTGTTCTTTTGTTTTTTTCACATCCAGTGATCAATCTTTGGTTCTCTTATATTGACTCATTTTGTATATGTATTCTGAGCATTATTAATTTTAAGTTGTGGATATTCTGGCATCTATTATTTTTTTCCTGATGTGCAGTATCATTTATTTTTGCTGGCAAATGTTTGGATTAGATTTGACCCATAAACTCTATTTTTCTGGTGACAGTTCTGGTCTCGATTTAGATCTTTGGTCTTTAGCTGAGCTGCTTTGAATCTATTCTTACATGCAGGGCTCAGGGGTAAATTAGACACATAATTTGGGAATTCCCTTCTTTGGATCTTTCACTTCTAGGATTCTTACATTCATCTTAGTGGTCAGTTTCACTAACTTCAGCTTTCTGTTTTCTCATCCAGAAAAAAATGTGGCTTTTCTGCTCATGCTCCTATCAATTCATGGGTGCTATGGAAACTCCACTTAGCCCCAGGCTAAAAGTCATAAAGAAAGGAACTTTCTTAGTATGGCTCATCTTCTCTCCATTCCAAGAATGTACTTCCCATCAGAGTCTGTCTTCTATTCACTCTCTAGTGACTTCAGGGAGTTGCTTTTTAAAAAAATTATCTTCTGATGTTATTGTTGTTTTCTGTGGGACAGTCATCTGGTAGGGTCTTACGCTTTTTTTCCTGGAAACAAACCCTCATTTTGTTTTTTATTTTTAAATGTTTAAAAAATACTTTTTTTTGATATGTAGTTTTACTCTTGTTGCCCAAGCTGGAGTGCAATGTTGTGATCTCAACTCACTGCACCCTCCACCTCCCGGGTTCAAGCAATTCTCCTGCCTCAGCCTCCCAAGTAGCTGGGATTACATGCATGCACCACCACGCCTGGCTAATTTTTTGCCCTTTTAGTAGAAACAGGGTTTTACCATGTTAACCAGGCTGGTCTTGAACTCCTGACCTCTGGTGATCTGCCCCCGCATTGGCCTCCCAAAGTGCTGGTGAGAGGTGACAACCTGCTAGTAGCCCTCGCTCTCGGTGCCTCCTCGGCCTCAGCATCCATTCTGGCAGCACTTGAGGGGCACTTCAGCCCACCATAGCACTGTGGGAGCCCCTCTCTGGGCTGGCTGAGGCCAGAGCCAGCTCCCTCTGCTTGCGGGAAGGTGTGGAGGGAGAGGAGCGGGCGGAAACTGGGGCTGTGTGCAGAGCTCATGCGCCAGTGTGAGTTCCAGGTGGGCGTGGGCTCAGCAGCCCCACACTTGGAGCAGCCAGCCGGTGCCACCAGCCCCAGGCAGTGAGGGGCTTAGCACCAGGCCAGCAGTTGCAAAGGGTGTGCTGGGTCCCCCAGCAGTGCCAGCCCGCTGGTGCTGCACTTGAATTGTCGCCGGGCCTCAGCTGCCTCCCCGCGGGGCAGGGCTCAGGACCTGCAGCCTGCCGTGCCCAAATTCCCCCGTGGTGGGCTCTGGGGCAGCCAGAGCCTCCCCAAAGAGCGCCACCCCCTGCTCCACAGCACCCAGTCCCATCAACCACCCAAGGGCTGAGGAGTGCGGGCGCATGGCGTGGGACTGGGGAGCAGCTCCACCTGCAGCCCCAGTGTGGGATACACTAGGTGAAGGCAGCTGGGCTCCTGAGTCTAGTAGGGACTTGGAGAACCTTTACCCTAGCTAAGGGATTGTAAATACACCAATCAGCCCTCTGTGTCTAGCTCAAGATTTGTAAATACACCAATCAGTACTCTGTATCTAGCTAACCTAGTGGGGACTTCGGGAACTTTTCTGTGTAGCACTCTGTGTCCAGCTCAGGGATTATGCGTTGGTGAGCTCAACTATTCCGATCAGCAGAGTCCAGAGACCATTGTGGGTTCTTGGGCAGGGGCTGTTTCTGCTCCTCTGTCAGTGAGTGCAACTATTCCAATCAGCAGTGTTCAGGGACCATTGCTGGTTCTTGGGCAGGGGAGAAACAAAACAAACCAAAACTGTGGGCAGTTTTGTCTTTCAGATGGGAAACACCCAGGCATCAACAGGCTCACCCTTGAAATGCATCCTAAGCCATTGGGATCAATTTGACCCACAAACCCTGAAAAAGAGGCAGCTCATTTTTTTCTGCTCTATGGCTTGGCCCCAATATTCTCTCTCTGATGGGGAAAAATGGCCACCTGAGGGAAGTACAAATTACAATACTATCCTGCAGCTTGACCTTTTCTGTAAGACGGAAGGCAAATGGAGTGAAATACCTTATGTCCAAGCTTTCTTTTCATTAAGGGAGAAAACACAACTATACAAAGCTTACAATTTACATCCCACAGGAGGACCTCTCAGCTTACCCCCATATCCTAGCCTTCCTATAGCTCCCCTTCCTATTAATGATAATCTTCCTCTAATCTCCCCTGCCCAGAAGGAAATAAGCAAAGAAATCTCCAAAGCACCAAAAACCCCCAGGCTATCAGTTATGTCCCCTTTACGCTGTAGGGGGAGGAGAATTTGGCCCAACCCAAGTACATGTCCCCTTCTTCCTCTCTGATTTAAAGCAGATCAAGGCAGACCTGGGGAAGTTTTCAGATGATCCTGATAGGTACATAGATGTCCTACAAGTTCTAGGGCAAACCTTCGACCTCACTTGGAGAGATGTCATGCTATTGTTAGATCAAACCCTGACCTTTAATGAAAAGAATGTGGCTTTGGCTGCAGCCTGAGAGTTTGGAGATACCTGGTATCTTAGTCAAGTAAATGATAGAATGATAGCCAAAGAAAGGGACAAATTTCCTACTGGTCAGCAAGCCATCCCCAGTATGGATCCCCACTGGGACCTTGACTCAGATCATGGGGACTGGAGTTGTAAACATCTGTTGACCTGTGTTCTAGAAGGACTAAGGAGAATTAGAAAAAAGCCCATGAATTAGTCAATGATGTCCACCATAACTCAGGGAAAGGAAGAAAATCCTTCTGCCTTCCTCATGTGGCTATGGGAGGCCTTAAGAAAACATACTCCCCTGTCACCTGAATCACTCAAGGGTCAATTGGTTCTAAAAGATAAGTTTATTACCCAATCAGTCGCAGATATCAGGAGAAAGCTCCAAAAGCAAGCCGTGGGCCCTGAACAAAATTTGGAGGCATTATTAAACCTGGCAACCTCGGTGTTCTATCATAGGGACCAAGAGGAACAGGCCCAAAAGGAAAAGCGAGATCAGAGAAAGGCTGCAGCCTTACTCATGGCCCTCAGACAAACAAACCTTGGTGGTTCAGAGAGGACAGAAAATGGAGCAGGCCCGGTAGGCTTTGTTATCAGTGTGGTTTACTAGGACACTTGAAAAAAGACTGTCCAATGAGAAACAAGCTACCCCCTCATCCATGTCCACTATGCCAAGGCCCCTCATCCATGTCCACTATGCCAAGGCAATCACTGGAAGGTGCACTGCCCCAGAGGATGAAGGTTCTCTGGGTCAGAAGCCCCCAACCAGATGATCCAACAATGGGACTGAGGGTGCCCAGGGCAAGCGCCAGCTCATGTCATCACCCTACTGAGCCCGGGGTACACATAACCATTGAGGGCCAGGAAATTGACTTCCTCCTGGACACTGGTGCGGCCTTCTCAGTGTTAATTTCCTGTCCTGGACGACGGTCCTCAAGGTCCGTTACCATCCGAGGAATCCTGGGACACCTGTAACCAGGTATTTCTCCCACCTCCTCAGTTGTAATTGGGAGACTTTGCTCTTTTCACATGCCTTTCTTGTTTTGCCTGAAAGTCCCACACCCTTATTAGGGAGGGATATGTTAGCCAAGGCTGGAGCTATTATCTACGTGAATATGGGAAACAGGTTACCCATGTGTTGTCCCCTACTTGAGGAGGGAATCAACCCTGAAGTCTGGGCATTGGAAGGACAATTTGGAAGGGCAAAAAATGCCCACCTAGTCAAAATCAGGCTAAAAGACCCCAACACTTTTCCTTATCAAAGGCAATATCCCATAAGGCCTGAAGCTCATAAAGGATTACAGGATATTGTTAAACATTTAAAAGCTCAAGGCTTAGTAAGGAAATGCAGCAGTCCTTGCAACACCCCAATTCTAGGAGTACAAAAACCAAATGGTCAGTGGAGACTAGTGCAAGATCTTAGACTCATTAATGCAGCAGTAATTCCTCCATATCCAGTTGTACCCAACCCCTATACCTTGCTCTCTCAAATACCAGAGGAAGCAGAATGGTTCACTGTTCTGGACCTCAAGGATGCCTTCTTCTGTATTCCTCTGCACTCTGACTCCCAGTTTCTCTTTGCCTTTGAGGATCCCACAGACCACACGTTCCAACTTACATGGACGGTCTTGCCCCAGGGGTTTAGGGACAGCCCTCATCTGTTTGGTCAGGCACTGGCCCAAGATCTAGGCCACCTCTCAAGTCCAGGCACTCTGGTCCTTCAGTATGTGGATGATTTGCTTTGGGGTACCAGTTCAGAAGCCTCATGCCAGCAGGCTACTCTAGATCTCTTGAACTTTCTAACTAATCAAGGGTACAAGGTGTCTAAGTCAAAGGCCCAGCTTTGCCTACAGCAGGTCAAATATCTAGGCCTAATCTTAGTCAGAGGGACCAGGGCCCTCAGCAAGGAATGAACACAGCCTATATTGGCTTATCCTCACCCTAAGACATTAAAACCATTGCGGGAGTTCCTTGGAATTACCGGCTTTTGCCGACTATGGATCCCCAGATACAGCAAGATAGCCAGGCCCCTCTATACTCTAATAAGGAAACCCAGAGGGCAAATACTCATCTAGTAGAATAGGAACCAGAGGCAGAAACTGGCTTCAAAACCTTAAAGCAGGCCCTAGTACAAGCTCCAGCTTTAAGCCTTCCCACAGGACAAAACTTCTCTTTATACAGCACAGAGAGAGCAGAGATAGCTCTTGGAGTCCTTACTCAGACTCGTGGGAGAACCCCACAACCAGTGGCATACCTAAGTAAGGAAATTGATGTAGTAGAAAAAGGCTGGCCTCACTGTTTATGGGTAGTTGCAGTGGTGGCTGCCTTAGTGTTAGAGGCTATCAGGATAATACAAGAAGAGGATCTCACTGTCTGGATTACTCATGATGTAAATGGCATACAAGGTGCCAAAGGAAGTTTATGGCTGTCAGACAACAGCCTACTTAGATACCAGGCACTACTCATTGAGGGACTAGTGCTTCAAATACATATGTGCATGGCCCTCAACCCTGCCACTTTTCTCCCAGAGGATGGGGAGCCAATCGAGCATGAAGGCCAACAAATTATAGTCCAGACTTATGCCACCCAAGATCATCTCTTAGAAGTCCCCTTAGCTAATCCTGACCTTGATCTATATACTGATGGAAGCTCATTTGTGGAGAATGGGATAGGAAGGGCAGGTTATGCCATAGTGATGTAACTGTACTTGAAAGTAAGCCTCTTCTCCCAGGGACCAGCAGCCAGTTAGCAGAACTAGTGACACTTACCCAAGCCTTAGAACTGGGAAAGGGAAAAAGAACAATTGTGTATACAGATAGCAAGTATGCTTATCTAATTCTACATGCCCATGCTGCAATATGGAAAGAAAGGGAGTTCCTAACCTCTGGGAACCCCCATTAAATACCACAAGGAAATCATGGAGTTACTGCACACAGTGCAAAACCTGAAGAAGGTGTCAGTCTTACACTGCAAAAGCCATCAAAAAGGGCAAGGAGAAGGGAGAACAGCGGCATAAGCAGCTGGCAGAGGCAGGGAAAGACCAGCAAAAAGGAAAGAGAGAAAGGGACAGGAAGTCAGAGAAAGAAAGAGGAAGAGACAAAGAGGGAGTCAGAGAGAAAGAGAGAGACAAAGGAGAAGTCAAAGAGAAAGAAAGTGGAAGAAACTAGAGAGACAAAGAGGAGACAAAGGAAGAGACAGAGAGACAGTCAAACAAGGAAAGACAGAAAGAGAGTCAGAAAGAGAGAGACAAAGAAGAAGTTGAAGAGAAAGAAAAAGAGACAGAAGTAGTGAAGAAAAAACAGTGTACCCTATTCGTTCTAAAGCCCCCAGGGTAAAGTTCTGTCTACCCAGCCAATGTATATTCTTCTTATGTGGAATGTCGACCTATATCTGCCTCCCCACTAACTGGACAGGCACCTGCACCTTGGTCTTTCTAAGTCCCAACATTAATATTGCCCCCAGGAAATCAGACCTTATCAGTACCCCTCAAAGCTCAAGTCTGTCAGCACAGAGTCATACAACTAATACTCCTACTTATAGGGTTAGGAATTGCTACTGCTACAGGAACCAGAATAGCCAGTTTATCTACTTCATTATCCTACTACCACACACTCTCAAAGGATTTCTCAGACAGTTTACAAGATATAACAAAATCTATCCTAACTCTACAATCCCAAATAGACTCTTGGGCAGCAGTGACTCTCCAAAACCACCGAGACCTAGACCTCCTCACTGCTGAGAAAGGAGGACTCTGCACCTTCTTAGGGGAAGAGTGTTGTTTTTACACTAACCAGTCAGGGATAGTACAAGATGCCACCCAGCGTTTACAGGAAAAGACTTCTAAAATCAGACAACACTTTTCAAACTCTTATGCCAACCTCTGGAGTAGGGCAACATGGCCTCTCCCCTTTCTAGGTCCCACGGCAGCCACCTTGCTGTTGCTTGCCTTTGGGCCCTCTATTTTTAACCTTGTCAAATTTATTTCCTCTGGAATCGAGGCCATCAGGCTACAGATGGTCTTACAAATGGAACCCCAAATGAGTTCAACTAACAACTTCTACTGAGGACCCCTGGACCAACCCACTGGCACTTTCACTGGCCTAGAGAGCTCCCCTCTGGAGGACACTACAACTGCAGGGCCCCTTCATCACCCCTATCCAGAAGGAAGTAGCTAGAATGGTCATTGGACAAATTCCCAAGCATTTGTGATGTCCTGTTTAAAGGGAGGATTGAGAGGTGACAACGTGCTAGCAGCCCTTGCTCTTGGCACCTCCTCGGCATCAGCGTCCACTCTGGCAGTGCTTGAGGGGCCCTTCAGCCCTTGACAGCACTGTGGGAGCCCCTCTCTGGGCTGGCTGAGGCCAGAGCTGGCTCCCTCTGCTTGTAGGGAGGTGTGGAGGGAGAGGCACGGGCTGAAACTGGGGCTGCACATGGTGCTTGTGGGCCAGCGCGAGTTCCCGGTGGGCATGGGCTCGGCAGGCCCCACACTCGGAGCAGCCAGCCAGTGCCACCAGCCCTGGGCAGTGAGGGGCTTAGCACCCTGGCCAGCAGCTGCAGAGGGTGCACCAGGTCCCCCAGCAGTGCTGGCCCACCGGTTCTGCACTCGAATTCTCGCCAGGCCTCAACTGCCTCCCCATGGGGCAGGGCTCAGAACCTGCAGCCCGCCATGCTCGAATCCCCTCGCAGCGGGCTCCCGCATGGCCTGAGCCTCCCCCCAACAAGTGCCACCCCCTGCTCTGTGGCACCCAGTCCCATCAACCGCCCAAGGGCTGAGAAGTGCGGGCGCGTGGCGCGGGACTAGGGGGCAGCTCTACCTGCAGCCCCGGTGTGGGATACACTAGGTGCAGGCAGCTGGGCTCCTGAGTCTAGTAGGGACTTGGAGAACCTTTATGTCTAGCTAAGGGATTGTAAATACACCAATCAGCACCCTGTGTCTAGCTCAAGGTTTGTAAATACACCAATCAGTATTCTGCATCTAGCTAAACTAGTGAGGACTTGGAGAACTTTTCTGTCTAGCCCTCTGTGTCTAGCTCAGGGATTGTAAATGCACCAATTAGCATTCTGTCAAAGCGGACCAATCAGCTCTCTGTAAAATGGACCATTCAGCTCTCTGTAAAATAGTCCAATCACAGGATGTCGGTGGGGCCAGACAAGGATTTTATTTCTCCTTCACTTATGAAACTTAGTTTGGCTGGATATGAAATTCTGGGTTTAAAATTCTTTTCTTTAAGAATGTTGAATATTGGCCCCCACTCTCTTCTGGCTTGTAGAGTTTCTGCCGAGAGGTCTGCTGTTAGTCTGATGGGCTTCCCTCTGTGGGTAACCCGACCTTTCTCTCTGGCTGCCCTTAAGATTTTTTCCTTCATTTCAACTTTGGTGAATCTGGCAATTACGTGTCTTGGAGTTGCTCTTCTCGAGGAGTATCTTTGTGGCATTCTCTGTATTTCCTGAATTTGAATGTTGAACCCTACTATTTGAACCCTACTAGGTTGGGGAAGTTCTCCTGGATGACATCCTGAAGAGTGTTTTTCAACTTGTTTCCATTTTCCCCCTCACTTTCAGGCACCCCAATCAGACGTAGATTTGGTCTTTTTACATAATCCCATACTTCTTGCAGGCTTTGTTCATTTCTTTTTCTTCTTTTTTCTTTAGATTTCTCTTCTCGCTTCATTTCATTCATTTGATCCTCAATCACTGATACTCTTTCTTCCAGTTGATTGAGTCGGTTACTGAAGCTTGTGCATTTGTCACGTATTTCTCATGTCATGGTTTTCATCTCTGTCAGTTCGTTTATGGCCTTCTCTGCATTAATTATTCTGGTTATCAATTCTTCCACTCTTTTTTCAAGATTTTTAGTTTCTTTGCGCTGGGTACGTAATTCCTCCTTTAGCTCTGAGAAGTTTGATGGACTGAAGCCTTCTTCTCTCATCTCATCAAAGTCATTCTCCGTCCAGCTTTGATCAGTTGCTGGCAATGATCTGCATTCCTTTGCAGGGGGAGATGCGCTCTTATTTTTTGAATTTCCAGCTTTTCTGCCCTGCTTTTTCCCCATCTTTGTGGTTTTTATCTGCCTCTGGTCTTTGATGTTGGTGACATACTGATGGGGTTTTGGTGTGTGTGTCCTTCCTGTTTGTTAGTTTTCTTTCTACCAGTCAGGACCCTCAGCTGTAGGTCTGTTGGAGATTGCTTGAGGTCCACTCCAGAACCTGTTTGCCTGGGTGTCAGCAGCAGAGGCTGCAGAAGATAGAATATTGCTGAACAGTGAGTGTACCTGTCTGATTCTTGCTTTGGAAGCTTGCTGTCAGGGGTATACTCCACCATGTGAGGTGTGGGGTGTCAGTCTGCCCCTAATGGGGGATGTCTCCCAGTTAGGCTACTCAGAGTTCAGGGACCCACTTGAGCAGGCAGTCTGTCCCTTCTCAGATCTCAGCCTCCGTGTTGGGAGATCCACTGCTCTCTTCAAAGATGTCAGACAGAGTCGTTTGCGTCTGCAGAGGTTTCTGCTGCTGCTGTTGTTGTTGTTGTTGTTGATTAGCTGTGCCCTGTCCCCAGAGGTAGAGTCTACAGAGACAGGCAGGACTCCTTGAGCTGCTGTGAGCTCCACCCAGTTCGAGCTTCCCAGCGGCTTTGTTTACCTACTTAAGCCTCAGCAATGGCAGGCGCCCCTCCCCCAGCCTCTCAGGTTGACAAACCTGAGAGAAACAAGAAATGGGGAAAGGTTTCCCTATTTAATAAATGTGCTCGGAAAATTGGCTAGCCATAAGTAGAAAGCTGAAACTGGATCCTTTCCTTACTCCTTATATGAAATTTAATTCAAGATGGATTAGAGACTTAAATATTAGATCTAATACCATAAAAACCCTAGAAGAAAACCTAGGTAATACCATTCAGGACATAGGCATGGGCAAGGACTTCATGTCTAAAACACCAAAAGCAACGGCAGCAAAAGCCAAAATTGACAAATGGGATCTCATTAAACTAAAGAGCTTCTGCACAGCAAAAGAAACTACCATCAGAGTGAACAGGCCACCTACAGAATGGGAGAAAATGTTTGCAATCTACTCATCTGACAAAGGGCTAATATCCAGAATCTACAAAGAACTCAAACAAATTTATAAGAAAAAAACAAACAACCCCATCAAAAAGTGGGCAAAGAATATGAACAGACATTTCTCAAAAGAAGACATTCATACAGCCAACAGACACATGAGAAAATGCTCATCATCACTGGCCATCAGAGAGATGCAAATCAAAACCACAATGAGATACCATCTCACACCAGTTAGAATGGCAATCATTAAAAAGTCAGGAAACAACAGGTGCTGGAGAGGATGTGGAGAAATAGGAACACTTTTACACTGTTGGTGGGACTGTAAACTAGTTCAACCATTATGGAAAACAGTATGGCGATTCCTCAAGGATCTAGAACTAGATGTACCATATGACCCAGCCATCCCACTACTGGGTATATACCCAAAGGATTATAAATCATGCTGCTATAAAGACACATGCACACGTATGTTTATTGTGGCACTATTCACAATAGCAAAGACTTGGAATCAACCCAAATGTCCATCTGTGACAGACTGGATTAAGAAAATGTGGCACATATACACAATGGAATATCATGCAGCCATGGAAAAGGATGAGTTTGTGTCCTTTGTAGGGACATGGATGCAGCTGGAAACCATCATTCTTAGCAAACTATCACAAGAACAGAAAACCAAACACTGCATGTTCTCACTCATAGGTGGGAACTGAACTATGACATCACTTGGACTCGGGAAGGGGAATATCACACATCGGGGCCTATCATGGGGAGGGGGGATGGGGGAGGGATTGCATTGGGAGTTATACCTGATATAAATGACAAATTGATGGGTGCTGACGAGTTGATGGGTGCAGCACACCAACATGGCACAAGTATACATATGTAACAAACCTGCACGTTATGCACATGTACCCTAGAACTTAAAAAAAAAAAAAAAAAAAAAAGTTGGCAGAAAAGAAGTAGAGATAAGGAAGTTGGAAGGTTCTACCTGTTAACTCTATAGTTGCAGAATTTTTTAAAAAAGAGCTTGAGTAATGATCATTTGGGCACTGAATTTTTCTTGATTTCATTTGCCCATCAATTTTAAAAGTGCACATGAGAATAGGCCATAATATGTGGACAGTGGGAGTCCCAGAAAACTTGGTATGCTTTAATGTTTGAGAATTCTGCTTCTTATTAATTTCTCAAGAACAAAGAAAATGCTATAAATTCTTTCATAAAATATCAAGAGTTTGGACCAGTGTTTTAGATGATGGTGATCATACTAGTGGCTTTCAATTAGCTATCTTGCATACACCATCTAGAATGTTTATTTTTGCTCTTGGAAGATTTTTAGAAACAAGCAAAGGAAAAGGGCCAAATCATTTACAGATGGTCATAACCAAGCCAAAATGGAACCAAGATAAGAGTGTTCACAAAACTTTTAACCCAGGCATGCAGATCAAACAAAACATTCAATTATGCATGCAAAAAGGACCAAAAGTAAATTTACCAGAAAAGATATGCCTTATAATAACTAACGGTATGCTATTTTCAAGAGACCCATCTCACTGGTAATGAAACCCTTAAGCTGAAAATAAAGGGATGGAGGAAAATCTACCACTCAAATGGAAATCAGAAAAAGCAGGGGTTGGAATCCTAATTTCAGACAAAACAGACTTTAAACCAGCAAAGATCAAAAAGACCCTTTACATAATAGTAAAGGGTTCAATTCAACAAGAAGACTTAACTATCATTAATATACATTCACTCAACACAGGACCACCCCAGATTCATAAAGCAAGTTATTGGAAACCCACAAAGAGACTTAGACTCCCACACAGTAATAGTGGGAGACTTTAACACTTCACTGACTTCACTGACAGTAGTAGACGGATTATCAAGGCAGAAAATTAACAAATTAACAAAGGTACTCGGGACTTGTACTCAACATTGGACCAAATGAATTTGATAGACCTTTGCAGAACTCTCCACATCAAACCAACAGAGTATGCATTCTTCTCATTGCCACATGGCACATACTCTAAAATTGGCCACACAATTGTACATAAAACAATCCTCAGCAAATGCAAAGGAACTGAGATCATACCAAATACACTCTTGGACCACAGCACAATAAAAATACAAATGAAGACTAAACAAATTGCTCAAGACCATGCAATTACATGGAAATCAAACAGTCTGATCCCGAATAACTTTTTTTGTGTATAAATAATGAAATTAAGGCAGAAATCAAGTCCTTTGAAATTAATGAGAACAAAGATACAACACACCAGAATCTCTGGGACACAGCTAAGGCAGTGTTAAGAGGGAAATTTATAGCAGTAAACACCCACATCAAAGGTTAGAAAGATCTCAAATTAAAAACCTAACATCACAATTAAAAGAACTAAAGAAGCAAGAGCAAACCAATCCCAAAGCTAGTAGAAGATAAGAAATAACTCAGATCAGAGCTGAAGATTAAGAGTGAAAAAACTTTCAAAAGATCAATGAATCCAGTTTTTTTTTAAATAAGATTTTTTATTAGTCTAGCTGCTACATAGATTAATAAAGAATAAAAGAGAGAAGATACAAATAAACACAATTAGAATGACAAAGGGGATTTTAACACTGACCCTTCAGAAATACAAATAACCATCAAAGACTACATGAACACCTCTATGCAAACAAATTAGAAAACCTAGAAGAGACGGATAAATTCCTGGACACATACACCCTCCCAATACTAAACCAGGAAGAAATTGAATCCCTGAACAGACCAATAATGAGCTCCAAAATTGGGTCAGTAATAAAATAGCCTACCAACCAAAAAAGTCCAGGAGCAGACATATTCAGAGCTGAATTCTACCAGATGTACAAAGAAGAGGTGGTACGATTCCTATTGAAACTATTCCAAAAATTGAGGAGGAGTGACTCCTCCCCAACTCATTCTATGAGGCCAATATCATCCTGATATCAAAACCTGGCAGAGACACACACAAAAAAGAAAACTTCAGGCCAATATCCATGATGAACATTGATGCAAAAATCCTAAACAAAATACTGGCAAACTGAATCCGGCAGCACATCTGAAAACTAATCCAACACAATCAAGTAGGCTTTATCCCTGGGATGTGAGGTTGGTTCAACATATGCAAATCAATAAATGGGATTCATTACATAAACAGAACTAAAGAAGAAAGCTACCTAATTATTTCAACAGATGCAGAAAAGGCTTTCAATAAAATTCAATATACCTTCATGTTAAAAACTCTCAATAAACTAGGTATTGAAAGAACATACCTCAAAATGGTAACAGTCGTCTATGACAAACCCATGGCCAACATCATATTGAATGGGCAAAAGCTGGAAGTATTGCCTTTGAAGACTGGCACAAGGATGTCCTCTCTCACCACTCCCATTCAACGTAGTACTACAAGTTTTGGCCAGAGTAATCAGGCAAGAGAATGATTAAAAGGCATCCAAACAGGAAGAGAAAAGTCAAACGCTCCCTGTTTGAAAATGTCATAATTCTATGTTGAGAAAACCCCACAGCCTTGACAGAAAAGTTTCTTTAGCTGATAAACAACTTCAGCAAAGTTTCAGGATACAAAATCAATGTACAAAAATCACTGGCATTCTTGTATATCAGCAACAGTCAAGCCAAGAGTCAAATGAAGAATGCAATTCCATTCACGATGGCCACACACAAAAAATATACCTAGGAATACAGCTAACCAGGGAGGCGAAAGATATCTACAAAGAGAATTACAAAACACTGCTCAAAGAAATCAGAGACGAGGCCGGGTGCGGTGGCTCAAGCCTGTAATCCCAGCACTTTGGGAGGCCGAGATGGGCGGAGCACGAGGTCAGGAGATCGAGACCATCCTGGCTAACACTGTGAAACCCCGTCTCTACTAGAAAAAATACAAAAAACTAGCCAGGCGAGGTGGCGGGCGCCTGTAGTCCCAGCTACTCGGGAGGCTGAGGCAGGAGAATGGAGTGAACTTGGGAGGCGGAGCTTGCAGTGAGCTGAGATCCGGCCACTGCACTCCAGCCCGGGCAACAGAGTGAGACTCCATCTCAACAACAACAAAAAAAACAAAAACAAACAAAAAAAAGAAATCAGAGATGACATAAATGGGAAAACATTCCATGCTCATGGAAAAGAAGAATCCATACTGTTAAAATGGCCATATTTCCCAAAGCAATGTATAGATTCAATGCTATTTCTATTAGACTACAAATGACATTCTTCACAGAACTAGGAAAAAAACTATTTTAAAATTCATATGGAATCAGAAAAGAACCCAAACAGCCAAGGCAATCCTAAGCAAAAAGAACAAAGCTGGAGGGATCATGCTACCTGACTTCAAACTGTACTACAGGTCTACGATAACCAAAACAGTGTGGTACTGGTACAAAAACAGACACATAGAACAATGGAACAAAACAGAGAGCCCAGAAATGAGGCCACACATCTACAACCATTTGATCTTCAACAAAGCTGACAAAAACAAACAATGGGGAAAGGACTCCCTATTCAAATAAATGGTGCCAGGATAACTGGCCAGCCATATGCAGAAGATTGAAACGGACACCTTCCTTACACCATATACAAAAATCAACTCAGGATGGATTAAAGACTTAAACATAACACCCAAAACTATAAAAACCCTGGAAGACAACCTAGGCAATACCATTCTGGGCACAGAAATGGGCAAAGATTTCATGAAAAAGATGCCAAAAGGAATTGCAACAAAACCAAAATTGACAAATGGGATCTAATTAAACTTAAGAGCCTCTGCACAGCAAAAGAAACTATCAACAGAGTAAACAGATAGCCTATAGAATGGGAAAACATTTTTGCAAACTGTGCATCTGATGAAGATCTAATATCCAGCATCTATAAGGAACTTAAACAAATCTGCAAGAAAAAAAACAACCCCGGGCCGGGCGCGGTGGCTCAAGCCTGTAATCCCAGCACTTTGGGAGGCCAAGACGGGCGGATCACAAGGTCAGGAGATCGAGACCATCCTGGCTAATATGGTGAAACCCCTTCTCTACTAAAAAATACAAAATAAAACTAGCCGGGCGACGTGGCGGGCGCCTGTAGTCCCAGCTACTCGGGAGGCTGAGGCAGGAGAATGGCGTAAACCCAGGAGGCAGAGCTTGCAGTGAGCTGAGATCCGGCCACTGCACTCCAGACTGAGTGGCAGAGCGAGACTCCGTCTCAAAAAAAAAAAAAACCCCATTAAAAAGTGGGCAAGGGGCATGAACAGATACTTTTCAAAAGAAGACATACATGTGGCCAACAAACATATGAGAAAAAGCTCAATATCACTGATCATTAGAGAAATGCCAATCAAAACCACCATGAGATACCATCTCAAACCAGTCATAATGTCTATCATTAAAAAGTCAAAAAAATAACAGATGCTGGTGAGGTTTTGAAGAAAAGGGAACACTTATATTCTATTGGTGGGAGTGTAAATTAGTTCAAGCATTGTGGAAAGCAGTGTGATGATTCCTCAAAGACCTAAAAGCAGAACTACCATTTGATCCAGCAATCTCATTACTGAGTATATACCCAAAGGAATATAAGTTGTTCTACCATAAGGACATGCTTTCTGACCCTAGAAAGGATCTCTTCTGATGAACATTATCATATTCTACTTTAATGTGCTCCTTAAATTCCTATAGTAATTTCCATGAGGTTGTGCCCCATACAGGTGTCTACTTAATAGGCCAGTGTTCCATTGACTATATAGCTAGGTCGTGGTCTACTGTCATGAGTCAGTAAAAACCGAAATGTAAAGGCTTTTATTATTGTTCAATTCCCCCTTCACTGCCAGGAAAACAGCATGCGATTCAGTCTGTTGAGCTAATTTGTTAACTTTTTCAATCAGAGTCTTTCAATCTGCCAGTCTTAGTGTGGTGGCCTTCCAAATAGGAGGCTATTCATCCACCTTGAAACTACCATTCATGAACCAAGCAGCTCTTTGATGGTTAATACAGATCTATTAACACGGCACTGTCCAGGTGGTGATAGGACCCACTAGCTCTTCAGGTGGCTCCAAAATCAATCCTAGAGGGAAACAGTCTACCTGCTTGTAGATACAATGAGTACCTCTGTGTCCCCCTAGTAACATGTTTCTCTCATTTCCACTTTATTATGGAACTCTTCTGGATGCTGTCTTCCTTATTAGATTGTTTCTCTGACATAACACAAGACAATAACAGCATTTCAGGTTTCAGGAATATTTTATGTCCTTCAGTCATAGGGGCTGTTACCATTAATGTCCAATAGTAAGGTAGTAGCTGTCTCTCAAATTGTGTATATCTTACTACACCATTTAGGAATATTCTGATACAGAATCCCAGTGGTCACCTATGAGTGGTACTCACAGGCTTTCGCAGTAATCTCCAGTCTGCATATAATAGGTGTATGTTACAGACACTTCCAAGATCATATATGACATGGAACGACAAAAGAGGCACTGAGAGAGGAACTACTTTTTGAAATTCAGATGTGGCTGCTTTTTTGGTCCCTCATTCAAATACAGCATTCTTTGGGTAGTTTTATGAATAGCAGTGAGCAACATTTCTAGATGTGGAATATACATCCTCCAAAATCTAAATAGACCAATGAAGCATTGGGCTTTTTTGTTTATTTCAAGGGGTAGTAATGAGATCAGTTTATTTATGCTCACTTATGGAACGTCATGGTGGCACCTGCCCAGGTTATTCCTAAGAATTCCACCATTTTGAGAGGCCTTGACCCTTGCTAGACTTATCAACCAGCCTCTGCTGGTCATGTGTGTCACTGCTACATGTAGGTCATTCCTCACCTGGTTTTCAGTTTCAGATATCAGGATATAATCAATATAGTGTATTATTACACTCAGAACCTGCTTTAATCCAAATCCCTTTAAACAAATTATTGTAGTAGCTGGTGAATTTAAATAACCCTATAACAACATAATCTTTCCATGAACTTTCTCTTGCTTGAACAACCATCAAGAACTGGGATATTATCTCATTTCAGGTGAAAATGGTATTCATGTGTGGTTACCACAAATTCAGTATTCAGGATTCAGTATCTGCACAGAGGAAAGGTAAGCATAAGTTTCAGGTGAAAGACATAAATTTTATCATTTATTTTTAACTTCAAAAATGTTACTTTCTAGCATATATGAACCTATAAAAGAGATCAAGAAATTAATACATGTATATAATACATTTATAACTGCTAGAAGTTTATTTGAGTCTGAACATGTTACTCAGTGAGAAACTTTTTTTCTAAGTCTTAATAAGATAATGTCTTACACTATATTTTTATTTATATTGCTTTGGCTTGTGATTAATTGCTTTGCTATTCAATACTGGCAAAATTATTTATATAGTAAATAACATTAATTAAAATAAATTACTCTTATTTAAATAAATCTATCAAGATGACCTTTCAAAAATTCAATTCCTTTTGGTTTAAGCCAGTTATTTAAGGGAAATGTATTATGTTTGCCTTAAGAATTTTTTTAATTTATGAAAAGGAAAGAAAGAGATGAATTTCAAGAAAGGTTATCCAATCTTGGTGCTACCTACCTGATTATATTCAAGACAGATTGGCTTAAAAATTTTGTTACCTTTAAATAGCAGAAATAACTACTCTTGCATGTATCATATACCATGTCCCATACCTCATCGGCATGTCTTATACCATAAATAAAACTTTGAAGTCTACTTGGATAAGATTTTTTGAAAATCAGGTAGGAGTTTATTAAAAGGAAAAACTGAAATCTTCTCACCTACATTACTGACTTGCAGTAGAAGGGGTTATCCTTTGTGGGGTGGAGGGTAGGGGAACCGCCCAAAAAGAGCAGGCTGATAAATTGACTACAGTAAATAGATCCATAGGAAAATATCAGTGCTTATAAAAAATTACATGACAAAAAATAGTGGGTTATAATATCCATAGGTTACTGTCACAGTAATGACCCATAGCTTTAGATGTAATTATATTTATGCAGGGATTCCTGCAGACCTGAAAATTAACTCAAGCACTCACTCAAAGTAGAAGATTGAGAATGGACTAGAGCCTACTGCCACTGTGTCAGTGTGACTTGGGTTTCTGTGCCTTCTCGTTTGCTCACGTTCTGATCCCCGAGGACTGTGAAGAGCAAAGGTCTACTGACCACTGACCTCAGGCCACTCAAAAGGCAGGATCCGTTATGACATCGTTTTGCACAAGTAGAGCACTAGTGCCCAGTCGGGCATCAGCTTCACTGCAGGATTGAAACATGGCTGCTAGTCTCCCTGTATTCTTATGAGTGCCTTCCATCAAAAAGCACAGAATGGCTCTTAAATGAGGTAAATATACCATGTGCTGACTCAAAAATATCTCTGAGACATATTAACGTGAAAAACAACTTATTAAATGGAATATAGTATGTAAATACATTTATGCAAACACATTAAGCTATGTAGTTACTGTCACGCATCACTTAACCACCAGGAAAATTTTGAGAAACCTGATGTTTGGGAATTTCTTTGTGCAAATATCAGAGTGTATTTACACAAACCTAGATACGTAGCCTACTACACACCTAGACTATATGGTATAGCCTATTGATCCTAGGCTACAGACCTGTACAGCATGTTACTGAACTGAATACTGTAGGCAACTGCAACACAAATCACTAGGCGATGGGAATTTTTCAGCTGTATTGTATGTGTGGTCTGTCATTGACAGAAATGTTGTTACATGTGGGATGACTGTAAATTATTTTCTGTGATTACGTATTCCAAGTCACAGAGGTGAAGTTAAAGATTATAATATTGTAATATTAATTATAATAAGAAACATTTATTTTGGTCTTCTTCCCTGGTCAGAACTTGGACAGAGCTCGTGAAACCTTTGTAATTTCCCAAGTGATAAAGGTGCTAGGAACATATTTTGTTCTAATAAGGTCACTCTTGCTGGGTTCCTTAATGAAAGCTGGTCAGCAGGAAGATCAAGGCATGGTTAGAAGCTTGGAACCCTCCCTCATCCCCCATCAACAGTTAGGGGAGAGGAACTAGAGATTGAGTTTGTAATTGATCATGCTTATGTGATAAACCCTTCAAAAAAATCTCCAAAAGACAGGATTCAGAGCGCATCCAGGTTGGTGAACACATCCTATGTGCTAGGAGTGGTGTGCATTCCAATTCCATGGGGACAGAAATTCTGTATTCAGGACCCTTCCAGAGCTCTCTCTCTCTATCTCTTCATCTGGCTGTTTATCTGTGTCCTTTATAATATCCTTAATAATAAACTGGTAAATGTCTTCCCCTGAGTTCTGTGAGCCATCATAGCAAATCATCAAAACTGAGGAGGGAGTTGTGGGAACCCTCCATTTGTAGGCAAGGCTGATAGAAGTTTAGATAACCTGGGGATTCGCTACTTGAAACTGACATCTGAAGTGGGGGCGGTCTTGTGGGACTGAGCCCTTAACCTGTAGCATCTGCATAAACTCCAGGTAGTTGGTGTCATAGTTGAATTATAGGCTGCCCAGTTGTTGTCCAGAGAGTAGGAGAATTGGTTGGTATCAGGAAAACCCCCACACATTTGGTCACAGAAGTGCTGAAAGTGTTGCATGTCATAGAGAAAAGCTTTGCTTTCCTCTCTTTACGGTAAACTGGGGAGAGAACAGAAGGAAAAAATTGCTTCTTTAAAAGTCACAGAAAGGAAAGGAATTTTAAGAAAAATAAAACTCTTAAATATAGCAAATGGGATGACAGCTGCTGTATACAAAATGACAAAATTAACAAAGTAATATACCCATTATGCATACAGCAATTTGCAGTTATCAAAAAATTTTCATATATAATGCATGTGTGTATATTATATATATAGATTATATAAATGTGTATGTGTATATAAATTATCTTCCTGAAGATAGAACCAACTGGTTCTTTCCTGAGGCAAGAACACTGAGTTATAGCTTCAAGACCTGAGTTGTATTACTATTTTCTCTGAATTTAGAGGTCAAAAAGTCAAACAAATTTATAAGACTAAGTTCTAATGGCAGTTACTTTGTCAAGGATGCAAGCCACTTTTCATTTCAAAAGCATATGTGGACTTAAAGCTGTGAAAACCAGATAAAGGTGGCATACTTTTTGAAAGAAACTGCCAGGTATAGAGGGATTAATTGTTTCCACACATCTAAGCCTGACTCCAAAACTGGCAGTGGAAGACTATATCTCACTAACAAGTCTTAGACATGTAGTACTTGAAAAAGATCAGGTACATCCTATACTAAGGTGTTTGAAATGGAGACCAGGAAGATGATAGGAAAGAAAATATGTTCAGAGCAACCCAGGCTGAGACTGGGGAGGCACAATTGAAGACAGGACCAGGCAAGAGGTTTCGTAGTTAGCTTGGTTTCCCACCCATAGCTGCATTTAGACTCTACTAACTTCAACGGGCATGTCAGGTCAGGATGCAAAATTATTTGCCTTTTAGTTCACAATATTTTATCCATTTCATAACACATATGGCTTAGAAGCTGAGAGTATGGGGCTTGAAGACAAATCTCAGTTCTAATAAATAATAATTATAATAGGTTGGGCAGGTTATTTAACTTCTCTCTGATTGCTTCCTTATGTGTCAAGGGGGGATAGCACCACCCATCTCAGTGTGTTTGCATAAAGATAAAAACACCAAATGTGCCTTAGTTTTGTACATAGAACATATTACAAAACATGGACTCATTAATAATAGAAACAGCTGCTCTAGAACTCTCCTTAGGAGGAAAGAGCCTGATTTTAACAGAGAACATAGGCTGTCTTGCACAACCCCTTTCTCCAGCTGAATCTTCGCTGTGTCTCCCTGGGTCCCAACGCACAATCCTCATGACCACATAGGAGGCTCAAGACATCTACAGAAGACTCACGTTAAGACAGAGGTGTGGTTGTTTTTAAAGAGACTAAGAAACTCCAAATAATGAATGACTGTCTATCATGAGCAATGACTCCGGAGAAATATAAAATATGAACTCTGCCCTTAAGATATTGTCAGCCTGGTGGCAGTGGGAAGAGGGGCAGGGGAAACCCTGAAAGTTGGGTTGGAGAGACAGCCATGTAAAACCAAGTAGATGTATTTATAAGGCTTCCTTGCAGAAGCGATGGCTTTGCTGAATCTGAATGAAGAGTAGGAACAATCTACGGAATGAGAAGATGCAAGCATGAAATGCAAGAACATTGTTATGTTTATAGTAGAAGGAGCTTGTGAAGGCAAAGGGAGAGGAATCAGGGACAAATCAACAAAGTCCCAGTGTGGGAAGGCAAGAAATGTACATTTTATCATCAAAGCCAAGGGAGAGCCATGGTTGAATCTCCACAATGAGATGAACTTGATCAGCTTTTCACCTTGGAAAGGTTCCTCCAGCTTAGTTTTGAAGTAAGAGCAGAACAGAAGCTACAGCTACACTCCAGGCAAGACAGGTGACCACTCCAACAAAATGCAGTGACCGAGGAATCAGGAGAAGATCAACTAAAAGATAGCAGATATCATATTAGCAGGGCTTGGTGACAATTGGGTATGGAAGAAGTGAGAAGGATCTTGACTGACTGCAGTTTCTGAGTTAGACAACTGAATGGAACATGGGCCCATATGTTAACATAGAAAATATAAGGAAATGACCAGAATTCCTGAGAGCTGATGTGCACAGTCCATAGAGATTCAGAGAGGTCCCTGTGCCTGTGGCGGTAAGCAAAGCTGTGAAAGATGCCCTGCGTGATGGACAGAATGTGATTTGGTGTCTTTCAGAAGGAGTCTCGGTCCTGGTTTGGGGCTCTGATGACTCAACAAAGTGAAGTCTGGAAAGAGGTCAGGGAGACCTCCTGGTGTGCCCTAGGGGGAGGAGAAAGGAAAGGATGGCCTGACTTAGAGAGGAGAGAGAACAGCAGCTGCCCAGACACCCAGGACCTGCCCAATCTTGAGCTACTCCTGTCACTGGGATTCCCTCTGTGCCCCAGACAAAGCAACTGGTACTCACCACAAAGGTAAGAAGACTGTATGTTGAATATTTTATATAAATCTATGGAGATACAGAAATATGAATAGATATTCTTCCAAAAATACCACAGGCCTGAGACAGGTGTCCCATTCCTTGGTCAAAGGAATGTTATAGAACAGTATATATGCAAAGACTTTCCAAGAGGTATTAGTAGCCATATATATTTTTTAAAAATCAATTTCTTCATTAGTATGAAAGATCCAGAAAGGTAAATTTATAAAATTTATAGAAACAAAATAGATAAAGGTTTCCTTTAAGGACCTCACCTTTCCATACCTCAGCTGTCTGAGCCTGGGGCTGGGAACAGAGATAAAGGCGTGAGGGGTCTTTCTAGAGCAATAAAAATGCTGTACAACTCACCGAATGTGATGGTTGCACAACTGGGTAGAGTTACAAAAATCATTGAATTGTAGACTTAAATTTTGTTATGTGAAATGTATGTCAATAAAATTATTTCTTTAAAAAGAAATACATTTTCAGATCTTCAACTTCCATGTGTGGTCTTTCCTAAATATGATTTGCCTGAGAAAGCACCTGTACTTATTTATGTAAAATTCACTTTGCTAGCTCCCCTTTTAGTTGGCCTACTCAAAAAGGAAGAGAGTCATATTCTTTTCCTATCGGTATTTTTACTATGGTAAAAATGGAGTGTTGACATGAGTGAAGAAACCTTCAAGCTGCCAACAGTAAGACCATCTTAAATATTGTTACTGAGATGCCTCCTTTAATGACTCTTGCCTTATGGTTTGTTATCTTTCTCTTTTATACTTAATTTGGTGAAGAGTATAGCCTTGTATTAGAAATTAAATGTCTCAACCTGCTTTGGGATGTTCTGAATTCGGATATATGGTAGAATGGGGCAGTGGATGTGTTGACAATTTTCCTTTAAGGACCTGACCTTTCCATACCTCAGCTCTTATCAAAGAACACAGATGGGGAGAATTCCACAAGAGACTAGCAATGATAGCATGGATACACAACATTCAGTGCTGCAACTAGCTTTTCCAGTTATTTAAATGTACGCAATCATTTTCAGTTCTTCTCAACAGTCACTCATAGGTTGTGTTATTAGCTGGGGGCGGGGGGGAGGGGAAATCACCTTTGAACAGATGAAGCTGAACCACCTAGTGACACTGGTTTAGTGACTGCCAAAGTTTTTTCAAGATATATTAGACAAAGCCATGAATCAAATTTCAAATGACTTCTTCAGATCCAATATGAGTTAACCAGAAATGTAGTTAGAGCTTATTTTATCCAGTCACATCATGAAATCCATAATCTGGCTCTACGATCACTAATCTCAGGTGGCCCCAGGACCAGGTTATTTTCTCCTCTGCCATCTGCTCATAGAGAACACCGCCTTAAGACCATGTAACACATACGGCTTAGAAGTTGAGGGTATATAAGCTGAAAGAGAGGCATCCATGCAACAGGGGTAGGTGGCATGGGAATCTGGGCACCTGCTTATGTGATTTGTGTAATCTACTTTGGTCCTGCTTAGACCTGACCCCTAGTATATCATTTCCTTCAAATGGTGGGTTGCTGCTGTGTCTTCCTAACTTTAAGACAGAGAGCCCAGGTTATGATGAGTAGCTCTAGTCACACCATCCTTTGAAATTCCATGTTAGGCTGGGCACAGTGGCTAACGCCTATAATCCCAGCACGAGGTGGGTGGATCACCTGAGGTCAGGAGCCTGGCCAATATGGTGAAACTCTGTCTCTACTAAAAATACAAAAATTAGCTGGGCTTGGGAGCACGAGCCTGAAATCCCAGCTACTCAGGAAGTTGAGGCAGGAGAATCGTTTGAACCCAGGAGGCAGAGGTTGCAGCCAGCCAAGATCACGCCACTGCACTCCAGCCTGAGTGATGGAGACTCCATCTGAAAAAAAAAAAAAGAAAGAAGAAAGAAAGAAAGAGAGAGAGAGAGAGAGAGAGAGAGAGAGAGAGAAAGAAAGAAATTCCATGGTCTGATACTCAGTCTCTCCCCGGAATCAGGTGCTGCTTGCTACTTTTCGAATGTTTTATTGTTTCCTAATGCATTTAGTTTTGCCTTGCACTAGAACCCTAGGGTTTTATGCTAAGACTCCCTATTGGGGCTTACCAAGGATTTCTCATAGAGCTTTATTGGCACAAATATCTGGGCACAAAGTCATCTCTAGGAGATCCATTTGGCCCTGTGGCCCAAGTGGCAGGGCTGGTTATACAACATCTTAACCTGCTGCAGAGCCTTCTCTTATTCTGGGCCCCACTCAAAACTGACAGCCTTCATAATCACCCAATAAATAGATTGCAGCAGAATTTCCAAGAATAGTATGCAATGTCCCCCAAACCTGAAGAGCACTACCAAATTTTCATTGCATTTCAACTCTGAATGAAAGTCTCAATATGCCTCAGACCACTGGAATCCTAAAAACCACTCATGTGATGGGTTTCTGGATCTCTGTAGGATTTACCTCTCACCCTCTGAGGCATATATGTATTACTTAGACATTCAGAGTTCCTTTGACTTCTGCTCATCATGTTCAATTAACATTATGTCATCAATATAATGCACTAACATGAAATTCACATTTTAACTACTCAGGTGCCCAAGCTGGAAAATTGGGCTTCATTTTTAGTTCCTTTTGCTCCCAGGGTGACCAATCTCTCGCAAAGAGCTAATAATTTCAACTAATAAATATTTCCTAAATCTAACTTCTTTTCTGCATCTATACTACTTCTGACTAGTTCAGGGCCTGGCTGGATACCTTCCATTGGACCCTCCAGGTGCATGCTCCACTCTGTTCCATGCTCTTGGAGACTGAGCTGTGTGGATGACATCTCACTTCCAGAAGGGTTTTGTTAATAGAGAACACTGATAGTAGATCAGAGGAAAGGAGGGAAATGTGGTTGTGGTATTTATTCACGTGGTTCCCTTCTGCAGTGTGTCTCTGGCTTACTACGACACTTAACCAAAGGTCACAGCCCCTGACAGACAATCTTCTGTATTTGTCTTTGTTGGGGTAACTCACTTCCTCCTTTTGCCCCTTCAGGCCTGGAGGGTATTAAAACCTCCCTGTGCCTGGCTCCAGTGCTGTACTATAGCCTGTGGTTACCCTATACTTTGCCTCTGTAAATAGCCCCTTCATGAAACTCTCTTTAATTTACCCAATTTAAGTATGCCATCTATTTCCTGACAGTATCTGATGGGCACAAGACCTTAGTATCTCTTGCTGCAATAATCTCCTGGCTGCCACATCAAATAAGTGCATGTGCATACACACACATGCTAAAGTTGTCTCTATATGGCAAAAATCTGACCATATCAATATCTGACCCCTTTGCATTTCTTAGTAAATTTCAGGGACTCCCATTTGCCCTCTAGATAAAGTCTAAGCTTTTTGTTTTGGCATGCAATAACCACCACTATCCAGCCCTTGACCAATTCTATAGCCTCATCGCCAGCCACTCCCCACCTCATGCTTGCTGTTCCAGGGATAACAAACTCTTGGTAGTTTCTCTCACTCTGTGCTGTTTTTCTCCCCTTTGCCCTTGCTCATGCTAACTTCCTTGCTTAGTATGCCCTTCTATATTTCCAAATTCCTTACTCCATTCATCCTTCAAGAATAAGCTCTGAAAATTAAAAAGAAAAAACAGGTCATGTATACTGTGGTCCCATTCATGCAAAATTGAACACACAGCTATTATATGAGAATGGATATGTGGAGAGGTGATTTAAAGAATGGAAAAATAATTATAATAGTTAACAGTGAAATATCAAATTTTCACTTTTTTGTGTTGGATAACTTTTGAGAAGGTAAGATAATGACTCCCATACAAATGTAAAAATAACAAGTGCCAACCTTTTAAAACTCATTAATTAATGAGGGGAACCACAAAGCCATTCAACTGATTCGAAGGTAAATTCAAAGAACCACACATATATAGGCCATAGGGAAGAGTAAAATAAGTTTGCTTAATAGATGCAAAGCTGATTTCTTCCAGTGTAGAAGGAAAATTGAATCTCCTCCAGATGAAATTTATATGCATCTATGGATAGATGCAAACATTTATTAGTTACCTAAAACTCTGAGTTGTAAATAGCTCAAAGACAACGTATGACACAGAGACCCCACAGAATCAGGTCACCTAGAAGAGTAGCTAGACGATGCCTAGTTTTTTACTGCAGATACCCAGAGTCCATTTCAAAGTCAGGTCTGTTTTAAAGTCTTTTACAACTTTTCCCTCAACTTTCTTATACATTTTTACAAATATTTTACAAATATTAAAAAAAATTTTATAATGAACATATATCCTTTTTTAATTAAAAAAGCACGCCTCCAAACAAACAAACAAACAAACAAATGCAATATTAGAAGCTCCTTTTCCTCAATTGACTTAGGTATCACCTTTTCCAAATTATTTATCTAACCACTGCCACCCCAAGGTTAAGTTAGGTGCCGTTCTTCTCCCATGCTCCCATAAAAGTATGTGAATCATATGTTCCTCCTACCACAATGTATTATAATCATACTTTTCTGCAGGCCCAGCTCAGGCTGTGAGTGCTTTGAGTACCCAAATCATGAGTCATCTTTGTATTCTGGCCGCCCAGCCCATAGCAGTTTCCCAATAGATGCTCACTGAATGAATGAAGAGACTAGTGCATGCATTGATTCTGTATCTTTTGCCAAAATTATATTGGGGATGGCAAGGAGAGAGAGAGAGAGAGAGAGAGAGAGAGAGAGAGAGAGAGAGAGAGAGAGAGAGAGAAATGCTTAGCATTTGCTTTTAAAAATAAACTGTTTGGAGTGACATTAACAAAATGTTGAGTAGGAAGAGAAGAAAACCCAACACTGTTTTGAATCCTTGGCTACAAGGGAGGTAGGGAACCATAATGAATGAGAAGGGATTGTAGGAGTCAAATTTCAGAGAAAAAAAGAATTGTGAATTTATCTTTAAAGTTTGCTTCAAAAGCATTTATCTGCTATGATATTTGCCTAAGATTTACTAAGGTTGAAGTACTTAAATAAGGGAATTGGCTTTATGTAAATACGTTCATAGCTACAGATTTGTGAAGATTTGAATAGAGACTCAGTATTCTAAATATCAGGAAAACACAAGTTCACAGTGTACACAATGCCTGATGCCACCCAAAGTCTGAACACTTAAAAATCCAGAATGGGTACTTTACAATAAATGCTTTAAGACCAGAGCTGAACTGACACCACAGACTGCACAGGCGAAGGGTCTGACATGCAGTAACTAATGAATTTGACCTGTAGGTCCAGTGAGGCCCCTAAGAAATCATTATATCACTGCAGCCAAATCATTAATTCATTCATTCAACAAATACTTATGAAGCAATCGCTAGGTGCCGGGCACCCTGCTATAAGTGACCAATGTAACACTGTCACTTAGAGTTAGAAAGGTGAATGTGAGAAGTAAGCACAGGAGGGAGGGCATCAGGTCACATGGAGGAGACAATAAATCAGCTTTGGGGTATCAGGAAGGACTCCCCTCATGTGCTGAAAATGAAGATAAGTCTAGAAGAAGAGGCTGAGGGATGCAAAGCAGCCAGAATAGAGCACTGGGAGCAGGAAGTCAAATGTGTCTCGAAGCTTGAGGCTAGAGACTCATGGAGGACAAAATGATAAAACACATCACTCTTAAGAAGCTGTGGAACTTTAGGAACTTGAGAGTTTACAAAGCCCTCTCACATCTTAATTTATTTGGGCCTCTCACAACAAACCTGTGAAGTAGATGTTCATTATCCTAGGGGTTCTCAATAAATAAATATTTATTGAATATGTTGACCTAAGAGGATGAAGCTGAGGCAAAATTAATACAAGTAGAGAGTTTATTTGGGCCAAACTTGAGGATTGCAACCCAGGAGCATAGATTCAAGTTGCCCTGAATGTAGACTCCAATTAACAGGAGTTACAAGTGAATTTTTAAAGGCAAAATCAGGGACAGGGAATGGACTGTTACAAAATTGTTTGTCAGAAATTCTCATTGGTTTACACAAAGAACATTGATTAGTATTGGCTATACATTTTTAAACTACAGAGTATGTGTTCTAGTGTCTGGTGTGGCATTATTAGGTTAATTTCCAGCTACTTGTGGCAGTAGCAAGCAGTGTCAAGAGATGAATACTTAGGTCAAAGAGGGGAGTAGGGTGTGGGATTGTAGCCTCCTTTTAATGTCTCTCTGGGCCTAATAATTAAAAGGATTTGTATTCCTCAGATACAAATTTCTTTTCTCAAGCCTATGTGTGCATATGTCAGAATTTGATACCAGATAACAGAAGCCACTCAAGTTAATTTAAAGAGAAGAGATTTCATATACAAAATTCTGTGTTCATAAAATCACTGGAAAGGCTCACTGGAGCAGGCTGGAGGCTGATCTTCCAGGAGCGATTCTTAGATCCACTCAGTTCTAGCCCAAAAAGGGAGATGATATTTCATCAGAAACGACCATGTTTAAGCCCCTGACCCTGGGTTAGGGGGCCTCATGTCCACTGTGGCTCCACTGTGCATGAGAAGCACCAGCAGTGGAACCAACTATAAACTTAAATTAGCCAATAAAGTTGCCGTGATCACAGGATCTACAAACAGGTGAGAACAACTCTTTGGGAATTTGGGAACTGTGAGTGTCTTTGGGTTTTGTTGACTTCATTTCTTAGGCTCATCCCCACAAAGCAAAGCTTACTAGGCTTAAGTGCTAGTACTTTTTTGGGAAGGTGATCTTAATGAGCAACATTGAGGAACAGGAAAGGAAACTAGCAAAGGAGACAAAACCAGTGCAGGATGTGTTATGGAGTCGGCCCACTATAGGTCACTGGGTGAGAGGTTTCAAAGGTCTTCTAGGAAGCAGGAAATGCATCTCAGAGGCATCTCTCAGAGGAAGAGGAGAAAATTCCTCCATCAGTCAAGAGTTGCCCTATGTGGGTTAATGCCTCACACTTTTCAAGTTGCATGCCTTTGAGCACTCAGTGGTTTCACATGCCTGAGGCAGGGAGCTCTCTGGTTGCAGCTACAAAGCAAACTAAAGCCTCGAGAAACTAAACTGAGAACGAGTTTTCATAGTAGGAATTTTCGTGGGAGGGGAGGCCAAGAAGATCTGATGTGGACATAGGAGGTTCAATGCATCTATGGACTCTTTATCTCTTTATCTCTTCTAGTCCTCTGACCATCCATAGTACAGCATGAGGTTATCTGCTCTGAGTTAGTGGAGAGAATTCATTTGGTGCCCAGGGCTAGAAATGCAGCAAGAAAAGTCTCAGTCCTAGTCTAAATTGTCACCTCCTTCTCATCTCTGCCCCGGGATTGGCTTCGCCATTGCCAGCGTCTGGCCCACGATAGGGCCCACGTGGTCATCAGCAGCCGGAAGCAGCAGAAGGTGGACTGAGCTGTGGCCATGCCCTAGGGGGAGGGGCTGAGCATGTGCCAGACACCCTGTGCTACATGGGGAAGGCTGAGGACCGGGAGCGGCTGGTGGTCATGGTGAGGGGCATAGAAGGAGGTGTAGAGAGGCTCAGAGATTCTGATACTATGTCCCACATTAGGGCAGAGGGATAAAGCCACCATCACAGGAATCAGGTCAACTATGTGTCACTTGAGCCTTGTCCACAAGGCCCAATCTCCAGTTAACAGACCTGGGCACAGAAAGGACCAGCTTACGGAGGGCGTCCTTTCTCCACCCAGGTTTGTTCTCTCCCTCAGGGAGAATGGGAGTGCATGTGGCCTGGGACTCAGGGAGATGTTGGGGTGGGGACCATGCTGGTGGGAAAGGAGAAGCTGGTTTCTCCACCAGCTCCGTGGAGCCAACCAGGCCCTCCTGGAAGATTCCTGAGGAGGGGTCTGAGGGGACAGAGATGTACAGAAGGAAGCCCTGGTCTTATAGTCAGAGGTAGAGTATTCAGGGAATTGGAGAGGGGACAGTGAAATTTCAGGACACAGTGCAGGTGAGAGGTGTGTTTGGGAACAGGTAGCCAACAGTGCCTAGGACTAGAAGGAGGACGTGAAAGGGTACTTGGGTGATGCTCCACTGCTTTTTATCCAGAAACTCAGTACCTGGCTCCTAAAGGAAAAGAGAGAATCTCCATCCTCACATCATATTGTTCTCCTGTGCTTTGAACTTGACATAGGTACAGCCTCTGGGACATTAAACAGGAGTCATCTCTCACTGCTGAAGACACCCTCTTCCTCCGTAACCTTATTCCTTTATATCCTTTTCTTACTCTCAGGCCCTGGAACACTGTGGGGGTGTGGACTTCCTGGTGTGCGTGGCAGGGGTCAGTCACTTGGTGGGAAGTGCCTTGGGGATCAGTGAGCAGGTCTGGGACAAGGTGAGGTCTGGGGAAGCCAGCAGGGGGCAGGAAAGCCAGACTTCATCCTCACCTTCCTGCCATGTAACCCTCTCTCCATCTAGGCTCACATATCCAGAGCTGATCCTCAGCTCCCACCATCCACCTTCCCATGACAGATTCACTGGTGCAGAGTGAGGCCTGGGGCTTGAACTCTCTGAGCCTCAATTTCCCCTCTGTGAGATGGATGTAGGAGTGTTTAAGTGGCAGTTTTGCTCGTCACTGTTCAGGAGCTACCATTCTGCAGGGAATTCCAACCAAAAACCAAATAGTCACAAAAAATATGGGGCACAGAGAAGAGAATGACAGCCTAATCCCTAACATGGGTACCTTCTGGCTATCACCCCAAAACCTAGCCTTCCCCAGACTCAGCTGTTGATGCCTCCTCTGCTCCAGATGAAACTGGTGTGCTTGGAAACATAGGGAGACAACCCATATACTCTGGGGTCTTCTGCTGGAAGAGCCTTCAGCCTAACCCATTTACTCCTGCATCTTCAGGATGCCCCCATTTCCATGAATGCACAGGAAAGCCAACACTCCACCCATATCATGGGCATCAGAGGTCATCATGCCCACATTCTAACCTGGTACATTTCCCAATATGGTGAGACTGCTGGACTGACTGTATCTTCCCTCCCCCACCTCCTGTTTGCTCTGATTTCAGATCCTAAACATCACTGTGAAAGCCCCAGCCTGCTGCTGAGCCAGCTGCTGCCCCACATGGAGAAGATGGGGTAAGGGTGGGGAAGGGGAATAAGGAGGTAGCTGCTTGATATCAAACAGGGAGCAGGGGAACTAGAATGAGAGGGGGCAGATTTCAGTTAGACATTCCTACTGGGAAATAGGCTTAGCTGAGCCAGTCATACAAGAATGGTGAGTGTGTGGCTTTCAAACTTCTGGGTCAGCTAAAAAAACAAGAGTTCTATCCATTAGTGTTGTTCTCTCACATCTGGAGTGCCCAGGGGGTCTGGCAAGGACTTGACTGGAATAAGGAGGAGGGATCCACAGATAGAAGGTCCCAGAGTCCTGACAATGGTCTTGGAATCAGAGACCCTTGGGCTACAGGAGCTCTGGCCACAAGAGTTCAGGCTGATGACTCTGAGGCACCCCATAGCAGGCCTGTAACTAGAGCAGCTGTTTCCCAGGACCACTCAACTCTTATCCCTCCTGCTTCCTCTGACACCTGTCCTACCCAACCTTTTCCCAGCCCCTGCCAGTCAGTTCCCAAATTAGGAAGCCTGTTTCCTTGCTGTTCTCACAGCCCGTGATAGATGCATCACCTGTGGGATGGGCCTAGGGCTGTCTCTTGCTGTCAATTCCCCACTGGTCTCAGAGACTCGGGATGTTCCCAGATGTTCTCCCATGCTATTTGTCCTAGGGTTGGAACAATCTGCCTGTGCTCCTGGGAGTTCGTTGTTCATTCTTGGATTTTGGCCCAATCTTTAGAAGATTTCATTTTCTGACCACCTCAGGAACACAGCTTCTCCTGAAGGTGCTCTAGCCATCCCTGTCCAACTCCTCCAACTTGGGCCTGTCTCATTCCTGTTCTAAAGTAGATACCTCTGACCATGCCCCAGCCTCTTAAACATCTCCCTCCTATTTAGCCATGCCTCCTCTGAAGGTTAGGGCCACCCAGTTTTCTCTACCAGCATTGCCCTCACGCTCTTCTTTAAAATGGTCAGCGGAGGTAAAGTGAATTTTCCTCAGTCTCAGGTAAAGTGCTTTGCAGATAGATGTAGTTTTAAGACTCTTTTCCCAACTGTTTTGCTTCCCTTCAGTTCCCATATTGACATTCTGGAGCAGTCACTGAATTCAGCAAGCATGTACTGAGCAGCTAGTATAGACTGGGCTGCTTCTCTGGACTTGTGTGATCATCTGTGAAACACAACCAGGACTTCTAACTAATGATGACTTCTGAGGCCCCTTCCAGCTCTAACACAGGCATGGCGTGATATTAGATTGAATCTCAGTGGCCCTGAGTCACTGAGAACAGTGGGGAATTGACAGGAAGAGCCAGCCCTAGGCCCATCCCACAGGTAATACATCCACCATGGGCTGTGGGGAGAACAAGGAAGCAGACTTCCTAATTTGGGAACTGACTGGCAGGGGCTGGGAAAAGGTGGAGGAGGACAGGGCCAGTGTAAGGAAGTGCGAGGGACAAAAAATATCATTTTTATTGATAGAAAATGGCCAAGTACAGTAATTTTTGTGGTTAAACACAATACCATGATTTTCAAATGGTTTTTAATGGCAGAAACCTTTTGTCAAAGAATAACCTCCGTAGGAGTCCAATGCATAAAACAGACAAAAGCAGAAATGCCCAGCTTAAAATTGGATTAGGGGCCTGATGCTCAACCATTTGGTCCCTGTTCCTGGTACTGGGCACCTCTTGCAGAATCTGGCTTCAAAAAACTGGTTGCAAACTACGAATGTAAAGAAGACAGCATGGGCTTTGGAGTCAGAGACACCTACCTTTAGATCCCTGCTCTGTCACTAGCTACATATGCTTGGTAATTAAACTCTCTGGGCCTTTGTTTCCTTACCTATTAAATGGGATAATGATGCTTGGCACACCTCTTGTGAACATTAAATGGCATGATAAAATATGTTGATTATGCACATAGTAAAGACTGTCTATGTATATCTACTAGAATAAATAATAAACATTGGCCGGGTGCAGTGGCTCACACCTGTAATCCCAACACTTTGGGAGGCTGAGGCAGAAAAGTCGCTTGAACCCAGGAGTTCAAGGGTGCAGTGAGCTATGATCACAACACTGTACTTCCAGCTGGGTGATCAAGTGAGACCCTGTCTCAAAAAAAAATATTTGAAAATGAATATTATCATTTTCACAGCTACAAGAACATCACATACTAAAGTTCTTTGCAAGTGAAAGAACTTTGCATCACAATTAAAAGCACTAGAGAACCAGGAGAAAACAAACCCCAAAGCTAGCAGAAGACAAGAAATAACGAAAATCAGAACTGAACTGAAGGAGATTGAGACACGAAAAAGCCATTCAAAAGATCAATGAATCCAGGAGTTGATTTTTTGAAAAAAATTAATAAAATAGACTGCTAACTAGGCTAATGAAGAAAAAATCCAAATAAACACAAAACACAATTAGAAATGACAAAAGGGGTCATTGATCCCACAGAATACAAATAGCTACCAAAGAATATTATGAACACCTCTATGCACATAAACTAGCAAATCTACAAGAAAAGGATAAATTCCTGGACACATACACCCTTCCAAGACTGAGCCAGGAAGAAATTGAATCCCTGAACAGACCAATAATGAGCTCTGAAATAAAATCAGTAATAAATAGCCTACCAAGAAAAACCTAGGAATGACAGATTCACAGCTGAATTCTCCCAGCTGTACAAAGAAGAGCTGGTGCCACTCCTACTGAAACTATTCCAAAAATTTTAGAAAGAGGAACTCTTCCCCAATTCTTTCTATGAGGCCAGCATCATCCTAATACCAAACCCTGTCAGAAACACAGCAAAAAACGAAAATGTTAGGCCAATATCCTTGATGAATGTTGATGCAAAAATCCTCAACAAAATACTTGCAAACTGAATCCAGCAGCACATCAAAAAGCTTATGCACCATGATCAAGTAGGCTTTATCCCTGGGATGCAAGGTTGGCACAACATACACAAATCGAGAAATGTGATTCATCACATGAACAGAATTAAGGACAAAACTACATGATTATCTTAATAGATTCAGAAAAGGCTTTTGATGAAATTCAACACCCTTCCTGTTAAAAATTCTCAATAAACTAGGTATTGAAGGAACATACCTCAAAATAATAAGAGCCATCTATGACAAACCCACAGCCAACATCATACTGAATGGGCAAAACTTGGAAGCATTACCCTTGAAAACTAGCACAGGACAAGGATGCCCTGTCTCATCATTCCTATTCAACATAGTATTGGAAGTCCTAGCCAGAGTAATCAGGCAAGAGAAAGATATAAAGGCAGCCAAATAGGAAGAGAAGAAGTCAAATTATCCCTGTTTGCAGGTGACATGATCCTATATTGAGAACACCCACAGTCATGACACAAAAACTCCTTAAGCTGATAAACAACGTCAACAAAGTTTCAGGATACAAAATTAATGTACAAAAATCACTGGCATTCCTATACATGAACAAGAGCCAAGCCAAGAGCCAAGCCAAGATCCAAATGAGGAATGCAATTCCATTCACAACTGCCACAAAAAAATACCTAGGAATACAGCTAAACAGAGAGGTGAAAGATCACTACAATAAGAACTACAAAACATTGCTCAAAAAAAATCAGAGATGACAGAAACAAACGGAAAAACATTTCACACTCATGGATAAGAAGAATCCATATTGTTAAAATGGCAAAATTGCCTAAAGCAATGTATAGATTCAAGGCTATTCCTATTAAACTACAAATGATATTCTTCACAGAACTAGAAAAAGAACTATTTTAAAATGTATATGGAGCTAAAAATGAGCTTAAATAGTTGAAGCAATCCTAAGCAAAAATAATAAAGCTGGAGGCAGTTCCAAGATGGCCAAATAGGAACACCTCCAGTTTACAGCTCCCAGTGTGAGCGACATAGAAGATGGGGGATTTCTGCATTTCCAACTGAGGTATGGGGTTTGTCTCACTGGGGCATGTTTGACAGTGGGTGCAGGACAGTGGGTGCAGCCCACTGAGCGAGACCGAAGCAGGGAGAGGCATCTCCTCACCCAGGAAGTGCAAGAGGTCAAGGAATTCCCTTTCCTAGCCAAGGGAAGCCATGACAGATAGCACCTGGAAAATCAGGTCACTCCCACCCTAATACTGCACTTTTCCAAGGGTCTTAGCAAGTGGCACACCAAGAGACTATATCCCGCACTGGTCTTGGAGGGTCCCACACCCATGGAGCCTCCCTCATTGCTAGTGCAGCAGTCTGAGATCTACTAGAATAACCAATGTAGAGAAGTCCTTAAATGACCCGATGGAGCTGAAAACCATGGCATGAGAACTACATGACGAATGCACAAGCTTCAGTGACTGATTCGATCAACTGGAAGAAAGGGTATCAGTGATTGAAGATCAAATGAATGAAATAAAGCAAGAAGAGAAGTTTAGAGAAAAAAGAGTAAAAAGATATGAACAAAGCTGCCAAGAAATATGGGACTATGTGAAAAGACCAAATATACATCTGATTGGTGTACCTGAAAGTGACAGGGCAAATGGAAGCAAGTTGGAAAACACTCTGCAGGATATTATCCAGGAGAACTTCACCAACCTAGCAAGGCACGCCAACATTCAAATTCAGGAAATACAGAGAATGCCACAAAGATACTCCTTGAGAAGAGCAACTCCAAGACACATAATTGTCAGATTCATCAAAGTTGAAATGAAGGAAAAAATATTAAGGACAGCCAGAGAGAAAGGTCGGGTTACCCACAAAGGGAAGCCCGTCAAACTAACAGTGGATTTCTCAGCAGAAACTCTACAAGCCAGAAGAGAGTGGGGGCCAATATTCAACATTCTTAAAGAAAAGAATTTTAAACCCAGAATTTCATATCCAGCCAAACTAAGTTTCATAAGTGAAGGAGAAATAAAATCCTTTACAGATAAGCAAATGCTTAGAGGTTTTGTCACTACCAGGCCTGCCTTACAAGAGACCCTGAAGGAAGCCCTAAACATGGAAAGGAACAACCGGTACCAGCCATTGCAAAAACATGCAAAAATGTAAAGACCATAGAGGCTAGGAAGAAACTGCATCAACTAACGAGCAAAATAACCAGTTAATATCATAATGGCAGGATCAAGTTCACACATAACAATATTAACCTTAAATGTAAATGGACTAAATGCTCCAATTAAGACACAGACTGGCAAACTGGATAAAGAGTCAAGACCCATCAGTCTGCTGTATTCAGGAGACCCATCTCACATGCAGAGACATACATAGGCTCAAAATAAAGGGATGAAGGAAGATTTACCAAGTAAATGGAGAACAAAGAAAAGCAGGGGTTGCAATACTAGTCTCTGATAAAATAGACTGTAAACCATCAAAGATCAAAAGAGACAAAGAAGGCCATTACATAAGGGTAAAGGGATCAATTCAACAGGAAGAGCTAACTATCCGAAATATATATGCACCCAATGCAGGAGCACCCAAATTCATAAAGCAAGTCCTTAGAGACTTACAAAGAGACTTAGACTCCCATACAATAATAATGGGAGACTTCAACACTCCACTGTCAACATTAGACAGATCAACGAGACAGAAAGTTAACAAGGATATCCAGGAATTGAACTCATCTCTGCACCAAGCGGACCTCATAGACATCTATAGAACTCTCCACCCCAAATCAACAGAATATACATTCTTCTCAGCACCACATCACACTTACTCCAAAATTGGCCACATAATTGGAAGTAAAGCACTCCTCAGCAAATGTACAAGAACAGAAATTATAACAAACTGTCTCTCAGACCACAGTGCAATCAAACTAGAACTCAGGGCTAAGAAACTCAATCAAAACCACTCAACTACATGGAAACTGAATAACCTGCTCCTGAATGACTACTGGGTACATAACGAAATGAAGGCAGAAATAAAGATGTTCTTTGAAACCAATGAGAACAAAGATACAACATACCAGAATCTCTGGGATACATTTAAAGCAGTATGTAGAGGGAAATTTATAGCACTAAATGCCCACAAGAGAAAGCTGGAAAGATCTAAAATTGACACTCTAACATCACAATTAAAAGAACTGGAGAAGCAAGAGTAAACACATTCAAAAGCTAGCAGAAGGCAAGAAATAACTAAGATCAGAGCAGAACTGAAGGAGATAGAGACACAAAAAACCCTACAAAAAATCAATGAATCCAGGAGTTGGTTGTTTGAAAAGATCAACAAAATTGACAGACTGCTAGCAAGACTAATAAAGAAGAAAAGAGAGAAGAATCAAATAGATGCAATAAAAAATGATAAAGGGGATATCACCACCGACCCCACAGAAATACAAACTACCATCAGAGAATACTATAAACACCTCTACGCAAATCAACTAGAAAATCTAGAGGAAATGGATAATTTCCTGGATGCTTACACTCTTCCAAGACTAAACCAGGAAGAAGTTGAATCCCTGAATAGACCAATAGCAGGCTCTGAAATTGAGGCAATAATTAATAGCCTACCAACCAAAACAAGTCCAGGACCAGATGGATTCACAGCTGAATTCTACTAGAGGTACAAGGAGGAGCTGGTACCATTCCTTCTGAAACTATTCCAATCAATAGAAAAAGAGGGAATCCTCCCTAACTCATTTTATGAGGCCAACATCATCCTGATACCAAAGCCTGGCAGAGACACAACAAAAAAAGAAAATTTTAGACCAATATCCCTGATGAACATCGATGCAAAAATCCTCAATAAAATACTGGCAAACCAGATCCAGCAGCACATCAAAAAGCTTATCCACCATGATCAAGTGGGCTTCATCCCTGGGATGCAAGGCTGGTTCAACATTCGCAAATCAATAAACGTAATCCAGCATATAAACAGAACCAAAGACAAGAACCACATGATTATCTCAATAGATGCAGAAAAGGCCTTTGACAAAATTCAACAGCCCTTCATGCTAAAAACACTCAATAAATTCGGTATTGATGGAACGTACCTCAAAATAATAAGAGCTATTTATGACAAACCCACAGCTAATATCATACTGAATGGGCAAAAACTGGAAAAATTCCCTTTGAAAACTGGCACAAGACAGGGATGCCTTGTCTCACCACTCCTATTCAACATAGTGTTGGAAGTTCTGGCTAGGGCAATCAGGCAAGAGAAAGAAATCAAGGGTATTCAGTTAGGAAAAGAAGAAGTCAAATTGTCCCTGTTTGCAGATGACATGATTGTATATTTAGAAAACCCCATTGTCTCGGCCCAAAATCTCCTTAAGCTGATAAGCAACTTTAGGAAAGTCTCAGGATACAAAATCAATGTGCAAAAATCACAAGCATTCTTATACACCAATAACAGACAAACAGTGAGCCAAATCATGAGTGAACTCCCATTCACAATTGCTTCAAAGACAATAAAATACCTAGGAATCCAACTTACAAGGGATGTGAAGGACCTCTTCAAGGAGAACTACAAACCACTGCTCAATGAAATAAAAGAGGACACAAACAAATGGAAGAACATTCCATGCTCATGGATAGGAAGAATCAATATCATGAAAATGACCATACTGCCCAAGGTAATTTATAGATTCTATGCCATCCCCATCAAGCTACCAATAACTTTCTTTACAGAATTGAAAAAAAAAGAACTTTAAAGTTCATATGGAACCAAAAAAGAGCCTGCATTGCCAAGACAACCCTAAGCCAAAAGAACAAAGCTGGAGGCATCATGCTACCTGACTTCAAACTATACTACAAAGCTTCAGTAACCGAAACAGCATGGTACTGGTACCAAAACAGATATATAGACCAATGGAACAGAACAGAGCCCTCAGAAATAATGCCACACATCTACAACCATCTGATATTTGAGAAACCTGACAAAAACAAGAAAGGGGGAAAGGATTCCCTATTTAACAAATGGTGCTGGGAAAACTGGTTAGCCATATGTAGAAAGTTGAAACTGAATCCCTTCCTTAAATCTTGTACAAAAATTAATTCCAGATGGATTAAAGATTTAAATGTTAGACCTAAAACCATAAAAACGCTAGAAGAAAACCTAGGCAATATCATCCAGGACGTAGGCATGGTCAAGGATGTCATGTCTAAAACACCAAAAGCAATGGCAACAAAAGCCAAAATTGACAAATGGGACCTAATTAAACTAAAGAGCTTCTGCACAGCAAAAGAGTGAAGAGGCAACCTACAGAATGGGAGAAAATTTCTGCAATCTACTCATCTGATAAAGGGCTAATATCCAGAATCTACAAAGAACTCAAAAAAATTTACAAGAAATAAAACAAACAACCCCATCAAATGTGGGCAAAGGATATGAACAGACATTTCTCAAAAGAAGACATTTATGCAGCCAACAGGCACAAGAAAAAATGCTTATCATCAGTGACCATCAGAGAAATGCAAATCAAAACCACAATGAGATACCATGTCACACCAGTTTGAATGGTGATCATTAAAAAGTCAGAAAACAACAGGTGCTGGAGAGGATGTGGAGAAATAGGAACACTTTTACACTGTTGGTGGGACTGTAAACTAGTTCAACCATTGTGGAAGACAGTGTGGTGATTCCTCAAGGATCTAGAACTAGAAATACCATTTGACCTAGCCATCCCATTACTGGGGATATACCCAAAGGATTATAAATCATGCTGCTATAGAGACACATGCACACATATGTTTATTGTGGCACTATTCACAATAGCAAAGACTTGGAACCAACCCAAATGTCCATCAATAATAGACTGGATTAAGAAAATGTGGCACATATACACCATGGAATACTATGTAGCCATAAAAAAGGATGAGTTCATGCCCTTTGTAGGGACATGGATGCAGCTGTAAACCATCATTCCCAGCAAACTATCGCAAGGACAGAAAATCAAACACCACATGCTCTCACTCATAGGTGGAAATCAAACAATGAGAACACTTGGACACAGGAATGGGAACATCACACACCAGGGCCTGTCGTGGGGTGGAGGAGGGCAGGGGAGGGATAGCATTAGGATATGTACGTAATGTAAATGATAAGTTAATGGGTGCAGCACACCAGTATGGCACATGTATACATTTGTAGCAAACCTATACATTGTGTACATGTGCCCTAGAACTTAAAATATATTAAAAAAAGAAAAAAGAAAAAAATTAGGATAACTAGAAAAAAATAACAAAGCTGGAGGCATCATGCTATCTGACTTCAAACTATACTACAGGCTGCAGTAACCAAAACAGCATGATAGTGGTACAAAAACAGACACATAGAATAATGGAACAAAATAGAGAGCCCAGAAACAAGGCTAGACATCTACAACCATCTGATCTTTGACCAAGTCAACAAAAACAAAAAATGGGGAAAGGACTCCCTATTCCATAAACAGTGCTGAGATAACTGGCTAGCCATATGCAGAATATTGAAACTGGATGCCTTCCTTACACCATATACAAAAATTAAATCAAGATAGATTAAAGACTTAAGTGTAAAACCCAAAACTATAAAAACACTGGAAGACAACCTAGGCAATATCATTCTGGACATAGGAATGGGCAAAGATTTCATGACAAAGAAGCCAAAGCAATTGCAACAAAAGCAAAATTGACAAATGGGATCTAATTAAACTTAAGAACTTCTGTATGGCATAAGAAACTATTAACAGGGTAAGCAGACGACCTACAGAATGGGAGAAAATTTTTGCAAGATATGCATCTGACCTAGGTCTAATAGCCAGCATCTACAAGGAACTAACACATATTTACAAGAACAAAACAACAACCTCATTAAAAATTGGGCAAAGGACATGAACAGATGCTTTTCAAAGAAGACATAGATGCAACCAACAAGCATACGAGAAAAAGCTCAATATCACTGATCATTAGAGAAATGCAAATCAAAACCGCAATGAGACACCATCTCACACCAGTCAGAATGGCTATCATTAAAAAGTCAAAAAAGTAACAGATGCTGGTGAGATTGTGGGAAAAAGGAGTGTAAATTACTGATATATAACCAAAGGAATATAAATCATTGTATTACAAAGGCACATGCACGCGTATGTCCATTGCAGCACTATTCACAACAGTAAATACATTGAGTCAACCTAAATGTCCATTAATGGCAGATTAAAGAAAATGTGATAAATATACACCATGGTATACTATGCAGCCATGAAAAAGAATTAGATCATGTCCTCTGCAGGAACATGGGTGGAGTTGGAGGCCATTATCCTTAGCAAACTAACACAGGAACAGAAAAGCAAATACTGTATGTTCTCACTTATAAGTGGGAGCTAAATGAAGAGAACACATGAATACATAATGGGGAATAACAGAGACTGGGGCCTGTCGGAGGGTTGAAAGTAGGAGAAGGGAGAGGATCAGGAACAATAACTAGTGGGTATTAGGTTTAACACCTGGGTGATAAAATAATCTGTACAACAAATCCCCATGAAACAAGTTTACCTGTGTAACAAACCTGTACCTGTACCCCTGAACTTAAAATAAGAGTTAAAAAAGTGAAGAAAATAAATATTAACTACAGTATAAATTATCACATACATAGTATAAATAACATTTAATAACAATTTAATTGGTTTCTATATTTATAATAAATGTTATTAATATTATTATTACTACTACTATTATTAGTTGTGAGATCTGAGCAAGTAAAAGATTGCTTTCTCCAACCTTGTGGATAAGGCAGGACTTTATGAAGGAAGCTCCACTTAAGTTGTTTCTATTTATTCTTATCTACTTGTCAAAAATCCTATTATTCCTAACTCAATTTAAGTGGAGATACCCATATGCTAAAAGAATATAACTATCGACCTAGAATTCCGTATCTATCAAGTATATCTTTCAAAAATTAGGACAAATTTATAACATTTTCAGAGAAATGAAAACAAAGTTTACTGCCAGAAGATCTTCACTAAAGGAAACTTTAAATGGTACTTTAGGCAGAAAGAAAGAAATGATCTCATATGGAAAATCTAAGATGAAAGTAAGAATGAAAATCACAGAACATAGTAACATGAACAAATTTAACTATTTCTTGTAAAAAGAAATCGTTTCGTGGAGTTAAAAACATTAACTCCACAAAATAGCTAAATACACAAAAATAATATTTAAATCAGGAGATAGAAATGGAGTTAAGGTGTTAGAAGATTTTTATAGTGTTAGAGAGAGGGTAAGGATATTAATCTTAAACTTTGATAAGCAAAACAGGCCTGCTTATAGGGCAAAGCTACAAGAATGGCAATGGAGTATACAGTATATTTTCAAATTAATAGAGAGGGAAGTGGAAATTGAAAAAATAGTCTTAAAAAAGCAAGAAGGGACAGAAAACAAAACAAAGAACTGGGGGAATTTTTTAAAAGCACGAAATTGGATGCTAGACATTAATCCTAGTATATCAGTGATGACAGTTAAAATATCAAGACTGTCAAGCTAGATTTTTAAATCAAATTAAACATTTTAAATCTGATTGACAGAAATGGCACATTTTATTAAATTTTTCATTTCTGTTGAATGAGTTTATAGAAATGTATTTATAGAAACAGTTCTAGGAAATGTATAGTTCTAGGAAAGGCTAGCAATCAAGAAATTGAAGTAGGAGAAATAAACCTCAGCACATTTATAAAATGTACTCAGCTCAACTAGCTACTCAGGAGGCTGAGGCAGGAGGATCACTTGAACTGGGAGGTGGGGGTTGCAGTGAGCCAAGATTAAAATGCACATTTTAATCCTTCTTTACAGAATTAAAGTATATCTTTCTTGATGGTACCAAAGTATTATATTGTCAATGCTAAGCAAAAGTCAAAGTTGAAGTGTTCATGAGAAAAAACACTCAGAAAGAAAAAATAAAACAATATATAGAGCAGAGATCAATGGAAAATAAAACAAAGTACAATATAGGGATCAAGAGAACAAAAAACCTATTTTTTAAGAAAATGAATGTTTTTGGCAAATTTCCAATGGGATTGATCAAGTAAAAAGAGGAAAGACATAAATAGCCAATATCAGGAATAGGATCAAAAGACAGATCCTGAGGACAATAAAAAGGCATGAAAAGAATGATAATGCCCAAAAGAAATTTTTATGTCAAATTTATGTTTATGCTGAAGTTATAATAGAAAGAATTTTTAAACTTATATATCTTACCAAAACTGTCTCAAGAAGAGATAGAAAACTCAACCAGTCCTATAACCATTAAATAAATGTAATGTGTAGTCAAAGTTTTTCCTACAAAAACAAAATCCATGGACCAGGCACAGTGGCTCACACCTGTAATCCCAGCACTTTGGGAGGCCAAGGCAGGTGGATCGCTAGAGTTCAGGAGTTGGAGACCAGCCTCAGCAATGCAGTGAAACCCTGTCTCTACCAAAAATACAAAAAAATTAGCCAGATGTGGTGGCATGTTCCTGGGGTCCTACCTACTCAGGAGACTGAGGCAGGAGGATCACTTGAACTGGGAGGTGGGGGTTGCAGTGAGCCAAGATTGCCACTGCGCTCCACCTCCACCAGACCCAAGGTATTCTTTTTCACTCACATAGTCCTCCACCCCTCTTCCATACAGCCTCCATTCTCAGCCACACACAAGATAATAACTGTCTTCCACTCACATACCACCCTATCTTAATCTTTCCAGGCAAGATTCAGTGGTCCTGGTCTCCTCAGTTTCAGCCTGTACTCCACTTGCTGTAAGTATGACCATCTCATGTCTCCAGGTTAGATAAGCAGAAACTCTCATTTCATCTGGAAAACTGGATGTATGGAAATATCCAGGGTTTGACAATTGCTCCCTCAAGACTACTCCAATGCAAAAGTGATTATTGTGTGTCACAGGCCTTGCTTTTTACATAATGCCCATAGTAGAAGCCTCTTGCCATCTCTTTTGGGCATTGTCTCCCATACTTGATGATCTGGAGGTGTTATTGGGATGAATTCCTTGGGCAGAACCAAGGAAATTCAAGTGACTCTCCCTTATTCCCACTTCTAATCTATTAATCTATTTCCCTTTCTTTCCACAGAGGCTGGGGTCCTATAATGTCAGTGAAACAGCCCTGTTGGGCCTCAGCAAGACCCTTGCAGGGAGCTGGCACACCAAAGAACATTCGGGCAAACTGTCTGATACCAGGAATCATTGACACATGCTTCAGCACCATGGTGAGGACCACAGGCAGCTCCTGTTTCTACCCCCTGAGCAGTAGTGTGCCTTCCCCTTCCAGGCCATGCCCCACAGAGAGCTGGACTCTCTGGCCTGGACCTGTGGACTTTTGCTCCGATATTCACAGCCTTTTGGGATCAGCAGCAGAATCAGAATCAGTTTTTTGTGAAAGGCCACCCCAACAGTTCTTTCACAAGGACACAGGCCTGCAAGATGCACAGCCTATGTGACATGACTCCATCTGTATGAGTGGCACTGACTTTTTTACCTTTCCTGTAGCTCCTTGAGGACCTGGTCTTGGGGGATCACATGAAAAGTCTCTTGAGAGCACAGAGGTAAGTTGTGGAGAGGCCGTGTCCCCTGTGGAGCTGGATTAACATGACCTCAGAACCTTCATGATGAGCGAAAGATCACACACTATCCATCACAGGCTTACTCATTCCCATTTCTGGGGTCTGACGGTCCTCTCGGGCCTGGAATGACCTCTGCAGGTCCCTGCAAAGCCCACATCTCTTCACTTACAGCCCTTCGCTCATCCCCATAGGGGTCTTGACTTCACAGCATCCCATGGGAACCCAGGGCTCATGGGGAAGGTGTAATTAGTCTCAGCCCCACCTCCTTTTTCCATGCAGAGTGGGGCGGCCTGAGGACTGTGTGGGCTCGTGTCCTTCCTGTGCTATCCAGACACCAGCCACATCACTGGAGACAACATCATGGTGGCCAGCATTTCCCCTCACCTCTGAGGGTCAGGAGCTCTGAGCTTGGGCTTGTGTCTGATGCAGGAGCTTCAGAGGGTCCTTGGGCCACCCCATTGCAACACCTTGTTAACAATGGTTCCGTGCTCCAAATACACACTTTGATTCAAAACTGTCACTGGCAGAAATAATAAAGAACATCAGAAATATGTCATATCACAAGAGGGCTTGTGGTATGAAGCTATCATTAAAATCAGATAAAGTGATGTCAGCTTCACCAGAAACTAAATGGTGTTCTTGGGAGTCTTGAAGGAAAGGAAAAAGGCATTTTGAGTATGCTGCTAGATGCTGTCATGTGGATTTTCTCCTAAACATCTCTGTGAGCCTGATGACTTGGAGCAATTTAAGGAAAATGCTTTGAGGGCACACAGCTAGGCCATGATCAGAAACAGAAACCAGTCTGTTGGTGCAACAGGAAGGGATCAGCATGGAACCTGTATTTGAGAGGAAAGATCAGCTGCTGCAGTTCTCATTCTTCTCTCAGATCCTTATCCTAAAAGTCTGGCTCTGGTCTACCTGCATTCACACAACTCAGCCTTCCACAGATGAGTGCCACGGCAGTAACTATCATCTCTCATACAATTTAAACCCTTGGTACTTGAAAGTCAGGAACAGTGCCAGACCTTGAGTGCCCCACCCATATCCCTTTGGCCCACACTGGGATCAAAGACATCTTTGGTGAATAATTCCCAGATACACGGAAGGCTCCCCACCTCAAGCCCTCGTATCTCTCTCCTAGAGAGAGGTAGGCCTGTATAAAGGGGCACAAACCAACGTAATATGTAAGAACTAGAGACTTGCTCTCATCAGCCCTTCCTGAGAAATCCCCCGGAAGACAAGCTTTCGACAACCAAATTAACTAGAATAACATTGACATAAGGACTGACGGTGAATACTATAGTTCCTTATAGAACTAAAACAAATGAGTTTAAAAGGAAGGCAGTATGACATATAATGGCTTTCTGCTCTGATGGTATAGATACAGCAGAACTATAAAAAAACTAAATATTGGCCAGGTGTGGTGGCTCAGGCCTATAATCAAAAACTTTGGGAGGCTGAGGCAAGAGGATTGCTTGAGGTAAGGAGTTCAAAACAAGCCTGGCTAACGTGGTGAAACCCTGTCTCTACTAAAAATACAAACACTTAGCCAGGTATGGTGGTGTGTGCCTGTAGTCCCACCCAGCTACTGGGGAGGCAGAGGTATGAGAATCCCTTGAGCCTGGGAGGCAGAGGTTGCAGCAAGCTGAGATCGTGCCACTGCACTCTAGCCTGGGCAACAGAGTGAGACTCTGCCTCCAAAACAAAACAAAACAAAACAATAAAACTTAACATAGTTGCTGTATTAGTCTGTTCTTAGGCTGCTAATAAAGACGTACCTGAGACTGGGTAATTTATCAAGAAAAAGAGATTTAATTGACTCACAGTTCCACATAGCTGGGGAGGCCTTACAGTCACGGCAGAAGGCAAAGGAGGAGCAAAGTCACACCTTCAATGGTGGCAGGCAAGAGAGCTTGTGCAGAGGAACTCCCATTTATCAAACCATCGGATCTCATGAGACTTATTCACTACCATGAGAACAGCAGGGGGAAAACCACACCCATGATTCAATTATCTCCACCTGGACCACCCTTGACATGTGGGGATTATTGAAAATCAAGGTGAGATTCGGGTAGGGACACAGGCAGACCATATCAGTTACTTACAGAACCAAAACTGAATGAGAGTTATAAGAGAGGGAGTATGGTATGTAATGGCTATATGATTTGATAATATAGGTATAGTACAACTATAAAAATGAAGGGGAGGTTGGAGATGGCACTTGCAAAGGAAAATTTTAGCTATTTTCAAAAATAGTGGTAATAGAATAGTTTTGTATTCCTCAGGCCTTTGTGTGGTTTCAAATTTGACTTGGGAGTATCATTAAACTCATGATAAGTTTTTTCTTAGCTCTGTCCAAAGAAAAAGCCTAGATACACCAACCAACCCAAAGCACTTGCATCCCTGGCATTCACATTATGGTCTTAGAATATTGTTTCCCACCAAAAGACCCCAAGGCTTTTTAGAGACGTGCCTGATTCCAGGTCAGGGGCAGGAAACGAGCAAGATGAGTAAAGAACTGTGATCTTTCATTGTCGCAGCTGACGTCATTCTTCTGCTCAGCTGCTCTGTTTCTCTGAGCACCATAGTCCATTAGCCATTGTCATAAATCCCTGTGGCTCAGAGTCCCCTGGCTACCATTCTAGTTTTGCTGCTTAATAGAACAATTAGAACTGATCGACCTTTCCTGTTTTAGATTTCTTTCATTATACTGACAAAAGGGACATGAGCTCCACAGATGTCCCTCCTTGTCATTCTTTGCTTATAAAAAAGACTCTTGAGCTTCTCGGCGATGTCAGTCTCCCTTTTCTAGTTGATTTCTCTTTCTTTTAGTACAGGGAGTATCCTCTGTAGCATAGTCAACTTACACATTATCTGGTCTTTTAAATAAATCCATTCCCGCATGTCTACTCTGTGGTTCAGCAGTTGGGGATAGGTGTTCCCTGAGATTTTGTTTGACTATGTAATTCATGTTTCCTGTTTCAGGTCTGGTCTTCACACACTCTTGTCCTGAGCCTTAATTCTCCTCTTTTTTCACCATACCACCTGTCTCATTTATCCATTTTCTTCTATATTCTCTCATGGCTTATGTTTCTCTACAGGGGTCAAAGCCAACCACAATGGAAAGGCAGTAAGTTGTATCTTGCAGCTCCTTCCAGACGATGATGCTTCCTGGCCCAGCTGAGGTTGCGAGACAGTGAGGGTTTGTGTTAACCATCTGAGAGTGGGTGGAGTCTGGTGGACTCTGGAATTGGGTTTTGAGAGAGGAAGCATCAATTCTGTCACACTGAATACTGGAAGTGTAAAAAATTTAGAAGGAGAGAAAAAAAGCAGGAGTCATGCCTCAATTTGGTGTATAGCTTAATACTTAAGAACATGGGCTTTGGAATTGGTGGACTGGATTCAAATCTTCTCTCTACTGCTTACTATGTGAGTGACTTTGGTAAAGTTAAAGTCTCAATTTTTTCCTCATCTATAAAAGTGATGAGTAAATAATATGTGTCTGATGATTAAATGACATATTAAGCATTAGGTAAATTTACCTTTATTAGTAATAATTGTATGAAGAATCTAGTAAAGGCCTTGATGATCTATCCTCAGTGGCTTCAGAATTTGCAATCAGGACTAGTTTGGGAGCTGCACACTGCCTTGCTGTGGGCAAGTGGTAGTGGAGGGGCCTAAAACTATATTTCTAAGACACTTTACAAAAATTGAGAAAATAAATAAAATGACTCTGGGAGATGTTTCTTGTCTGATGACCAAAAGTGATGAGAGGGAACTGGGATTGCTTAGCAGAGAGAAGGCCAGGCAAAACTAGGACAGGTGAAAGTAACATAACCTGTTTCATGGTTTGAAGGGCTGTCATAGGGAAGAGAAAATTGACTTGCTCAATAATGCTCAATGGTGGCCAGGTGCGATGGGTCACGCCTGTAATCCCAGCACTTTGGGAGGCTGAGGCAGGTGGATCACGAGGTCAGGAGTTCGAGACCAGCCTGACCAATGTGGTGAAACCTTGTCTCTACTAAAAATACAAAAATTAGCTGGGTGTGGTGGCATGCACCTGTAATGCCAGCTACTTAGAAGGCTGTGGCAGGAAAATTACTTGAACCCCAGAGGTGAGGTTGCAGTAAGCTGAGATCACACCACTACACTCCAACCTGGGTGACAGAGACTCTGTCTCAAATAATGATGATAATAATAATAATAATAATAATAATAATAATAATAATGCTCAATAATGTAAGTAAAAAGGATGCATCTAATACCAATGGGAAGAAGCTGTATATAGAGAAAGGTTTCTGCTCCCATTAAAAAGATGTTTTCAAATCCCCAAAGAGGAAATATAGCCATGGGTAATGGGAATTTCCCATTTCACTAGAACATTTCAAGAGAGGATGGAAGGTCTACTTTGCTGTAAGGCTGCAGAGGGAATGAACCTCTGACAGTTTTTAAGTAGATAATCCAAAGACAGTTCCACACCAGAAAGTCTCTGATTCTTTGTTGAAGTATCTTGTTTTTAAAGGAATGTAAGAATGAACTTGTGGGAAAGGGTCAGAGCAATCTCAAGGATCAGATAAGAGTAAGAGCCAGCACGTTGAAGTGATTTGAACTGGATGAAATGAACCAATAATACGTTTAAGCAGTGTTATGCCAACAGAAAAGTATGAACCCATATATTTTTAACCTGCCAAATTTGTACGTACGCTGTATTCCTGAAATAAACTGCTCTTTTCTATCAGGGGAATCCACCCCCGATAATTCAACGTTATTGTATGTAGGTTCTTTTCCATTTCCCTAAGTGTTGGCCAGTCTGAGAAATAAAGGGAAAGAGTACAAAAGAGAGAAAATTTAAAACTGGGCATCTGGGGCAGACATCACATGTCGGCAGGTTCTGTGATGCCCCCTAAGCTGCCAAACCAGCAAGTTTTTGTTAGTGATTTTCAAAAGGGGAGGGAGTGCGTGAATAGGGTGTGGGTCACAGAGATCACGTGCTTCATAAGGTAATAAAATATCACAAGGCAAATGGAGGCAGGGCAAGATCACAGGACCAGGGTGAAATTAAAAATGCTAATGAAGTTTCATGTCCCACCGGGCACACATTGTCACTGATAACATCTTATCAGGAGACAGGGTTTGTGAGCAGAAAACCGGTCTGACCAAAATTTATTAGGCAGGAATTTCCTCATCCTAATAGGCCTGGGAGCGCTATGGGAGACCAGGGCTTATTTCATCCCTTATCTGCAACTCGATAAGACAGACATTCCCAGAGTGGCCATTTCAGAGACCTCCCCCCAGGAATGCATTCTCTTTCTCAGGGCAGTTCCTTGCTGAGAAAAAGAATTCAGAAGGCCGGGCACGGTGGCTCAAGCCTGTAATCCCAGCACTTTGGGAGGCCAAGGCGGGCGGATCACGAGGTCAGGAGATCGAGACCATCCTGGCGAACACGGTGAAACCCCGTCTCTACTAAAAATACAAAAAATTAGCCGGGTGAGATGGCGGGCGCCTGTAGTCCCAGCTACTAGGAGGCTGAGGCGGGAGAATGGCATGAACCCGGGAGGCGGAGCTTGCAGTGAGCTGAGATCCGGCCACTGCAGCCCAGCCTGGGCGACACAGCCAGACTCCATCTCAAAAAAAAAAAAGAAAAGAAAAAAGAAAAAGAATTAAGTGATATTTCTCCTATTCGCTTTTGAAAGAAGAGAAATATGGCTCTGTTCTGCCTGGCTATCAGGCAGCCAGACCTAATGGTTATCCCCCTTGTTCCCTGAACATTGCTGTTATCCTGTTCTTTTTTCAAGGTGCCCAGATTTCATATTGTTTAAACACACATGCTTTAAGAACAATTTCTGCAGTTAACGCAATCATCACAGGGTCCTGAGGCGACATACATCCTCAGCTTACAAAGATGATGGGATTAAGAGATTAAAGTAAAGACAGGCATAGGAAATCACAAGAGTATTGATTGGGGAAGTGGTAAATGTCCTTGAAATCTTCACAATTTATGTTCAGAGATTGCAGTAAAGACAGGCGTAATAAATTATAAAAGTATTAGTTTGGGGAACTAATAAATGCCCATGAAATATTCACAATTTATGTTCTTCTGCCATGGCTTCAGCTGGTCCCTCTGTTTGGGGTCCCTGACTTCCCACAACACTTTTCTTAGTTGACTCCTAAATAATAGCTCCCAAATGACTCTTCAGGAATGAAACTTCTTTAGAACAAAATTGTCCAAAATGGAAAGGAAATCTTCAAATGACTAGAAACATTACTTTTGCCTGAACATGATTGTTCATGCCATTCTCCTGCCTCAGCCTCCGAGTAGCTGGGACTGCAGGCGCCTGCCACCTCGCCCGGCTAATTTTTTGTATTTTTAGTAGAGACGGGGTTTCACCGTGTTCGCCAGGATGGTCTCGATCTCCTGACCTCGTGATCCGCCCGCCTTGGCCTCCCAAAGTGCTGGGATTACAGGCTTTGCTCACACCTGTAATCCCAGCACTTTGGGAGGCTGAGGTGGGTGGATCATGAGGTCAGGAGTTCAAGACCAGCCTAGCCAAGATGGTGAAAACTCATCTCTACTAAAAATACAAAAAACAAAACCAAAAACAAACAAACAAACAAAAACACTAGCAGGACATGGTGGGGTACCTATAGTCCCAGCTACTTAGCATGCTGAGGCAGAGAATTGCTAGAACCCTGCAGGCAGAGGTTGCAGTGAGCTAAGATGGTGCCACTGCACTCCAGCATGGGCAACAGAGTGAGACTCCATCTCAAAAAAAAAAAAAAAAATTAGCCAGGCATGATGGCATATGCCTATAGTCCCAGCTACTCAAGGGGCTGTGGTGGGAGGATGGCTTGAGCCTGGGAAGTTGAAGTAAGCTACAGTAAGCTGTGGTTTCACCACTGCACTCCAGCCTGGACAGCAGAGCAAGACCCTGCCTCAAAAAGGAAAGAAGGAAAGGAAAGGAAAGGAAAGGAAAGGAAAGGAAAGGAAAGGAAAGGAAAGGAAAGGAAAGGAAAGGAAAGGAAAGGAAAGGAAAGGAAAGGAAAGGAAAGGAAAAAGGAAAGGAAAGGAAAGGAAAGGAAAGGAAAGGAAAGGAAAGGAAAACATTGCTCTGTCAAGCATGACAGAACAAAACAACAGTGAACCAAAGTCCCAGTATGTGTACAGACATACGTCAGAGATACAGTAGGTTCAGTTCCAGACCACCACAATAAAGCAAATATTACAATAAAGCAAGTCACAGGAATTTTTTGGTTCCCTAGTGCATACAGAAGTTGTGTTTACACTATACTGTACCATAAGTGTGCAATACCACTATGTCTAAGAAACAATGTACATACCTGAATTTAAAAATACTTCACTGCTAAGAAATGCTAACAATCAGCTGAGCATTCATCAAGTCACACTCTTTTTGCTGGTACAGGGTCTTGCCTCAATGTTGATGGCAGCTGGCTGATCAGGGTGGTAGTTGCTAAATGTTAGGGTAGCTGTGGCAATTTCTTCCACTAAGACAACAGTGCAGTTTGTTGCATTGATTGACTCTTTCTTTCACAAAACATTCCTTTGTAGCATGCAATGCTGTTTGATAGCATTTTACTGTCAGCAGAACTTCTTTTAAAATTGGAGTCAATGCTCTCAAACCCTACTGTTGCTTAATCAGCTAAGCTCATGTAATATTCTAAATCCTTTGTTGTCGTTTCAGCAAAGTTCACAGCATCTTCACCAGGAGTAGATTCCATCTCAAGAAACTGCTTTCTTTGCTCATTCATAGAAAGCAACTTCTCATTTTTTCAAATTTTATCAGGAGATTGCAACAATTCAGACACATCTTCAGACTTCACTTCTAATTCTAGTTCTCTTGCTTTTTCCACCACATCAGCCATTACTTGCCTTCCTTCACTGAAGTCTTTAACCCTTCAAAGTAATCCATGAGGGCTGGGAATCAATGTCTTCCAAACTCCTGTTAATGTTGATATTTTGACCTCCTCCTATGAGCACACATATTCTTAATGACATCCACAATGGTTAATCTTTTCCCGAAGGTTTTCAATTAACTTTGCCTAGATCTGTTAGAGGCATCACAGTCTATGGCAGCTATAGCCTTACAAAATATATTTCTTAAGTAATAAGACTTGAAAGTCAGGCCAGGCATGGTGGTTCATGCCTGTAATCCCAGCACTTTGGAGGCTGAGATGGGCGGATCACTTGAGGTCAAGAATTCGAGACCAGCCTGGCCAACATGGTGAAACCCCATCTCTACTAAAAATACAAAAAATTAGCCAGGTATGGTGGTGCACACCTGTGATCCCAGCTACTCAGGAGGCTGAGGTGGGAGAATTGCTTGAACCCAGGAGGCAGAGGTTGCAGTGAGCAGAGATTGCACCACTGCACTCTAGCCTGGGAGACAGAGTGAGACTCAGTCTCAAAAAAATAAAAAAGACTTGAAAGTCAAAATTACTTCTAATCCATGGGCCACAGAATGGATGTTGTGTTAGCAGGCATGAAAACATTACTCTCCATGTACATGTCTATCAGAGATCTTGGGTGACCCGCTGCATTGTCAATGAGCAGTCATATTTCTTTTTTTTTTTTTTTTTTTTGTTTTGGTATGTGAAGAAAAGCATGTAAAATTCCATTTTATTTGCTTTCAATAATATCAATATGAATGATAACAAAAGATGCTGTATTTCTAAAACAAGGAAGACATATGGTGATGGTGTACAGATAATTACCTTAGAGGAGGGGATGGGCAATGGAGATCCCCGTGTATTGGGTTATTTCTTTATATATATATATATATACTTTAAGCTCTAGGGTACATGTGCATAATGTGCAGGCTTGTTACATAGGTATACATATACCATGCTGGCCTGCTGCACCCATCAACCTGTCATTTACATTAGGTATTTCTCCCAATGCTGAACCTCCCCCCACCCCCCATTCCATGACAGGCCCTGGTGTGTGATGTTCCCCACCCTGTGACCAAGTGTTCTCATTGTTCGATCCCCACCTATGAGTGAGCACATGCAGTGTTTGGTTTTCTTTCCTTGTTATAGTTAATGAGCAGTCATATTTCAAAAGGAATCTTTTTTTTCTGAGGAGTAGATCTCAATAGTGGACATAAAATATTCAGTAAACCATGCTGTAAACAGATGTGTTGTCATGCAGGCTTTGTTTTTCCTTTTATGTAAGGCAAAGGCATAATACTTGTGGAACTTAGGATTTTTGGAATTGTAAATGAGCGTTGGCTTCAACTTAAAGTCACCAGCTGCATTAGCCCCTAATTAGAGAGCCAGCCTGTCCTTCAAATCTTTGAAGCCAGGCACTCACTTCTGTTTAGCTGTGAAAGTCCTAGATGACATTTTCTTCCAATAGAAGGCTGTTTTGTCTACATTGAAAATCTTATGTTTGGTGTAACCACCTTCATTAATGATCTTAGCTAGATCTTCTGGATAACTTACTGCAGCTTCTACATCAGCACTTTCTACTTCACCTTGTACTTTTGTGTTCTGGAGATGGCTTCTTTCCTTAAACCTCATGGACCAACTTCTGCTAGCTTCAAACTTTTCCTCTGAAGCTTTCTCACCTCTCTTAGGTGCCATAATTCTCTTTAATTGAAGATAATTAGGTCCTTGCTCACTCAGGATTAGGCTTTGTCTTAAGAGAATGTTGTGGCTGGTTTGATCTTCTATTCAGACCACTAGAACTTTCTCCATATCAGCAATAAGGCTGTTTTGCTTTCTTATCATTCCTGTGTTCACTGAAATAGCACTTTTAATTTCCTAGCTTTTAGCCTATCTTGGCTTTCAATGTACCTTCCTTACTAAGCTTAATCATGTCCAGCTTTTGATTTAAAGAGAGAGATGTGTGACTCTTCCTTTCACTTGAACACTGAGAGGTCATTGCAGGGCTATTAGTTGGCTTAATTTTAATATTGTTGTGTCTCAGAGAATAGGGAGGTCTGAAGAGAGGGAGAGACAAGGCTGTTCAGTGGAGCAGTCAAGACACACAGCATGTATAGATTAAGTTCACCATTTTATATGGGCTCAGTTTGTGGCACCGCACAACAATTGCAATAGTAACATCACAGATCACCATAATGAATATAATAATAATAATGAAAAAGTTTGAAATATTGTGAGAATCACCAAAATGTAATGCAAAGACACAAAATGAGCACATGCTCTTGGGAAAATGGTGCCAATAGACTTGCTTGATGCAAGTTTGCCACAAACCTTCAATTCGTAAAAAAAAAACCGCAGTGTCTGCAAAGTTCAATAAAGTGAAGAATAACAGAATGAGATTTGCAGGTACTTTAATGATGAATAAATGTCATTATACATTTGTAAACACCCATAGAATATACAACACCAAGAATGAACTCTAATGTAAACTATGGACTTTGGGTAATTAAGATTTGTCAATGTAGGATCATCAAATATAAAAACTGTATTTCTTTGATGGGGAAGCTATGCAGGTACAGGGACTGTGGATATATGGAAAATCTCTGTATCTTTCTCCTAATTTTGCTGTAAACCTGAAACTGCTCTAAAAAAATTTTTTAAAATGCATGGAACACATTTTCTAAAAAGTTAATTGAAATCCACAACATTAGTTTTATGACCCACTAATGATTGAGACCTGCAATTTGAAAAACAGTCCTCCACAGCTACTTTAAAAAATGGTAGTGGAAACTGGGCATGGTGGCTAGTGCTTATAATCCCAGAACTTTGGGAGGCCTCGGCAGAATTGCTTGAGTCCAGAAGCAGGATGGTGAAAACCCATCTCTACAGAAAATTAAAAATTTAGCCACGTATGATGGCACATGACTGTAGTCCCAGCTACTCAGGAGGGTGGAGTGGTCAAGGCTGCAGTGAACCATGATCACACCACTGCACTCCAGCCTGGGCAGCAGAGTGAGACCCTGTTTAAAAACAAAAACTGGTAGTGGAGAAACTGCTTAATATACTTAACATATAAGTTATACCTGGGCATATTTTAAAGTTTTAAAAATATTAAATTATCAAAAAGTGATATGATGTAGGGTGGGTGAAAGAAAGGGAGATCAGATTCATAACCTTTAGGGTTAGAGGGCTCCAGACCTGAGGATTCAAATTTGGGAAGGGGAAGAAAAATGCACACAGAAGACAAAAGGTATAGATAGGAAATAGATCGAAACACTAATAACTTCATTTGACAAATTCTGCTGAAAATGCAAGAGTATGCTCCTCAGTAAGGGGACCTAAAAATGTTTAATTCCCAGATGGCAGTATCACCAGCACATGGTGAGCAATATGTTCTTTTAAAAGTAATTTCATTTCATTTATTTTTAATGACAAAGTAAGACATAAATACATTCTCATCGTAAAAATCAAAATTATACAGAAAAAGTCCTTTTTGACTCTGTTACTTCTCCTTAATTGCAGTGACCTTTCAAGAACAATTTTAACTTTGAGTACACTTCCAGACCTTTCCTAATACATTTTCATTGAGCTACAAATCAAATGTGCATGAACACATAGAAATATATTAAAAACTTAACTGGTATTATAATGTGTGTTTTGTTCTGTAACTTGATTTTTGCATAACAATACATCACAGAGATTTTTCTATATTAGTGGATGTAGATTTATCTCATTCTTTATAATGTACTCATAGTGCTGATATATTTGAATTTAGATGTTTCACATTGTAAATTTTTTTGTGTGTTCCTGCTGTGTTTTGCTTCTGTTTCTCCTTTCTTGTCTTCTTTTGAGTTATTTGAATATTTTTAAAATATTGCATTTATCAGTCATGATTTTCATTATATTTCTTTGTATACTTTTCTTGGTGGTTGCTGTAGAGATTAAAAAATATATAGCTTTTCACTATCTATTTACAGTTATTTTATCACCGTAATTGGAATATAGAAATCTTACCACCTTATAGGACCCCTTACCCTCTCTAATATGTGCTATAGTTGTCATATATTACTTGGTGAAACCCCATCTCTACAAAAAAATGAAAATTAACCAGGCATGGTGGTGCATGCCTGTAGCCCCAGCTACTCAGGATGCTGATGTGGGAGGATCACCTGGGCCTGGGGAGGTTGAAGCTGCAGTGGTCCATGATCATACCACTGCACTCCAGCCTGGGCAACAGAGTGAGACCTTGTTTCAAAAAAATTATAGTGGAGAAATTGCTTAACATACTTAACATATAAGTTATATGTGGGAATATTTAAAAGTTTTAAAAATATTGAATTATTAAAAAGTGGTATAACTTAGGGTGGGTGAAAGAAAAGGAGATGAGGTTCATAACCTTTAGGGTAGAAGGCTCCAGACCTGACTATTTAAATTTGGGAAGGGGAAGAAAAATGGGCAAGAAGACATCCATTGAAAATCCTATCAGACAGTGTTATGACTTATGCTTTCAACCATCAAACATATTTTTAAAAATGCAAGAGAATAATAGCCTATTATATTTAACCAGTATAAATCATTTCTGTAGCCCTTACTTCATTCCTGATGTTCAAAGTCTCTTTCTTGTATCACTTCTCTTCTGCCTGAAGGAACTCCTTTAGCAAATCTGTTGGAATGGATACGCTGGCTCTGAATTCTCTTAGTTTTCCTTTATCTGAGAATGTTTATTTTACCTTCAATCCTGAAGGACACTTTCACTGAGTATAGAATTCTGGGTTGACAGGTCTTTTCTTTCAGAATTTTTTAAAATGTCATGTAACTTCCTTGTGGCTCCACAGTTTCTGATGAGAAATCTACAGTCATTTGAGTTGTCCCCTCTTGGTAATATGCTGTTCTCTTCTGGCAGCTTTTGAGATTTTTTGTTTTCAGATTACCACAACTGGCTTATGATATGCCTGAATTTAGCTTGCTTTATTTGTTTGTTTTTCTATTGAGGATTCTCTTACTTTCTTGAATTTGTAGGTTTATGTCTTTTGTCAAATTTGGGAAGTTATTAGCCATTCTTTCTTTTTTTCTTTTCTTTTCTTTCTTTTTTTTTTTTGAAGTCCCATCTCCTTCTGGGACTATCTTCAAATTCAATTACCATTTTGCTATTAAGTCTATCCAGTGAGGTGTTTTTTGTTTATTTGTTTGTTTGTTTTGTTTCCAGTGAGGTGTTTTCTGTTTATCTGTTTGTTTGTTTTGTTTTGTTTTTTCATGAGACAGGGTCTCACTCTGTCACCCAGGCCGGAGTGCAATGGCACAATAATAGCTCACTGCAACCTCAACCTCCTGGTCTCAAGTGATCGTCCTACTTCCACCTCAGCCTCTTGGGTAGCTGGGACTACAGACATGTACCACCATACCTGGCTAATTTTTAAAAAATCAGTTATCATAGGTTTTAGTTCTAAAAGTTCCATTTGATTAATTTGTTTGAACTGTTGGACAGTATTCATTATATAAATATACCACAATTTATCTACCCATTTGCCTATTGATAGACAAATGCTTTTAACTCTTCTTTATTATAAACAATATTATAATGAACATGTTTCTTCATACATATGAATGAAGATCTCTTTAGGGTGTATGCCTCTAAATGAAATTGACAGTTCATAGGACATACCACATCTAGTTATGCCACCCCTTCCTAGACTCTTTCAGTTGTACCATCTCCAAGCCTAGGCCTCTTGCTCAATGAAGAGTTCTATCTGCTGCCTCCTTACCATACCAGACTGGGCGGATATACATCAGCTGCATGGAGGGTATTCACCAGTGCATGAGTAAATGAACTGCAGCTGGGCAGTGGCTTCTCCAGTAGCAGTTGGGCAGCTGGACTATGCCTCCTCTATGTACTCTGAGGAGCAGCTTCAACTCTTTCTGCACCAGGGTCTACAGCTCAGCCTATGTTCTAGTCAAGGCCAGGAGATTCTCCACGTTGAACCTCAGCTCTGACTCCTCATTTCTGCCTTCTGACCCTCTGCCGGTATCTTGCAGGATCTGGCTAAACATGGTCCTGGCTTTGTTCTCTACTTTTGGACCTACATTAAAGGCTATACTTCTATGCCACTGCCCAGAAGAGCCAAGTAATACAATTCTTAAGTGTGGGTGTGGGAGAATTAATGCCCTGTGGGGCAATCTTTGACCAATCAGAAAAATATAGAAATATAATGTGAGCCACATATATAATTTTAAATTTTCTAGTAGCTATGTTTCAAAAATGGAAAAAAATAGCTGAAATTAATTTAAAGAATATGTTTTATTTAGCCCAATTTATCTAAAATATTGTTTCAACATACAGTCAACATAAAAATTGTTAAGGAAATATTTTATTTTATTTTTTGAGACTGTGTGTTGCTCTGTCACCCAGGCTGGATTACAGTGGCATGATCACAGCTCATTGCAGCCTTTACCTCCTGGGCTCAGGCATCTGCTCACCTCAGCCTCCCAGGTAGCTGGGACTACTGGTGCATGCTATTGTGCCTGACTAATTTTTTTGTATTTTTGTTTGTTTGTTTGTAGAGACAGGGTTTTGCCATGTTTTCCAGGCTGGTCTCAAACTCCTGGCCTAAGTGAGCCACCCACCTTAACCTCTCAAAGTGCTGGGATTACAAGTGTTAGCCACTGCACCTGGGCCTTTTTATTTTTTTCCCTGAAGGCTTTGAAATCCAATACGTATTTTGTACTGACAGCACATCTCAATTCAAATGCTAAATTTCATCAGAAATACTTGGTATATATTTAGATTTCCTAACATTTATAGTTGAAAAAAATAGATTCACAGGTCCAAGCTGTTTCAACACAAAAGTTTTCCCATAACTGAACTGAGTATCAATTTTAAATTAAAATGAAATTTCGTTAAAATTTAAAATACAGTTTCTTCATCACGTTGTCCACATTTCAAGTTTTCAGTAGTCACATATGGTAAGTGGCTACTGTATTGGACAATACAGTTTTAGACAGAGTCCTCATTTCTGCCTGTTTGGAAGGGAGTTTGGAGCTTCCATATGATTGTGTTTTTTTTGCATTAGGAGGCAAATCTTCACTACTGGGAGAACATGATATAATAATAATTTGGAATACTGTATTAGTCTGCTAGGGTTGCTATAACAAACACAACAGACTGGGTGGCTTAATCAACAGAACTTTAACTCCTTACAGTTCTGGAGGCTAGAAGTCCAAGATCAAAGTACTGGCAGGTTTGGTTTCACTGTGAGGCCTCTCTCCTTGGTCTTTTCCTCTATGCGTGTCTGTATCTTAATCCGTTTTTATAAAGACACGAGTCATTGAACTAGGGCCCTCTCCAATGACCTCCTTTAATCTCAATTACCTCTTAAAGACACTGTCTCCAAATGCAGCTGCATTCTGAGGTATTGGGGGTTAGGACTTCAACATATCAATCTTGTGGGGACACAACTCAGCTCCTAACAAAGATTAATCCAGATGTCCTTTTCTTCCATCTTTGATTACCCCCATTCTGGACATGAGACAAGATGCTGCCAATTCCCTCAGTGTCTCAGTTGTCTATTTCTGTGTAACAAGTTACTCCAGAACATAGTAGCTTAAAACAACAAATATTTATTAGCTTATAGTTTTTGTGGGTAAGCTCACCTGGGTTGTGATGGCTCAGAGTCTCTCACGTTGTTACTCTCAGGGTGTCAGCTGGGATGGACATAGGTTGGAGCATCTGCTTCTAGGATGGCTCACTCATATGGCTGTTGGCAGCAGGCCTCAGTTCCTCATTACATGGGCCTTACCATAGGCTGCTTAAGTGACCTCACATCATGGCCTCTGGCCTGCCTGTGCATGAATGATCTAAAAGAGAGTGAGCAGGAAGTTGCAGTACCTTTTATGACCCTACTTTCCTGCTATGGTTTGAAAGTGTGTTTCAAAATTCACATGTTAGAAACTTAATCCCCAATGCAATAGTGTTGGTAGGTGGGGCCTTTTAAGAGGAATTGGGTCATGAAGGCCACACCCTCATGAAGGAATTGATGCTGCTATAAAAAGGGCTTGTGGAAATGGGTTCTGTCTCTTCCACACTTCTGCTGTGTAAGGAATAACACTACATCCTCCAAAGAGGATGTAGTGTTCAAGGCACCATCTTTGAAGCAGAGACCAGGCTCTTACCAGACACCAAATCTGCCAGTGCCTTGATCTTCCAGGCATCCAGAGCTGTGAGAAATAAATTTCTGTTCTTTATAAATTACCCAGTCTCAGGTGTTCTGTTATAGCAGAGTGAAACAGACTATAACATCTCCCAAGTGCATAGTGTCACTTCCACTCTATTCTAGTCATTAGAAGCAAGATACTAAGTCCAGTCCACACTCAAAGGGAGATAAATTTGGTTCTACCACTTGAAGGGAGGGATGTCAATTAAATTATGAACGTATTTTAAAACCACCACACCCTGTAAGAGAGTGGTTGGGATAATTCAGTGAATAAAGTATCACATTTTTAGCCTCTAAATTCAAGAGGCATGGTCCAGGCCTTGGATACACACACAAAAAGAAACCAGAAAAAAAACACAAGACAATAAACAGACTAGAAAATTCCTATGAGCTGGGGAGAGAGAAAAATTTGGAGTGGAGATGTAGAGTGGCAGTGGTGTAAGTGCCCTGTTTGTGCTTAGTCTAGAGCTGGGGTAACTAATGACCAGATATAATTCCCCTTAATGTTTAGGGCCTGAGTGAGGGAACTCGGGCTATCCTTCCAAGCAGCAAACAACAGGAGTAGTCTCTAAGCTATTAGGGTGCAGCAGTCCTGCAGACAAAAGTGTTTTGCGTGTGGGGTAAAGGAAGTCCAGAGACAGTCCTCTGCTTTCCAAGGCCCTGGGCCAGGGTGGGGGCTGGTAAGGAAGAATGTTGAAAGTTCCATGGGCCTGAAGTATGTCACAGAAATTGAGATAGCAAAGACTGCAATTTTTCAAGGAATGTCCTGGTTTGGACAAGAAAGTAAATAGAAACTTTTGGAATGGATGATTCTTGCTGAGGATTGAAGGGTAGGAACATTTAAAATGATCATTGACATCAAATTGTTTTCCAAAAATACTGTATAAATAGGTAGTCCATAGGTGCCATGTTTTTCCAACATTTGTAATAACAATGTTTTAAAGTTTTGTCACTCCAATTAGTAAAAAAAAAAAAAGACATAAATTAGTTTTAATTTTATTCTTCATAGTTACTAGGAGTTTGAGGATCTTTTACGTTTTTATTTACTGTTTTGGTTTCCTCTTCTGTGAATTGCCTGCTCCTCTCTTTTGGCCATATTTCTATACTGCCTTTTCTTTACATTTGTGAGATCTATTTGTATATTTGAAAGCGAATCCTTCACTTGTTATTTGTTGCAAATGTGCTATCATGGACTGCCACTTGTCCTTTAAGCCTGTTTACAGTATCCTTTGTTACACAGAAGTTTTAAATTTTAATATTACCAAATATATTGATCTTTTCCTTTGCAGTTTTAGTTTTTATACCTTGTTTAGGAAGTTCACCCATCTCCAAATCACAGAAATACATTTCTACATACTTTTCTAATCATTTAAAAGTTATATTTGCTTTCAGTGATCTAAAATCTATTTTTCTAGTTATATAAGGTTGTGATCTAATTTTATTTTTTTCCAAAAGGTGTTCCAGTTTTCCCAGCCTTTCTTCTGAATAGTTGCTCCTTTCCTTACTGAGCTTGGATGCCTCCTCTACTGTCCACTGGGTCCCACATGAGTATGGATCTGTGTCTGGGCCCTCTACTCCATTTCATGGTTTATTTCTCTTCTCCAGTGATGACATCACATTGTTTTGAATTCTAGAACCTTCAATACCTTTTGGCTAACAGGGCAAGCAAACCTTTCTCACACACACATACCTGTGTTCTCTTTTAAAATTGTTTAAGCTTTTGAGTGCCTTGACTTTTCCTTTGCCAGTTTAGAACAGTTTCCTGAAAATCCTGCTGAAATTTCAGTTGGGATTGCATTGAATTTGTAGGCTAATTTAGGGGATAATTGACATCTTTACAGTGCTGTTTTCTCATCCAGAAACATAAACATTTGTTTACATTTGCCTTTTGTTCTTTATCTTTCAATACAGATTTTAACTTTTCCTATGAAAAATTTGTGCATATTTCATTAGGTTTATTTCTAAATACTTGATATATATTTATTGATGTTGTCTACTTGGTGTCTTTTTTTAAAAAATGTGTTAGAATCTCCTCCTGTGTTTGTGTATTTGCCTTTATTTCCCTGTAATTCTATTTTTTAATTTATATATAAAACAGGATGTTTAAATTGAAGTTTTGATGAAGGCATAAGATATTATAAATGTGAAATTACAAAGCCAGGTCATCATATGCAAATATTTAAAGAAAATGTTTAAAAATCTGTTCCATGACTTTAAAAACCTCCCACCTAGTTTGAGAACATAAAAAAGGAATCAGGGTATGGAAAGGGACATACCCCATTTTGAAGAGATTTGTAAAGAGATTTCTTTGGAAAGGCATGATCCCTTGCTGTTAATACCCACCCCATCATGAGCCTTGGGAAGAAGGAGTTGCTGCATCTCAATATTCTTTAAACAATTACCCTTACTTTCCCCTAAAGGCTCAGCTTTCCAGCCTCCCATCCAATCCCCCCATCAAAGGGTTTAAAAAAAATTCAAGTAATGTATGTAGCAAACACTACAGGACCACAGAGCTCAACTCCCAAAGCCTCATTCTGAGGCCAGGAATGAAGCAAAGGTAAACACATTTTGAATGTTATGTGACATCTGTTTTAGTTTGTGTCGTAATTTCTTCACTATTGTATCAAAATAGTTCAGTGTATGTCAGGTTCTTCTTCTTCTCTCTTTTTTTTTTTTTTTTTTTTTTTTTTTTTTTTGGAGACAGGATCTCTCTCTGTCACCCAGGTTGGAGGAGAGTGGCGTGATCTGGGCTCACTGCAGCCTTGACCTCCCAGGCTCAAGCAGTCCTCCTACCTCAGCCTCCTGAGAAGCTGGGACTACAGGCATGGGCCACCATGCCTACCTAATTTTTGTATTAGGTTCTCCTTATAAAAGTGTGATGGTGAAGGTGCTAGAATATGTTATTGACTTGATTTAGGTCAAAATGGGCTTCTGACCAAATCATCAGAATACCAACTCACTGTACTTAGCTAGAAAGGCTGGAAGTTGGAAAGTTTATGATCCTGCTTAGGCAGATATAAAAGTGTAGAGTAGTTGTCTTCCTTGCAGCATTGACAAACAGGGCCCCTTCCCTCATGCAGTTAGATTTGGAATTCCATGGTGACTTAATCACTGGGCTAGGGGAGAAGGGTTGTTGCCAGCAACAGGAACTTCAGGGAGGTTTGTGAGAAACAGTTAACAGTGAGAATCCAGGGAACTTCCTTCCCCTAAACAGCCATTCTCCCAGAAGTCCCCATCAGGCTGAGAAGCCTGGAATAGGTTTCCAAATGCTGGAGACAGGGAGTCCCCCATACACTGAGAATCACTTGGTTACATTAGAGCCTGCAGCCAGAGTAGCAGAGCTAATGGAATGATTCTTACATTAACTGAATTCCTGCATGAGTGAAGGAAGAATAGGAAAGAAAAAAGGGAAAGAAACAGATAAGCTGCTAATGAATCAAAACATTTTTATAACATTTCACTTCTAAGTTAAGTACAATCATCTGACTTGTTTATTTGTTTGGAAAATAATGATTTATCTGAGAATTCTTCAAGAAATTATCAATTTGGTTTTTATTCTTTTGCATTTAGTTGAGTGTGGAGAGGCCAGGGAAAACTGAGGCACCATTGGAAAAGGCATAGAGAGAATGAATAAAAGCATGGGCTCACAGAAGTGATGAATATGTTTTAGAAAAGCACCCAAGGGAGGGCAGAGCAATAGGAACAGCTCCAGTCTCCAGCTCCCAGCGCGAGTGACACAGAAGATGGGTGATTTCTGCATTTTCAACTGAGGTACTGGGTTCTTCTCACTAGGGAGTGCCGGACAATCGGTGCTGGTCAGCTGCTGCAGCCTGACCAGCAAGAGCTGAAGCAGGGTGAGGCATCGCCCCACCTGGGAAGTGCAAGAAGCAAGGGAATCCCTTTTCCTAGAAAGGGGAATTGAGACACACAACACCTGGAAAACTGGGTAACTCCCACCCCAATACTGCACTTTACCAAAGGTCTTAGCAAATGGCACACCAGGAGATTATATCCCACACGTGGCCGGGAGGGTCCCACACCCATGAAGCCTCCCTCATTGCTAGCACAGCAGTCTGTGATCTAACTGCAAGGCAGCAGCAAGGCTGTGGGAAGGGAGCCCGCCATCACTGAGGCTTAAGTAGGTAAACAAAGCCACTGGGAAGCTCAAACTGGGTGGAGCCCACAGCAGCTCAAGAAGGCCTGCCTGTCTCTGTAGACTCCACCTCTGGGACATGGCACACCTAAACAAAAAGCAGCAGAAACCTCTGCAAATGCAAACGACCCTGCCTGACAGCTTTGAAGAGAGCAGTGGATCTCCCAACACAGAGATTGAGATCTGAGAATGGACAGAGTGCCTTCTCAAGTGGGTCCCTGATCCCTGAGTACCTAACTGGGAGACATCCCCCACTAGGTGCAGACCGACACCCCACACCTCACACAGCGGGATACACCCCTGAGATGAAGCTTCCAAAGCAAGAATCAGACAGGTACACTTCCTGTTCAGCAATACTCTATCTTCTGCAGCCTCTGCTGCTGACACCCAGGCAAACAGGGTCTCCAAGCAATCTCCAACAGACCTACAGCTGAGGGTCCTGACTGTTTGAAGGAAAACTAACAAACAGGAAGGACACCCACATCAAAACCCCATCAGTATGTCACCATCACCAAAGACCAAAGGCAGATAAAACCACAAAGATGGGGAAAAAGCAGGGCAGAAAAGCTGGAAATTCAAAAAATAAGAGTGCATCGCCCCCTGCAAAGGAACGCAGCTCATCACCAGCAAAGGATCAAAGCTGGATGGAGAATGACTTTGATGAGTTGAGAGAAGAAGGCTTCAGTCCATCAAATGTCTCAGAGCTAAAGGAGGAATTACGTACCCAGCATAAAGAAACTAAAAATCTTGAAAAAAGAATGGAAGAATGGATAACTAGAATAATCAATGCAGAGAATGCCATAAATGAACTGACAGAGATAAAAATCATGACACGAGAAATACGTGACAAATGCACAAGCTTCAGTAACTGACTCGAGCAACTGGAAGAAAGAGTATCAGCGATTGAGGATCAAATGAATGAAATGAAGAGAGAAGGGAAGTCTAAAGAAAAAAAAGGAAAAAGAAATGAACAAAGCCTCCAAGAAGTATGGGATTATGTTAAAAGACCAAATCTACATCTGATTGGGGTGCCTGAAAATGAGTGGGAAAATGGAACCAAGTTGGAAAACACTCTTCAGGATATCATCCAGGAGAACTTCCCCAACCTATTAAGGCAGGCCAACATTTGAACTCAGGAAATACAGAGGATGCCACAAAGATACTCCTCGAGAAGAGCAACTCCAAGACACATAATTGTCAGATTCACCAAAGTTGAAGGAAAAACTGTTAAGGCGAGCCAGAGAGAAAGGTTGGGTTACCCACAAAGGGAAGCCCATCAAACAAACAGCAGATCTCTCAGCAGAAACTCTACAAGCCAGAAGAGAGTGGGGGCCAATATTCAACGTTCTTAAAGAAAAGACTTTTCAATCCAGAATTTCATATCCAGCCAAACTAAGTTTCATAAGTGAAGGAGAAATAAAATCCTTTACAGATAAGCAAATGCTTAGAGATTTTGTCACCACTAGGCCTGCCCTACAAGAGACCCTGAAGGAAGCCCTAAACATGGAAAGGAACAACCGGTACCAGCCATTGCAAAAACATGCAAAAATGTGAAGACCATCAATGCTAGAAAGAAATTGTATCAACTAATGAGCAAAATAACCAGCTAATATCATAATGACAGGATCAACTTCACACATAACAATATTAACCTTAAATGTAAATGGACTAAATGCTCCAATTAAAAGACACAGACTGGCAAATTGGATAAAGAGTCAAGACCCATCAGTCTGCTGTATTCAGGAGACCCATCTCACATGCAGAGACACACAAAGGCTCAAAATAAAGGGATGGAGGAAGATCTACCAAGCAAATGGAGAACAAAAAAAAGCAGGGGTTGCAATCCTAGTCTCTGATAAAACAGACTTTAAACCATCAAAGATCAAAAGAGACAAAGAAGGCCATTACATAATGGTAAAGGGATCAATTCAACAGGAAGAGCTAACTATCCGAAATATATATGCACTCAATACAGGAGCACCCAGATTCATAAAGCAAGTCCTTAGAGACTTACAAAGAGACTTAGACTCCCATACAATAAAAATGGAAAACTTCAACACCCCACTGTCAACATTAGACAGATCAACGAGACAGAAAGTTAACAAGGATATCCAGGAATTGAACTCAACTCTGCACCAAGTGGACCTAATAGACATCTACAGAACTCCCCCAAATCAACAGAATATACATTCTTCTCAGCACCACATCACACTTATTCCAAAACTGACTACATAATTTTAAGTAAAGCACTCCTCAGCAAATGTACAAGAACAGAAATTATAACAAACTGTCTCTCAGACCACAGTGCAATCAAACTAGAACTCAGGGCTAAGAAACTCAATCAAAACCACTCAACTACATGGAAACTGAACAACCTGCTCCTGAATGACTACTGGGTACATAACGAAATGATGGCAGAAATAAAGATGTTCTTTGAAACCAATGAGAACAAAGATACAACATACCAGAATCTCTGGGACACATTTAAAGCAGTGTGTAGAGGGAAATTTATAGCACTAAATGCCCACAAGAGAAAGCAGGAAAGATCTAAAATTGACACTCTAACATCACAATTAAAAGAACTAGAGAAGCAAGAGCAAACACATTCAAAAGCTAGCAGAAGGCAAGAAATAACTAAGATCAGAGCAGAACTGAAGGAAATAGAGACACAAAAAACCCTCCAAAAAATCAATGAATCCAGCAGTTGGTTTTTTGAAAAGATCAACAAAATTGACAGACCGCTAGCAAGACTAATAAAGAAGAAAAGAGAGAAGAATCAAATAGATGCAATAAAAAATTGTTAAGACCCCACAGAAATACAAACTACCATCAGAGAATGCTATAAACACCTCTATGAAAATAAACTAGAAAATCTAGAAGAAATGGATAATTTCCTGGACACTTACACTCTCCCAAGACTAAAAAAGGAAGAAGTTGAATCCCTGAATAGACCAATAGCAGACTCTGAAATTGAGGCAATAATTAATAGCCTACCAACCAAAATAAGTCCAGGACCAGATGGAGTCACAGCTAAATTCTATCAGAGGTACAAGGAGGAGCTGGTACCATTCCTTCTGAAACTATTCCAATCAATTGAAAAAGAGGGAATCCTCCCTAACTCATTTTATGAGGCCAACATCATCTTGATACCAAAGCTTGACAGAGACACAACAAAAAAAGAGAATTTTAGACCAATATCCCTGATGAATATTGATGCAAAAATCCTCAATAAAATACTGGAAAACCAAATCCAGCAGCACATCAAAAAGCTTATCCACCATGATCAAGTGGGCTTCATCCCTCAGATGTAAGGCTGGTTCAACATTCGCAAATAAATAAATGTAATCTAGCATATAAACAGAACCAAAGACAAAAACCACATGATTATCTCAATAGATGCAGAAAAGGCCTTTGACAAAATTCAACAGCCTTTCATGCTAAAAACTCTCAATAAATTCAGTATTGATGGAACATATCTCAAAATAATAAGAGCTATTTATGACAAACCCACAGCCAATATCATACTGAATGGGCAAAAACTGGAAAAATTCCCTTTGAAAACTGGCACAAGACAGGGATGCCCTGTCTCACCACTCCTATTCAACATTGTGTTGGAAGTTCTGGCTAGGGCAATCAGACAAGAGAAAGAAATAAAGGGTATTCAGTTAGGAAAAGAAGAAGTCAAATTGTCCCTGTTTGCAGATGACATGATTGTATATTTAGAAAACCCCATCATCTCAGCCCAAAATCTCCTTAAGCTGATAAGAAACTTCAGCAAAGTCTCAGGATACAAAATTAATGTGCAAAAACCACAAGCATTCTTATACACCAGCAACAGACAAACAGAGAGCCAAATCATGAATGAACTTCTATTCACAATTGCTTCAAAGAGAATAAAATACCTAGGAATCCAACTCACAAGGGATGTAAAGGACCTCTTCAAGGAGAACTACAAACCACTGCTCAGTGAAATAAAAGAGGACACAAACAAATGAAAGAACATACTCTGCTCATGGATAGGAAGAATCAATATCGTGAAAATGGCCATACTGCCCAAGGTTATTTATAGATTCAATGCCATCCCCATCAAGCTACCAATGACTTTCTTCACAGAATTGGAAAAAACTGCTTTAAAGTTCATATGGAACCAAAAAAGAGCCTGCATTGCCAAGACAATCCTAAGTCAAAAGAACAAAGCTGGAGGCATCACACTACCTGACTTCAAACCATACTACAAGGCCACAGTAACCAAAACAGCATGGTACTGGTACCAAAACAGAGAGATAGACTAATGGAACAGAACAGAGTCCTCAGAAATAATACCACACATCTGCAGCCATCTGATCTTTGACAAACCTGAGAAAAACAAGAAATGGGGAAAGGATTCCCTATTTAATAAATGGTGCTGGGAAAATTGGCTAGCCATAAGTAGAAAGCTGAAACTGGATTCTTTCCTTACTCCTTATACGAAAATTAATTCAAGATGGATTAGAGACTTAAATATTAGACCTAATACCATAAAAACCCTAGAAGAAAACCTAGGGAATCCATTCAGGACATAGGTACGCACAAGGACTTCATGTCTAAAACACCAAAAGCCATGGCAACAAAAGCCAAAATTGACAAATGGGATCTAATTAAACTAAACAGCTTCTGCACAGCAAAAGAAACTACCATCAGAGTGAACAGAAAACCCACAGAATGGGAGAAAATGTTTGCAATCTACTCATCTGACAAAGGGCTAATATCCAGAACCTACAAAGAACTCAAACAAATTTACAAGAAAAAAACAAACAACCTCATCAAAAAGTGGGCAAAGGATATGAACAGACATTTCTCAAAAGAAGACATTCATACAGCCAACAGACACATGAAAAAATGCTTGTCATCACTTGCCATCAGAGAAATGCAAATCAAAACCACAATGAGATACCATCTCACACCAGTTAGAATGGCAATCATTAAAAAGTCAGGAAACAACAGGTACTGGAGAGGATGTATAGAAATAGGAACATTTTTACACTGTTGGTGGGACTGTAAACTAGTTCAACCATTATGGAAAACAGTATGGCGATTCCTCAGGGATCTAGAGCTAGAAGTACCATATGACTCAGCCATCCCATTACTGGGTATATACCCAGAGGATTATAAATCATGCTGCTATAAAGACACATGCACACGTACGTTCATTGCGGCACTCTTCACAATAGCAAAGACTTGGAATCAACCCAAATGTCCATCAGTGACAGACTGGATTAAGAAAATGTGGCACATATACACCATGGAATACTATGCAGCCATAAAAAAGGATGACTTCATGTCCTTTGTAGGGACATGGATGCAGCTGGAAACCATCATTCTCAGCAAACTATTGCAAGAACAGAAAACCAAACACCGCATGTTCTCACTCATAGGTGGGAACTGAACAATGAGATCACTTGGACACAGGAAGGGGAACGTCACACCCCGGGGCCTCTTATGGGGAGTGGGGAGTGGGGAGGGATTACATTGGGAGTTATACCTGATGTAAATGACGAGTTGATGGGTGCTGACGAGTTGATGCGTGCAGCACACCAACATGGCACAAGTATACATATGTAAAAAACCTGCAAGTTGTGCACATGTACCCTAGAACTTAAAGTATAATAATAAAAAATAAATAAAGAAATAAAAGAAAAAATTAATGATGGCATTTCCAATAAACTTAGAAAAACTAAAAAAAAAAAAAAAGAAGAAGGAAGAAAAGAAAAGCACCCAAGATGAATAGCTGGCCTGAAAGTGAGTATTTTCTCACTTTGATTCACAGGTTGCCACATTTTCAGAAACATTTCTGTACCACATAACAAAAGAAGCTTGCAGAAAGACTCATGAAAATTGAAGAAAAAAGTGAAAAAAAGGAGTATTTTTTCTTTTAGTACCACATTTTAGCTGCAATGACATAGAAATTTTTGCTCGTGTTGTGAACCCTATAGAAAGCTAGTTCGAAAGAATTTAATCATATCAGAAATTTGTCATTGAAAGTCCTGAGTCCAAATGTCAGGAGAACTCTGCTTCTCAAGATTCCCAGGGACAAAAGAATGAAGGAAAAATGCAAACTAAGCCAGATATCTGTTTATATTGATAATGTATTCTTTTTATTTATGCACGTCTCTTCAGTTATTCATTGTACTCAGTGTTAAATCCCACAATAATTACGAGAGTGTCAATACCAACATTTGGTCCAACCCTTGGGTCCCTGTCTTAGTCTATCTTGCACTGTTATAACAGAATACAACAGACTGGGCAATTTATAAAGAACAGAAATTTATTTCTCATAGTCCTGGAGGCTGGGAAATCTCCAAGATCAAGGTGCTGACATGTTTAGCTTCTGGTTCCAAGGTGGTGCCTTGTTGCTGTGTCCCCTGGAGAAGTGGAATACTGTCTCCTCAGGTGGAAGAAGGTGGAAGGGGGAAAACTCACTTCTGAAAGCCCTTTTCATAGTGGCATTAATGTATTCATGAGGGCAGAGCCCTCATGACCTAAACATCTCTCATTAGACCTCACCTCCCAACACTGTTGCATTGGGATTAAGTTTCCAACACATGTATTTTGGGGGTCATGTTCAGAATAGCAGTCCTATTCTGCTGAGTCTGCTTCATATTCTCAAAAGACTACCACCTCTTCCAAGGGTCATTATTCTATACCACCAAGGGTCAGGTTTACCCCCGGAGATAACCTCAGGCTTGGGCTAACTCAGGAATCAAGACCTGACCTTCTTCTGCAGGAAAGCGATCTTCAGGATTTTTCCCTGGGGCTGTATCCAAAGAAAAAGTCAAGTAATCACAACACAGAGATAAACCTATTAACAAAGTTTTCAGAAAAGGACAACGGTGGGAAACCAAGAAATGCCTATGTATTAGAGTTCTCCAGAGAAACAGAAACTTACACACACACACACACACACACACACATACAGATGCTCCTCAATTTACAAAGGGGTTACATCCTTATAAACCCATTGTAAGTTGAAAATATAAAAAGTTGAAAATGCATTTAATACACCTAACCTATTGAAAATCATAGCTTTAGCCTAGTCTGCCTTAAACATGTTCAGAACACTCACATTAGCCTACTATTGGGCAGAATTATATAATGCAGAGCCTACTTTATGGTAAAGTGCTGAATATCTCATGCAATGTATTGAATACTGTACTGCAAGTGAAAAACACAATGATATGGTTTCTAATTGGATGTGTATTGTTTTTGCACCATCGTAAAGTCAAAAAATTGTAAGTCAAACCATAGTAAGTTGGGGACTCTCTGTCTGTATGTATGTGTGTATGCATGTGTGGAGAGAGAGAGATGGACAGAGACAGAGACAGAGACAGAGAACCAGAGAGATTTATTTTAAAGGATTAGGGTTAGCTCTTATGATTGTGGAGGCTGGCAAGTCCACATCTGCTAGATAGGCAAGGAGGATGGAGACCCAGGAAAGAACTGATGTAGCTGAATCCAAAGACAGTCTGTTTACAGAATTCCCTCTTCTTCAGAGTACCTCAGTCTGTTTTATCTTAAGACCTTCAGCTGATTGGATGAGGCCCATCACATTATAAAGGATAATCTGTTTTACTCAGTGCCTACCAATTTAAATGTTAATCTTATCTAAAAAATACCTTCATAACAACATCCAGACTGGTATTTGACAAAACATCTGGGTGCCATGGCCCAGCCAACTTGACACTTGCAATTAATCACCACAGCATACTAGTTGTTTTACTTAAGCCCTTTGATTGCAAAGGACACTCTCATCCAGTTTGCAACTTACCCCAGAACAAAGGTAGTCCTCAGTTATGCTGAGTCTTTTGCCCACTTTCATAGCTGAAATATCTTCTCCTTCACAGTGCAAATGTCCATTTGGTAACAAGAGAGTAGTGGAGCAGAGATGCAGAGAGAAGCAGATATGGAGTTCTCTTGTGCAGTGGCTCTCAACCACAGGAACATGTCAGAATACCTGTGGAACTTTATAAATATAGAGATATTGTGAGATTCTGTCTCTATGAATAAAATAAAATAAAATAAAATAAGTCAGGCATGGTGGTACAAGCCTGGAGTACCAACTACTTGAAAGGCTGAGGCAGTAAAATATTTTGAGCCCAGGAGTTCAAGGCTGCAGTGAGCTATGGTCACATCACTGCACTCCAGCCTGACATTGTGAGAACCTGTCTCAAAAAAAAAAAAAAAAAAAAAGGTGGGGGGGGCTGGGCACAGTGGCTCACACCTATAATCCCAGCACTTTGGGAAGTCAAAGCAGGGGGATCACCTGAGGTCAGGATTTCAAGACCAGCCTCACCAACATGGTGAAACCCCGTCTCTATTAAAAGTACAAAAAACAGCTAGGCATGGTGGTGCACGCCTGTAATCCCAACGACTCGGGAGACAGACAGGAGAATCGCTTGAACCTAGGAGGCAGAAGTTGCAGTGAGCCAAGATAGAGCCACTGCACTCCAGCCTGGGTGACAGTGCAAGATTCTGTCTCAAAAAGAAAAAAAGAGAGAGAGAGAGATTCTCAGTCCCTTCCCTAAACTGAATCACAGTCACACTGTATTTCCTGATGATGAACACCCAATTAGAAACAGGGTTATATTTAGACAGAAAAGACATCTGATTCAGGGACTGAGAGAGATCTAATTAAAAGTATATTGTGGGTTGGATGTGGTGGCTTACACCTGTAATCCCAGCTTTGGGAGGCCTAGATGGGAGGATTGCTTAAGGCCAGGAGGTCGAGACCAGCCTGGTCAACATAGCAAGACTCCATCTCTATAAAAAAATTTTAAAAGTATATTTGTATCTTTAATTCAGAAAGAGTCACTGCACTTTTTGGGCTTTAATGGTGAAGAAGGGGACAAAATGTGTGAAGGGGTGCTATCAAGCATTAATAATTCCAAAGAAAGAGAGTAATACATTGATAAGAAGAAAGCTGATATAAGAATGGCAGATAACAGCAGAAATTAAATACATTACGCACAGGATTCAAATATAGATGGGTCTTTTACTACGTATGCCCAGATTTCTACTTTCTGGGATAACTCTCAACTATCAGTAATGAAGAATAGCTGAGCATGCACAATGTGAATGCTGCAGATGTTTACCACATTACAGGATGTAGATAGTATTGCAATATCAGAAATGATAATATATCAATACATCTGTCAGGGGTGTGTGAACCAGAGCAACTCCATCTTGAATAGGAGCTGGGTAAAATAAGGCTGAGACCTACTGGGCTGCCTTCCCAGACAGCTAAGGCATTCTAAGTCACAGGGTGAGATAGGAGGTCAGCACAAGATACAGGTCGTAAAGACCTTGCTGATAAAACAAGTTGCAGTAAAGGAGCCAGTCAAAACCCACCAAAACCAAAATGGTGACAAGAGTGATCTCTGGTCTTCCTCACTGCTACACTCCCACCAGCACTATGACAGTTTACAAATGCCATGGCAAAGTCAGGAAGTTACCCTTATATGGTCTAAAAAGGGGAGGCATGAATAATCCACCCCTTGTTTAGCGTATAATCAAGAAATACCCATAAAAATGAGCTGTTCTGTCTATGGAGTAGCCATTATTTTATTTCTTTACTTTCCTAATAAACTAGCTTTCACTTTACTCTGTAGACTCACCCTGAATTCTTTCTTGTGTGAGATTCAATAACCCTCTCTTGGGATCTGGATTGGTACCCCTATCCTGTAACATCTTTTTGGTGATCACAAAGGGATTATAGTGCAGAAATCCACAACCCAAAGGCTAACTTTGGATATGTAATGGGGTTTGGTAACATATTTCTGGTGAACCATGGATAGGATGACACTGAGGAGAACCCCCCTACAACCCAAAGGAAATAGACTACAGCATTGATTGGGTGAATTTGGGTAAGTGGTGGGGTACCCATGCAAAGAATGGGATTGGGTTAGAGGCCCAACTTACGGGAGATAGAGTCTCTCCTAAGACAGAGTGGGTTAGAGACCCCTCTTAATAAAAGGCAAGGACACTTAACTAACCTTGGGTTAGAGGCCCAACTTAGTAGGGTGAGAGTCCCTTCCTAAGATTTACGGGGTTAGAGGCCCCTCTCGGTAAAGTCCCTTTTGGCTAAGAATGGATTTAGCACTATGGGATGTTAGCCACTATTCTCTTTGGATCAATCTGCCTTGCACTCTTCACTGATGGCTGTGGGTGACAGGATTAGGCATGTACAGGATTGTGGGACACAGGGAGCTTTTTCCTCCATGAAAGAGGAAACTTAAGAGCTGATGAGACTGCTAAAATGATCCCTTTGCTACCAACAACCTGCCACCTGAACTTTTCAGTGTTGCCGCAGTGGATGAGTCTTTCTCTGACCTCTCTGAGTGCCTCACCTTCCCCACCTTGCCCAGGCAATGCTTTCCTCTTTCTCTCCCTGTGCAAACTGGTTGAAAGAACGGTAAAAATCACTCTTTATCTCCTGTAAAGTTTTGATTAGTGGGAAAAAGAATTTGTGAGGCTAGTCTTAAGCTGTAGCCAATCTGGTCTGGTGTGCTTTGTGCATCTTTCTGTAATGTTCTGTCATAAAGAGGGGTAACTTAGGATAAAACACAGGCTTAGGACACTTGTAAGCCTGCTTTTCAAGACGACCCAGCAAACTGGTCAATCATGTCCTTGGGAGCTTCACCTTATAACCATGTGGCCATTCTTTCTCTTTTCACAATGGCGGCCTGGGCTCAGGGTTCAAATCCCGGCTTAGGGGAATGAGCTCTTTATCTTCTTCTGTCTGCCTAGGTATTTATATGTATTATGTGTGTAATGTTTATATATTTAAAAGCTTTAATTAATTGGTTTAATAATAATAAGAGCTTAAATCAAATATTTTGTCAGAAAAGTAAAAGTATAATGCCTTTTAGTTCATGTGACTTAAGTAAACTTTGGGAAATAAAGACAGTTTTAAAGATCATTGGTAAAATAAAAATATCTTTAAAAATGTAAACATTTGGTCTAAATTATGCAGGTCAGATATTAAGTTTGCTAAATGCTTTAAAGTCATAAACTGCTTCTTTGACTTTTGAAAATTGTTCAATTTTACTACCTTGTAGACATTAGATTCTAGATAAGGCCTGGGAACATGTGGAGTTAACCACACCTCCTACCTATGCTGGAGAGTCAGCCTTTATCTGCACTTCTGCCTGGTGTGTCCTAGGCTAGGCTCCACACCTGGTACATACATAATTTAAATTACTTACTTACCAAGGTTTTCACCAAACATAAAATTCGCTAAGAGTTATCACCATAACATGTAATTGAGACTACTGAAAAACAAGGCATGTAAGGAAACTAGAATGTACTTTTAGTGAAAGATTATTAAAACTCATGGGAATGTGGATTTTTGCCTAAGTTTAGAGGGTTAAAGAATTTTTTAAGTTAGATAGAATAAAGCTGAAGGTTTAAACAATTTGTGGAAGATTTGTGAAAAGTTAATCTGGTAAAATAAATTCTGTGTGTGAACATATTGGCTAAAATTAAAGGGGGTATTATTCAGTTTTTCTGTAAACTGAACACCGGAATAAAAGCACAACAGGTTTTCCTTAGAGCACTAACTAATCTGCTCTTTAACAAAAAATTATAAAGGGTTGTAAAAGGTTTATGAGAATCTTACTTTGTGGTCAAACATTAAAATTGGGTAGATATGTCTATAAGGTTTTATTAAGAATTGGGTTTAACAGTAGTACACTCATGTAAAAGTGAAATTTGGCTTATTTCATATAAAAATCATACAGGAAGCATTGTCACATATGAAATGTTTGATGTTTGGTTTTCTTTAGGCTGTTTTTGTATAAATATGTTATTGGTATGTGTTCCAAAATCATGGGAAACTCCTATAATTCTGATAAGACTTAGTTTACCTTATCAGTAATAATTATAATTGTTATATAAAATTTACTATGCCACAAAAGTAACCAAAGTTCCTTATCAATTGTGGCTTTAATAGTGACTGTCCTAAGACTTTTTGTCATCCACAAACAATTGTTGTCTTGTTTTAATCCTCTTTAGAAAGTGGGTTATAATCAGCTATAGAACTCTAGCAAGTGTTCTTGAATGCAGGTTTTTTTAATGACTTTGGAGATGGTGACATCAGAATTGAGAAAAAAAACTTTCAGGACTCTCATGGAGAACCAAAATGTTCATGAATATCAAGCCAAACAGGAGTTAACTAAATTAACTGAACCATTAAAAAACTGATGTAATCTTTTTAACTTTGCTTAAATTGTTGCTGATCCTTTGTTTTGTTTTTCAGAGTCAAGGAAACTTTTGAGCTATCTATAGTTTTTAGCAATTGAGTAAAGTATACTCCTATGAACAACATTTGGAGCATATTTGTTTTACTCTAGCTGATTTCTCCAGAATTTGGAAAATATTTGTGAGTATTCTTCAGAGCTTGTTTGGAGGTTCTAGCAGGGAGCTACTCATATACCCTTGACCAAAGACCAGTGCTCCTCTATTGGGGACAGTCATCCTCTTCAACTGAGCACACAACTGTGGGAGGGACGCACATGGAGTGGTGAGGGAGAAAGGGGACACCCACGTAGCCAGCCAGATCAGCCAAATCAACCCTGACAATCAATGGGGTGACAGAGGTTGCAGCCAGATTGCCCTCACATCCTATTTGTGAGTATTCTTTTTTTTTTTTTTTTTTTTTTTTTTAGACAGAGTCTCACTCTGTCACCCAGGCTGGAGTGCAGTGGCCAGATCTCAGCTCACTGCAAGCTCCGCCTCCCGGGTTCATGCCATTCTCCTGCCTCAGCCTCCTGAGTAGCTGGGACTACAGGCGCCCACCACCTCGCCCGGCTAGGTTTTGGTATTTTTTAGTAGAGATGGGGTTTCACCGTGTTAGCCAGGATGGTCTCGATCTCCTGACCTCGTGATCCACCCGTCTCGGCCTCCCAAAGTGCTGGGATTACAGGCTTGAGCCACCGCGCCCGGCCGTGAGTATTCTTAATTTATGGCAATATAGTTGCCATAATTTGTGATGATATAGTATGGTATAAATTCAATAAGAATCTGTTTTCTTTTGTAACAAAATACAATTGGAAAAATTGGTTATTTTACCAAGGCTTTAACTGGAATTGTGTGCTTTCCTTTAAGGAATTAGAGTTATAGAGCCAATAAAAGCCCCTTGGGGAAGTGGCCTCATACCTTGCCTACACAGTCCCTGTACAGGGTTTCTGACCTGTGGTAAGTAAAGAATGTCACTTTCTCACATGTCCAGGAGCCCCAAGTTATCTTGGGACCTCAAAAGGAGAGAAATTTACTTAACTCCTAGGTATCTGAGGGTACAAACCCATCACAGGGCTCGGCTCTAAAAAAGTCTTATCTGAGATTCCTTCTGTAGAACCAAGTTCCATCAAAGTCAATTTAAGAAGAGATTATGTGAAAAATTATTTTTGCTGCACGTTATACAAAGAATCAGGCCAAATATAAGAAAGCAAATCAGTCTTACCGTGATTTGTCTTTAGTAAAAATGAGAAACTGGAGAGATAAATATTATGTTTCAAGAACTATGGTACACTTGTTATTAAATTCTAGTCTCATCAGTTGTTTATAAGTTTGTTTCTGCAATTTAGACAGACTGCTTGTTCCTGTGAACCAAGCAGGGATCTCTGACTGCTGCTTAGAAGAAACAAGAGGGATGGGTAATATAAAAATCTAGATCAGCAGTCTAATTCTGGGAACACTGGAATCAGCTAGCGACCCCATATCAGCTTGGTTCCAAAAATTTCCCAGTTCATGGAAAGCCTCACAATTTAGTTTACTTGGGATAATTTTACTTATTTTGTTTTACTCTTGTGGAATATACTTCTGTTGTACTCTTTGTGTAGGAGTGCAGGATAAGCTTACTGAATGCTTTCTTAATCTGAACATTTATTAATCTTTCATATAGCACCTTTTGTCAAAACTCAGTTATGAACGACCTTCACCATACCAACACTTTCTGACTGAGTTCCTGTCTACCCTGAATGCAAGAGACCCTAATAGTTAGGTAGGAATATCATCACCCCTATTCAGTCTGAAGAAGTTACAAAAGATGGATCTTTGTCCCTCTGCAACCCTTAGGATTAAGGGTTTTCTTACAGAAGGGAGAGGGGAACTGTCAGAGGCATGTGAACCAGAGTAACTCCATCTTGAACAGGAGCTGGGTAAAATAAGGCTAAGACCAACTGGGCTGCATTCCCAGACAGTTAAGGCATTCTAAGTCACAGGATGAGATACGAGGTCAACACAAGATACAGGTACTAAAGACCTTGCTGATAAAACGGGTTGCATTGACTGCCTGTTGAATTCCTGCAAATGAACAATAACACAAAATCTTTGTGTGTAAGAGATTTTCATGAAGATTGAGATAATACAAAGAGAATACTGCTCAGATCAGATCCAGCAACAAGTTAAAAAGGCATGTGAGAGATCACTCTGCTTAAGGTCCCAAGCTCCAATCCTTATCTTTCTTGCTCTTCAGGGCAAAACTCAAAATTCCCAACACTTTATCATACAAAGCAATTTTAGGTTCAGCCTTCACACTAGTCCAGGCTCTGAGCCTTCTGCGTTGCTCTCCTTTGGATAACTTGCTTTTGGAGAAGTCAGATGCCATGCCATGAGGACTCCTAAGCTACCCTGTGTAGAAGTTCAAGTGGCAAGGAATTGAGGCTTCCTGCTCACAACAGCATCAACTTTTCAGCCTCTTGCAAGCGGCTTCTGCAGCCCTAATCAAGTCAACATCCTAACTGCAACCTCATGATAGACTGTAAACAAGAACTTCTCAGGTAAGTCTCTCCCAAATTCCTGATAATACATGTTTTTTTTTTAGGACCCTAAATTTTGGGGTGATTTGTCATGCAGCAATATGTAACTAATAGATATACCTTAATATTGCTGATTACTAACTCTATTATTTGAGCTATCTTCAACTTTCTTCTTATTGTCAGTGGGTCATACTTTCATTTTGCCTGATAATAACATTGCTGTGTCAGTTTTCCTATGCTTAGTATTTTCAAGATATATATTTTGTTTTCAACCTATCTGTACCTTTATATTGTCTTTTATAAACAGTGTATAGGGGTCTTGCTTTTTTCTTTATTATACTTTAAGTTCTAGGGTACATGTGCATAATGTGCAGGTTTGTTACATATGTATACTTGTGCCATGTTGCTGTGTTGCACCCATCAACTCGTCAGCACCCATCAATTCATCATTTATATCAGGTATAACTCCCAATGCAATCACTCCCTCCTCCCCCCTCCCCCCTCCCCATGATAGGCCCGGTGAGTGATGTTCCCCTTCCCGAGTCCAAGTGATGTTCCCCTTCCCGAGTCCAAGTGATCTCATTGTTCAGTTCCCACCTATGAGTGAGAACATGTGGTGTTTGGTTTTCTCTTCTTGTGATAGTTTGCTAAGAATGATGGTTTCCAGCTGCATCCATGTCCCTACAAAGGACTCAAACTCATCCTTTTTATGGCTGCATAGTATTCCATGGTGTATATGTGCCACATTTTCTTAATCCAGTCTGTCACAGATGGACATTTGGGCTGATTCCAAGTCTTTGCTATCGTGAATAGTGCCGCAATAAACATACGTGTGCCTGTGTCTTTATAGCAGCATGATTTATAATCCTTTGGGTATATACCCAGTAGTGGGATGGCTGGGTCATATGGTACATCTAGTTCTAGATCCTTGAGGAATTGCCATACTGTTTTCCATAATGGTTGAACTAGTTTACAATCCCACCAACAGTGTAAAAGTGTTCCTATTTCTCCACATCCTCTCCAACACCTGTTGTTTCCTGAACTTTTTAATGATTGCCATTCTAACTGGTGTGAGATGGTATCTCATTGTGGTTTTGATTTGCATTTCTCTGATGGCCAGTGATGATGAGCATTTTCTTATGTGTCTGTTGGCTGTATGAATGTCTTCTTTTCAGAAATGTCTGTTCATATCCTTTGCCCACTTTTTGATGGGGTTGTTTCCTTTTTTCTTGTATGTTTCTTTGAGTTCTTTGTAGGTTCTGGATATTAGCCCTTTGTTGGGTGAGTAGATTGCAAACATTTTATCCCATTCTGTGGGTTTTCTGTTCACTCTGATGGTAGTTTCTTTTGCTGTGCAGAAGCTCTTTAGTTTAATTAGATCCCATTTGTCAATTTTGGCTTCTGTTGCCGTTGCTTTTGGTGTTTTAGACATGAAGTCCTTGCCCATGCCTATGTCCTGAATGGTATTACCTAGGCTTTCTTCTAGGGTTTTTATGGTATTAGGTCTAACATTTAAGTCTCTAATCCATCTTGAATTAATCTTCGTATGAGGAGTAAGGAAAGGATCCAGTTTCAGCTTTCTACTTATGGCTAGCCAATTTTCCCAACACCATTTATTAAATAGGGAATCCTTTCCCCATTTCTTGTTTCTCTCGGGTTTGTCAAAGATCAGATGGCTGTAGATGTGTGGTATTATTTCTGAGGACTCTGTTCTGTTCCATTGGTCTATAACTCTGTTTTGGTACCAATACCATGCTGTTTTGGTTACTGTAGCCTTGTAGTATAGTTTGAAGTCAGGTAGCGTGACGCCTCCAGCTTTGTTCTTTTGACTTAGGATTGTCTTGGCAATGCGGGCTCTTTTTTGGTTCCATATGAACTTTAAAGCAGTTTTTTTCCAATTCTGTGAAGAAACTCATTGGTAGCTTGATGGGGATGGCATTGAATCTATAAATAACCTTGGGCAGTATGGCCATTTTCACGATATTGATTCTTCCTATCCATGAGCATGGTATGTTCTTCTATTTGTTTGTGTCCTCTTTTATTTCACTGAGCAGTGGTTTGTAGTTCTCCTTGAAGAGGTCCTTTACATCTCTTGTAAGTTGGATTCCTAGGTATTTTATTCTCTTTGAAGCAATTGTGAATGGAAGTTCATTCATGATTTGGCTCTCTGTTTGTCTGTTACTGGTGTATAAGAATGCTTGTGATTTTTGCACATTGATTTTGTATCCTGAGACTTTGCTGAAGTTGCTTATCAGCTTAAGGAGATTTTGGGCTGAGACAATGGGGTTTTCTAAATATACAATCATGTCATCTGCAAACAGGGACAATTTGACTTCTTCTTTTCCTAACTGAATACCCTTGATTTCTTTCTCTTGCCTGATTGCCCTAGCCAGAACTTCCAACACTATGTTGAATAGGAGTGGTGAGACAAGGCATCCCTGTCTTGTGCCAGTTTTCAAAGGGAATTTTTCCAGTTTTTGCCCATTCAGTATGATATTAGCTGTGGGTTTGTCATAAATAGCTCTTATTATTTTGAGGTACGTTCCATCAATACCGAATTTATTGAGTGTTTTTAGCATGAAGGGCTGTTGAATTTTGTCAAAAGCCTTTTCTGCATCTATTGAGATAATCATGTGGTTCTTGTCCTTGGTTCTGTTTATATGCTGGATTACGTTTATTGATTTGCGAATGTTGAACCAGCCTTGCATCCCAGGGATGAAGCCCACTTGATCATGGTGGATAAGCTTTTTGATGTGCTGCTGGATCCGGTTTGCCAGTATTTTATTGAGGATTTTTGCATCGATGTTCATCAGGGATATTGGTCTAAAATTTTCTTTTTTTGTTGTGTCTCTGCCAGGCTTTGGTATCAGGATGATGTTGGCCTCATAAAATGAGTTAGGGAGGATTCCCTCTTTTTCTATTGATTGGAATAGTTTCAGAAGGAATGGTACCAGCTCCTCCTTGTACCTCTAGTAGAATTCAGCTGTGAATCCATCTGGTCCTGGACTTATTTTGGTTGGTAGGCTATTAATTATTGCCTCAATTTCAGAGCTTGCTATTGGTCTATTCAGGGATTCAACTTCTTCCTTTTTTAGTCTTGGAAGAGTGTAAGTGTCCAGGAAATTATCCATTTCTTCTAGATTTTCTATTTGATTTGCGTAGAGGTGTTTATAGTATTCTCTGATGGTAGTTTGTATTTCTGTGGGGTCGGTGGTGATATCCTCTTTATCATTTTTTATTGCGTCTATTTGATTCTTCTCTCTTTTGTTCTTTATTAGTCTTGCTAGCGGTCTGTCAATTTTGTTGATCTTTTCAAAAAACCAACTCCTGGATTCATTGATTTTTTGAAGGCTTTTTTGTGTCTCTATCTCCTTCAGTTCTGCTCTGATCTTAGTTATTTCTTGCCTTCTGCTAGCTTTTGAATGTGTTTGCTCTTGCTTCTCCAGTTCTTTTAAATGTGATGTTAGAGTGTCCATTTTAGATCTTTCCTGCTTTCTCTTGTGGGCATTTAGTGCTATAAATTTCCCTCTACACACTGCTTTAAATGTGTCCCAGAGATTCTGGTATATTGTATCTTTGTTCTCATTGGTTTCAAAGAACATCTTTATTTCTGCCTTCATTTCGTTATGTACCCAGTAGTCATTCAGGAGCAGGTTGTTCAGTTTCCATGTAGTTGAGCAGTTTTGATTGAGTTTCTTAGTCCTGAGTTCTAGTTTGATTGCATTGTGGTCTGAGAGACAGTTTGTTATAATTTCTGTTCTTGTACATTTGCTGAGGAGTGCTTTACTTCCAATTATGTGGTCAATTTTTGAGTAAGTGCGATGTGGTGCTGAGAAGAATGTATATTCTGTTGTTTTGGGGTGGAGAGTTCTATAGATGTCTATTAGGTCCACTTGGTGCAGAGATGAGTTCAATTCCTGGATATCCTTGTTAACCTTCTGTCTCATTGATCTGTCTAATGTTGACAGTGGGGTGTTGAAGTCTCCCATTATTATTGTATGGGAGTCTAAGTCTCTTTGTAAGTCTCTAAGGACTTGCTTTATGAATCTGGGTGCTCCTGTATTGGGTGCATGTATATTTAGGATAGTTAGCTCTTCCTGTTGAATTGATCCCTTTACCATTATGTAATGGCCTTCTTTGTCTCTTTTGATCTTTGATGGTTTAACGTCTGTTTTATCAGAGACTAGGATTGCAACCCCTGCTTTTTTTTGTTCTCCATTTGCTCTGTAGATCTTCCTCCATCCCTTTATTTTGAGCCTATGTATGTCTCTGCATGTGAGATGGGTCTCCTGAATACAGCAGACTGATGGGTCTTGACTCTTTATCCAGTTTGCCAGTCTGTGTCTTTTAATTGGAGCATTTAGTCCATTTACATTTAAGGTTAATATTGTTATGTGTGACCTTGATCCAGCCATTATGATATTAACTGGTTATTTTGCTCGAGTTGATGCAGTTTCTTCCTAGCCTTGATGGTCTTTACATTTTTGCATGTTTTTGCAATGGCTGGTACCGGTTGTTCCTTTCCATGTTTAGGGCTTCCTTCAGGGTCTCTTGTAAGGCAGGCCTGGTGGCAACAAAATCTCTAAGCATTTGCTTATCTGTAAAGGATTTTATTCCTCCTTCACTTATGAAACTTAGTTTGGCTGGATATGAAATTCTGGGTTGAAAATTCTTTTCTTTAAGAATGTTGAATATTGGCCCCCACTCTCTTCTGGCTTGTAGAGTTTCTATGGAGAGATCTGCTGTTAGTCTGATGGGCTTCCCTTTGTGGGTAACCCGACCTTTCTCTCTGGCTGCCCTTAAGATTCTTTCCTTCATTTCAACTTTGGTGAATCTGGCAATTATGTGTCTTGGAGTTGCTCTTCTCGAGGAGTATCTTTGTGGTGTTCTCTGTATTTCCTGAATTTGTATGTTGGCCTACCCTACTAGGTTGGGGAAGTTCTCCTGGATGATATCCTGAAGAGTGTTTTCCAACTTGGTTCCATTTTCCCCCTCACTTTCAGGCACCCCAATCAGACGTAGATTTGGTCTTTTTACATAATCCCATACTTCTTGCAGGCTTTGTTCATTTCTTTTTCTTCTTTTTTCTTTTGGTTTCTCTTCTCACTTCATTTCATTCATTTGATCCTCAATCGCTGATACTCTTTCTTCCAGTTGATCGAGTAGGTTACTGAAGCTTGTGGATTTGTCACGTATTTCTCGTATCATGGTTTTCATCTCTGTCATTTCGTTTATGACCTTCTCTGCATTAATTAGTCTAGCTGTCAATTCTTCCACTCTTTTTTCAAGATTTTTAGTTTCTTTGCGCTGGGTACGTAATTCCTCCTTTAGCTCTGAGAAGTTTGATGAACTGAAGCCTTCTTCTCTCATCTCGTCAAAGTCATTCTCTGACCAGTTTTGATCCGTTGCTGGTGATGGGCTGTGCTCCTTTGCAGGGGGAGATGCGCTCTTATTTTTTGAATTTGCAGCTTTTCTGCCCTGCTTTTTCCCCATCTTTGTGGTTTTATCTGCCTCTGGTCTTTGATGATGGTGACGTACTGATGGGGTTTTGGTATAGGTGTCCTTCCTGTTTGATAGTTTTCCTTCTAACAGTCAGGACCCTCAGCTGTAGGTCTGTTGGAGATTGCTTGAGGTCCACTCCAGATGCTGTTTGCCTGGGTATCAGCAGCAGAGGTTGCAGAAGATAGAATATTGCTGAACAGCGAGTGTACCTGTCTGATTCTTACTTTGGAAGCTTCCTCTCAGGGGTGTACTCCACCCTGTGAGGTGTGGGCTGTCAGACTGCCCCTAGTGGGGGATGTCTCCCAGTTAGGCTACTCAGGGGTCAGGGACCCACTTGAGCAGGCAGTCTGTCCCTTCTCAGATCTCAGCCTCCGTGTTGGGAGATCCACTGCTCTCTTCAAAGCTGTCAGACAGAGTCATTTGCGTCTGCAAAGGTTTCTGCTGCTTTTGTTGTTGTTGTTGTTAACTGTGCCCTGTCCCCAGAGGTGGAGTCTACAGAGACAGGCAGGTTTCCTTGAGCTGCTGTGAGCTCCACCCAGTTCGAGCTTCCCAGCGGCTTTGTTTACCTACTTAAGCCTCAGCAATGGCGGGCGCCCCTCCCCCAGCCTCACTGCTGCCTTGCGGTTAGATTGCAGACTGCTGTGTTAGCAATGAGGGAGGCTCCGTGGGCGTGGGACCCTCCCGGCCAGGTGTGGGATATATTCTCCTGGTGTGCCCGTTTGCTTAAAGCGCAGTATTGGGGTGGGAGTTACCTGATTTTCCAGGTGTTGTGTGTCACAGTTCCCCTGGCTAGGAAAAGGGATTCCCTTCCCCCTTGTGCTTCCCAGGTGAGGCGATGCCTTGCCCTGCTTCAACCCTCGCTGGTCGGGCTGCAGCAACTGACCAGCACTGATTGTCCGGCACTCCCTAGTGAGATAAACCCAGTACCTCAGTTGAAAATGCAGAAATCACCGGTCTTCTGTGTCACTCACGCTGGGAGTTGGAGACTGGAGCTGTTCCTATTCGGCCATCTTGCTCCGCCCTACCTGAAACTTTTTAAGGAAACCCACAATGATTTTTTTTTCAGTTTAGTGCATTCTCCCTTAAGTTACTTCAGTGACTGGTCTTTGCTGTACTGCTGAAAATTATTCAGTAACATTTTAAAATTAATTTTAAGAGAATTTGCAATTAGGAGTTTGACTGGTTTTCTACTCACTCCAATATTTTCCTGGATAATTTTTCTACCATGTCAGGCCTTTCTATCTTCTGATTCAATGGAATCTGGAAAGAATCCAAAGACCAATGATGGGATTAGAACAAGAAAGCCAAGTACTTTCAATAGAAAACTGAAAAATTCCTTTTTGTGCTTTGTTGCTGCTGTTAAGGCTCAGGCTGAGTCTAAGAAAAGAGAAGAAAGATTGGAATGCTGAAATAAAATCTTACCAAAAACACTTTAATAACCTTACATATTAGCTGCATTCCTAAAGGCTCTGAACCTTCCAGGCATCTCGCAAGCAGCAAAGGCCACAGTCATTTCTTTAGCTATAAATGAAGGGATGCTAAATTATTTCCAAGGTCACTTTTCCATCTCTGAATTTCTACAACATTAAATAATGTTTAAGCTGCTAGTTCAGGCATGAATTAATGTAACCAGAATCATTCCCACTTCTTACTACCCTGCCCACAAAATGCACACACACACACCCCTACTTTGATTTCCCGATTTTTAAATTTTTCAAATCAATTGTTATTAAATACAAAATGAAGCTGTGAGAGAGAAAATGAGGGAACCAAATACAAAATTCCTCCCTTCTGGAATCAGGGCAGCCTCTGCACCCCCAGATCTGCTCCAACACATGAGGTACTTAAGAGGAGACCCCTCAAGGCAGCACCCTGCCACGGCATGGGTGAGCCACCAAATCTCAGCCGTTTGGACTATGAGGGGAGGCCCTGAAGCCCTCTGGTGGACAAAGGTGGCATTACAGCCTTCTCTGTCTCCAAAAGGTCACAGCCCATCTGAGATGGAAGCCTCCCAGGGTTCTGATCTGCAAGCGTGACCTGAAATCCTAACCAAGGGCCAACCTGCCCAGGACAGGCTGGATCTTTGCCTCAGAAATGGTGTTTCTGTCATTTTGAGGAACATTATCCCTACAGATTTCAGATTGGAAACTCAAGAAGGCTATGGTGGATTTCAAATAGAGTAATGCTAAATTGTCTACATTTTTACTAGTATTGTGGGCACTCCTACCAGAAGAAAACATTTTTAATTCCATATAATTCAGAATGAAGTTAATCAGAATGAAGTTGTTCCCCACTCCTTTCTTGTGTCCTTCCAGCCCTCAGGGTGGTAGCAGCTTCTGCTGCCACTAATATGTGCTTGTTTAACCAGCCCGTTTGGCTTCTCAGCCCAGTCCATCGTGGAACCAATTTCCTGTTTTAAATTCCCTGTTTGAAATGCCTACAATGATTTTGTTGTGCTTGGCAATAGGAATATGGCAGTGAGCAAGACAGACTTCTTTCCAGATCTTATGGAGCTCATAGTCTAGCCCAGGAAAATAAATACTGAATAAGCACTCATTCATTTAATAATTATTTCAAAAAGGAAGTACATGAGAATGCATAGCAGAGGAACTTAACCTGGAATAAGGATACATTTTGTAGTTCCACAGGTGACACTAGAAGCTAGAAACTCTAGGCCAGCAGGACGTTACACAGAGACAGCCCCACAGCTATGGTGGAAGCACAGTTCTGATGTTGCCTCTCCTCCTCCCTGGATCCAGCAGGGAAGAAAGGAAGGGTCCCTAGCCAAAGGGGGAAGTGAAGGACTTCAGGCAGGAATCAGTGCACAGTAGTGACAGAGAAGCAAGGATGGAGTTCTTCTGACAGCCTGCAGGCACCCAATAAATCTTGGCTCTGCTAGATCTGGCCAGGAAAGAAACCAGAATCTTGAAGGAATGTGTCATCCCCCTGGCAACCTCCAAACCACAGGAGTCAGGCAATGTCCAGAGCAAGCCTGACTCAAAAAAATGCTTTTCCAAAGATTTAACTTACCAGATCACAGTATTTCCCCAGCATTCTCCCAACCAGCATCATATGATAGGGAACGAGGATGGGAGAACCAGTCTGCTGCTGGGCTCTCTTGTCCCAACAGGTGTCTCCTCCTGTCTTGATGAGCTCAAAACATCCTTATCTTCTCTACCTGTCAATACTGATGAACACCAGATTACTCAAAACTTTGACTCGCCATGCCAAATCATAACAACTCTAAATTTTTATCAGGTGGGATAGGCATACTTTATTCAGCTTTGCTATTTAGATCGGGGGTCCCCAATCCCTGGGCCACAGACCAGACAAGTCCATGACCTGTTAGGCACCAGACCACACAGCAGGAGGTGAGTGGTGGGCGAGCGAGCGAAGCTTCATCTGTATTTACAGCCACTCCCCATCACTCGCACTACCGCCTGAGCTCCACCTCCTATCAGATCAGCAGAGACATTAGATTCTCATAGGTGTATGAACCCTATTGTGAACTGCATATGCAAAGGATCTAGGTTGCATGCTCCTTATGAGAATCTAATGCCTGATGATCTGTCACTGTCTCCCATCACCCCCAGATGGGGCCATCTAGTTGCAGGAAAACAAGCTCGGGGTCCCACTGATTCTACAACATGGTGAGTTGTATAATTATTTCATTATATATTATAATATAATAATAATATAAAGTACACGGTAAATGTAATGAGCTTGAATCATCCCAAAACCATCCACCTGCAAGCCCCACAGTCCATGGAAAAACTGTCTTCTATGAAACCAGTCCCTGGTGCCAAAAGATTGGGGACTGCTGATTTAGATCCCTGTTTACAAGATCTAAAGGTTTTTGAACAGAGAACTTCTACTCCCATACCACAGAGGGAAGCCACTACTCCCCGTCCTGCCTTACAGAGTCCCCAATAGGGAATGAGGGAGAGAGCAAAGTTTCAGAGTCTTCTCTCTCCAAGTTCACTGCCTACTGCCTATTCTAAGTTAATATTAGATGACCTAAGAATGCCTAAGCCATTATAACTCAACATACTACCCCCTACAGGGCCTTGGTCTCTCCTTTGAACTCCAATTACATTTAGTGTACACTGTCAAACTCATGACTCAAGAAGTCATTATGGGTCAGTTGTAGCAACTGAGGCAGGCCAAGAAAAGAAAGGAGCTCTGATGTTGCTTGAGACCTTTGGAAGAGGACCCAGAGCAGCCCTTCTCAATCTGGGTTCCATGAGAAAATTAAACCCTAATGCCCAAAAGCGTCTATTTTATGTAATGAATTAACTTATATTTCTCCTTCTTCTAGAATGGAACTAGTTATGTCACATCCTAGAGAAACTGAGAAGACGGTCACTCAAATAATATTCTGTAGACCTTAATTCTTTCCTGGAAATCCTGTTGAGAAAGGCTGGCCTAATAGCAAAAGTAGGTTCCAGTAATACTTTTGTCACTCTCTTGAACCTGTCTAATTCAGAGGATCATACACAGATGATGACAGTCACACAAGCATCAGCACAACTAGGGAGAAATGCATATTGAAAAGACAAGGATATAAAGACTTAGCGAGAGAATATGGAAAAGCTACTAGGCAACCAGAAGAGCCCCAAGAAGGTCACACCCAGGTCTCCTGATGGCCTTTTGTCTTCCTTCTGCATGAATGAGATTCAGCAGATGCTTATCAATTTAACAAGAGATATCTGACTCCTCCAACTAACCAGACCCATTCCATTTTAACAGAAGACAACCTGAGAAATTAAAGCTATTTTTATCTAGCATGATTGCCTTTGCAGGGTCCATTTTCTGGATATATCCACACAAAACCACCTCCTCCCCTCATCACCCTCACACTCTCCCCCATACCAGTCCACTGAGCCCTTTGGGAAGGAGTGAAGGGGTGCAGAGGAACTATTTACCAACAGTGACTATGTTCCATGGGGTAAAGAATGAGTGGGACACTGGAGAGAAGATTCATGTGATCTGCCTCATGCTCCCAGAGTTCTGCCAACCGGGGCAAGGTTGAGCCACTCTGCGGGGAAGATGTAGTGCAAGGGTGGAAAAGAGGTGCCAATGAATCCCACTTAGTTTAGCACTTTTTTTGGCAGTTGTTTTCTAGGTGTTTCGTTGATGTGTCCTATTTCCTCAGCTAGCTTGTAAATTCCTTGAGTGCAAAGATGAAGTTCATGCTGTAAATCTTTAATTTTCTACAGTGTTTAGCACAGGGCTTCTCCTGCAGACACTTAATCAGCATATTGTTGATTAATTAGAATCTGCTCGTGAGGAAAAGGGTGCATCCTTGCAACAATTACAGTTAAGGTTTATATGGAAGTGCTGTATGAATATCATGTAGCTTAAAATATAAGGCCAGGCACGATGGCTCATGCCTGTAATCCCAGCACTTTGGGAGGCCGAGATGTGGATCACAAGGTCAAGAGATCGAGACCATCCTGGCTAACACAGTGAAACCCCGTCTCTACTAAAAATACAAAAATTAGCTGGGCACAGTGGCGGGTGCCTGTAGTCCCAGCTACATGGGAGGCTGAGGCAGGAGAATGGTGTGAACCTGGGAGGCAGAGCTTGCAATGAGTGGAGATCGCACCACTGCACTCCAGCCTGGGTGACAAAGCGAGACTCCATCTCAAAAAAAAAGAAAAAAAAGTATTTAATACTTGTGCACTATGAGCCAAGGCTCTCCCCCATATCCTGCCCTGCTATGCTTCATGGGAACCACCCACCTTGAAAACTGGACAGAAACTGAATCCTGAGCGGGGAGGGGGCCTCTCACTGCTCGAATTTATCAGAGCTCCTCCTGGAAACAGCCCAAAAGTCTCTTTCTCATCTAACTCTTCAAGAACAGCAGACAAACCAGAAACTGTAGATAAAACTGGCCCCCCATCTCCCTTCCACCCCTGCTGCCCTCTCCAGTCAGAGGTTTGTCTCATGCTACCCTCATGTGAAAGCAACACTTTGTTGCTGAACTCTAGAGTCCCAGCAACGTTCACTTCTTGCTACTCGCAGTGAGCAATCAGCTTGCATAGCCCATCCCCTGGGCCTTCAGCTCAGCTTCAGGACCACCTCTGGTGGGGTTCTAGTGCTCCTGAAGCCTGTGAGATCTGACTGCCAGTTTCAGGCTGGGCCCACAGGGTCCTGACCCCTGGTGTGGCTCTCAGATCAGTCAGCCAGGAGCTTGGATATCAAGACCTTGGAGGGAATTTGATGCTGAAAACTGGCACCAAACTCCCTCCAAGGTCTTGATATCCAAGCTCCTGGCTGTCTGGTTCAGAGACTTTCGGAATGCAGCTAAGTAACCTAAACACACACGAAATTGACTGAGTCTCAAAACCCAGTGGATTGGCCTAACGCCTGTAATCCCAGCACTTTAGGAGGCCAAGGCAGGTGGATCACTTGAGGTCAGGAGCTCGACACCAGCCTGGCCAACATGGTGAAACCCCATCTCCACTAAAACACAAAAATTAGCCAGGCATGGTGGTGTGCGCCTGCAATCCCAGCTACTTGGGAGGCTGAGGCAGAAGAATCTCTTGAACCCAGAAGGCAGAGGTTGCAGTAAGCCGAGATTGCACCAGTGCACTCCAGCCCGGGCGACAGAGCCAGACGCTGTCTCAAAAACAAAAGCAAACAAACAAACAAAAAACAGTGGATTCAGTTTCAGTGGGGAACATGCCCTTCCAGTGATGAGAAAAGGTGTTGTCCATCATCCCTCCAACCTGGAGTAATAATTAGAAAGTAGCAGAGTGAACATGGAACCAGGAGAGAGAGTTGGCTGGTGCTGAAGGATCCTTCAACCAGACAGGATGACAAGCCCACAAATAGCCTTGGCTGACCCTCTGTTGCTTGCAATTCTTGCGCAGAATGTACAGAGAATGTAACATTCTGAGATAGGAGGAAATGCCCAGAATAGCCCAGGCTTTGTCTCTGTCATTCCTAGAACAGCCTGCAATGCTTGGCTCATCAATCCAAGTGGTCTCTGAGGTATAAAACCAGAGCAGAGACCGGGTGCGGTGGTTCATGCCTGTAATCCCAGCACTTTGGGAGGCCAAGGTGGGTGGATCACGAGGTCAGGAGATGGAGACCATCCTGGCTAACATGGTGAAACCCCATCTCTATTAAAAATACAAAAAAAGGCCGGGCGCGGTGGCTCAAGCCTATAATCCCAGCACTTTGGGAGGCCGAGACGGGCGGATCACGGGGTCAGGAGATAGAGACCATCCTGGCTAACACGGTGAAACCCCGTCTCTACTAAAAAATACAGAAAACTAGCCAGGCGAGGTGGCGGGCGCCTGTAGTCCCAGCTACTCGGGAGGCTGAGGCAGGAGAATGGCGTAAACCCAGGAGGCGGAGCTTGCAGTGAGCTGAGATCTGGCCACTGCACTCCAGCCTGGGCGACAGAGCAAAACTCCGTCTCAAAAAAAAAAAAAAAAAAAAAAAAACAGAGCAGAATGCTTTCAGGGTCCCTCAGTAGTGGTGCTATATCAGTCCATTTTGTGTTGCTACAAAGGAATATCTGTGCAATTTATACAGAAATGAAATTCATTTGTCTTACAGTTTTGCAGGCTCTACAAGAAGCCTAGCACCCGCATCTATCTCCTCAGCTTCTGGTGAGGTCCTCAGGAAGCTCCCATTCATGGTGGAAAGCAAAGAGGGAGGCAGCATGTCACATGGCATGACAGGGAGCAAAAGAGAAAAGAGAAGGCACCAGTTTCTTTAAAATGACCAGATCTCACGTGAACTAATAGCTGAGAGCTCACTCATTACCACTGGGAGGTCACCAAGCCATTCATGGAGGATCCATCCCTGTGACCCAAACACCTCCCTCCAGGCCCCTCCTCCACACTGGGGATCACATTTCAACATGAGATTTGGAGGGGACAAATATCCAAACTATATCAGATGTAAAGTAGAGCACATACAGATAAGACTGCATTCACCCTGGGCAGCTTCCCTGAGCCTTGGGGGACCAGCACATCATGGATCCTAGACTTCCGTTGGCCCTTACTGCCTGCCTGGGAGTACCAAAGTTGCTTTGCCTGACATGTTGCACAAGTGACCAAACTCATACACTGACAGCCGGGTTTGGGCAAAACCTCCTGCCAGATCTAGAAACCTGCCAGATCTAGGAACCTTGGTAGAAGTTGGCAAGGTGTTTAGAGTTCTCCTCTGGGATTCTTAACAGTTGCACAGAATTCCCCACCAGGGAGTAATACCCATGCACAGTATTCTGCTTAACAGAGACGCTGGTGGTGCTGATGCGCACCCACTCTCCATGCTGCAACACACCTTTGGGGTGTCCAGAATATCCATGCCTACCAGAACATATGGATCTTCTTTGGGACAATATTAGACTCTAAAAATTCCACTTTTTTTAGAGACAGGGTCTCACCCTGTCATCCAGGCTGGAGTGCAGTGGCACAATCATAGCTCACTACAGCCTCCAACTCCTGGACTCAAGTCATCCGGCCTCCTCAGCCCGCTGAGTACCTGGCATTACAGGTGCACGCAATCATGATTAGCTAATTTTTTATTTCTAGTAGAGATAAGAGTCTCACTACATGGCCCAGGCTGGTCTCAAACTCCTAGCCTCAAGTGATCCTCCATCTCTACTTCCCAAAGTGCTGTGATTTCAGGCATGAACCACTGTGCCAACTCCCTATAAATTCTTAACTCACAGCCATCTTCACCCTACATTTGATGAGTTTAGATCTCCTTCCTTGTGTCTTAATAATTCCATCAGATTTTTGAACATATTTTTGCTCTTTTCTAAACATGTAGACAATGTTATGTCATGCACTAACAAATAAGGGTCATCAGCGGACGTACGTGATGGCAGGGATCCCACGACTTCCCTGAGAAGATGAGTTTCCTGCCCTTTTCTTTGCACTGCCTTCCAGATTTCATCTCCACTGTATTTAGAAATGATGTCCTCAGCCCTCTACTCATGGCCTCCAGTGGATTCTGGCAGTCAGGACTGCCCCAGGACCCCAACAAATCTGACAAGGATTTGTGTGATGTCTTTGCTGGGTCTCATTGGTTGGTAGTGAGTATGTGGTGTGTTATCTTCCTTTCTTTTAACTACCTTGTCTTTGGGGGCAAATGCAAAGCAATTCTGTACACCTTGCCTCTCTCCATCTAAGACAAGCTGAGGGTCACAGTCCTGCCCTGTGGTAACCTGCCCTGTGGTCAGGCACAACTTCTGGCTCTGCTACAAGGCAGAAACCTGGTCTTCTCGTTTCTGCTAGTCTGCAAAAAATTAACAGTCAACTAATACAACCTTTACACCACATTTATCAGCTTTGGCAAAGGGAAGCCTGAACTTTGGAAACTGTTTAGTAGGGTTGGCTGCCCGAGAAGTCAAAGACCAGCCTAGCCAATAGTATCAAAGTTGACTGTATTCTTTAGAGCCACAACTAACACGTTGTTGTTGTTGTTGTTGTTGTTGTTGTTGTTGTTGTTGTTTTTGAGATAGAGCCCTGCTCTGTCGCCCAGGCCGGACTGTAGTGGTCTGATCTCAGCTCACTGCAACCTCCGCCTGCCAGGTCCAAGCTATTCTCCTGCCTCAGCCTCCTGAGTAGCTGGGACTACAGGCACATGCCACCAGACCCAGCTAATTTTTTTTTTTTTTTTTTAGTAGAGATGGGGTTTTGCCACGTTGGTCAACCTAGTCTTAAACTCCTGACCTCAAGTGATCCACCCACCTTGGCCTCCCAAAGTCCTGGGATTACAGATGTGAGCCACAGTGTCCAGCCTACATTTTTATTTAATATATTTTAAGTCACTGTACTCAAATAAGCAATAAGATTTGGAATCTGATCTGCAGTTCTTATTTGGGGGCATCAAGCAGAATTTCCAGCTCAGTGAACTATACACAAACAGGCAGCTTAATGTAGTATAGAACAGTGGCTTTCAAACTGGCTCCCACTAAGAAATACGTGTTAAATGATAATGTAATGTGTGCACATGCACAAACACACACACACACACACTCCTACATCACAACAACAGAAGCTTCTTAAAGCAGTGCTGCCCTAGAGGAAGATGCACATGAAAGTGATTTATTAGGAACTATTCCCAGAGAAAAGAGAGATGTGAGAAAGTAAGAGTAGAAAGGGGCCAAGTAAGGGTACAACATCAAGCCACGTCCCATGGAAGGCAATTTTGATTCATTCCCACAGAAGGCTTGGGGAACATCATAGGTTACATCGCAGCCATCCCAGTGAGAGGGCAAAAGAGCTAGAATATGTCTATCCCCACCCCCATCAGTCATTGGTTAAAGGCTGTGAGGGGAGGGAAGGGACATAAATTCCCAGGCATTTCTGGCTCTCTTGTACCTTCCAACAGCATGCTGGCTTTTGGGAAAGAATGCACACTGGGATTCAACTGGTCTACACAGAGATAGCAGAGGGATCCCAGATGGCATAGGTAGAGCAGGAACAGCTTCTGCTACAAACACTCTAACCACAGGTGATGAATTGTGATATTTTCTATTCTGATTTTTTAAATTGCTGGTCATGCATTTTAATCTCAATACAGCGACTTCTAGGTGTTATTTAAACTGCCTAGGGCATTTTCCTCATTTCTAAAATGGGAATACCAACTTTGCTCATTGTAGTGAAAATCAAAAATGAGGAGTGGAGCAAGATGGCTGAATAGGAACAGCTCCAGTCTCCAGCTCCCAGCATGACCGACACAGAAGACAGCCTCTGCTGCTGACACTCAGGCAAACAGGGTCTGGAGTGGACCTCAAGCAATCTCCAACAGACCTACAGCTGAGGGTCCTGACTGGTAGAAGAAAAACTAACAAACAGGAAGGACACCCACACCAAAACCCCATCAGTACATCACCATCATCAAAGACCAGAGGCAGATAAAACCACAAAGATGGGGAAAAAGCAATGCAGAAAAGCTGGAAATTCAAAGAATAAGAGTGCATCTCCACCTCCAAAGGAACACAGCTCATCGCCAGCAATGGATGAAAGCTGGACGGAGAATGACTTTGACAAGATGAGAGAAGAAGGCTTCAGACCATCAAACTTCTCAGAGCTAAAGGAGGAATTACGTACCCAGCGCAAAGAAACTAAAAATCTTTAAAAAAGAGTGGAAGAATTGATAACCAGAATAATTAATGCAGAGAAGGCCATAAATGAACTGACAGAGATGAAAACCATGACACGAGAAATACGTGACAAATGCTCAAGCTTCAGTAACTGACTCGATCAACTGGAAGAAAGAGTATCTGCGATTGAGAATCAAATGAATGAAATGAAGCGAGAAGAGAAGTCTAAAGAAAAAAGAAGAAAAAGAAATGAACAAAGCCTGCAAGAAGTATGGGATTATGTAAAAAGACCAAATCTACGTCTGATTGGGGTGCCTGAAAGTGAGGGAGAAAATGGAACCAAGTTGGAAAACACTCTTCAGGATATCATCCAGGAGAACTTCCCCAACCTAGTAGGGCAGCCTAACGTTCAAATTCAGGAAATACAGAGAATGCCACAGAGATACTCCTCGAGAAGAGCAACTCCAAGACATATAATTGCCAGATTCACCAAAGTTGAAATGAAGGAAAAAATCTTAAGGGCAGCCAGAGAGAAAGGTCGGGTTACCCACAAAGGGAAGCCCATCAGACTAACAGCAGATCTCTCAGCAGAAACTCTACAAGCCAGAAGAGAGTGGGGACCAATATTCAACATTCTTAAAGAAAAGAATTTTCAACCCAGAATTTCATATCCAGCCAAACTAAGTTTCATAAGTGAAGGAGAAATAAAATCCTTTACAGATGAGCAAATGCTTAGAGATTTTGTTGCCACCAGGCCTGCCTTACAAGAGACCCTGAAGGAAGCACTAAACATGGAAAGAACAACCGGTACCAGCCATTGCAAAAACATGCGAAAATGTAAAGACCATCGAGACTAGGAAGAAACTGCATCAACTAACGAGCAAAATAACCAGTTAATATTATAATGGCAGGATCAAGTTCAGACATAACAATATTAACCTTAAATGTAAATGGACTAAATGCTCCAATTAAAAGACACAGACTGGCAAACTGGATAAAGAGTCAAGACCCATCAGTCTGCTGTATTCAGGAGACCCATCTCACATGCAGAGACATACATAGGCTCAAATTAAGGGATGGAGGAAGATCTACCAAGCAAATGGAGAACAAAAAAAAGCAGGGGTTGCAATCCTAGTCTCTGATAAAACAGACTTTAAACCATCAAAGATCAAATGAGACAAAGAAGGCCATTACATAATGGTAAAGGGATCAATTCAACAGGAAGAGCTAACGATCCTAAATATATATGCACCAAATACAGGAGCACCCAGATTCATAAAGCAAGTCCTTAGAGACTTACAAAGGGACTTAAACTCCCATACAATAACAATGGGAGACTTCAACACCCACTGTCAACATTAGACAGATCAACGAGACAGAAAGTTAACAAGGATATCCAGGAATTGAACTCATCTCTGCAGCAAGCAGACCTAGTAGACATCTACAGAACTCTCCACCCCAAATCAACAGAATATACATTTTTCTCAGCACTACACCACACTTACTCCAAAATTGACCACATAATTGGAAGTACAGCACTCCTCAGCAAATGTACAAAAACAGAAATTATAACAAACTGTATCTCAGACCACAGTGCAATCAAACTAGAACTCAGGATTAAGAAACTCACTCAAAACCACTCAACTACATGGAAACTGAATAACCTGCTCCTGAATGACTACTGGGTACATAACGAAATGAAGGCAGAAATAAAGATGTTCTTTGAAACCAATGAGAACAAAGATACAACATACCAGAATCTCTGGGACACATTTAAAGCAGTGTGTAGAGGGAAATTTATAGCACTAAATGCCCACAAGAGAAAGCAGGAAAGATCTAAAATTGACACTCTAACATCACAATTAAAAGAACTAGAGAGGCAAGAGCAAACACATTCAAAAGCTAGCAGAAGACAAGAAATAACTAAGATCAGAGCAGAACTGAAGGAGATAGAGACACAAAAAACCCTCCAAAAAATAAATGAATCCAGGAGTTGGTTTTTTGAAAAGATCAACAAAATTGATCGACCGCTAGCAAGACTAATAAAGAGAAAAGAGAGAAGAATGAAATAGTTGCAATAAAAAATGATAAAGGGGATATCACCACTGACCCCACAGAAATACAAACTACCATCAGAGAATGCTATAAACACCTCTACACAAATCAACTAGAAAATCTAGAAGAAATGGATAATTTCCTGGACACTTACACTCTCCCAAGGCTGAACCAGGAAGAAGTTGAATCCCTGAATAGACCAATAGCAGACTCTGAAATTGAGGCAATAATTAATAGCCTACCAACCAAACAAAGTCCAGGACCAGATGGATTCACAGCTGAATTCTACCAGAGGTACAAGGAGGAGCTGGTACCATTCCTTCTGAAACTATTCCAATCAATAGAAAAAGAGGGAATCCTCCCTAACTCATTTTATGAGGCCAACATCATCTTGATACCAAAGCCTGGCAGAGACACAACAAAAAAAGAGAATTTTAGACCAATATCCCTGATGAACATCGATGCAAAAATCCTCAATAAAATACTGGCAAACCAGATCCAGAAACACATCAAAAAGCTTATCCACCATGATCAAGTGGGCTTCATCCCTGGGATGCAAGGCTGGTTCAACATACGCAAATCAATAAACGTAATCCAGCATATAAACAGAACCAAAGACAAAAACCACATGATTATCTCAATAGATGCAGAAAAGGCCTTTGACAAAATTCAATAGCCCTTCATGCTAAAAACTCTCAATAAATTCGGTATTGATGGAACGTATCTCAAAATAATAAGAGCTATTTATGACAAACCCACACCCAATATCATACTGAATGGGCAAAAACTGGAAAAATTCCCTTTGAAAACTGGCACAAGTCAGGGATGCCCTCTCTCACCACTCCTATTCAACAATGTTGGAAGTTCTGGCAATCAGGCAAGAGAAAGAAATAAAGGGTATTCAGTTAGGAAAAGGAGAAGTCAAATTGTCCCTGTTTGCAGATGACATGATTGTATATTTAGAAAACCCCATTGTCTCAGCCCAAAAACTCCTTAAGCTGATAAGCAACTTCAGCAAAGTCTCAGGATACAAAATCAATGTGCAAAAATCACAAGCATTCCTATATACCAATAACGGACAAACAGAGAGCCAAATCATGAGTGAACTCCCATTCACAATTGCTTCAAAGAGAATAAAATACCTAGGAATCCAACTTACAAGGGATGTGAAGGACCTCTTCAAGGAGAACTACAAACCACTACTCAGTGAAATAAAGGAGGGCACAAACAAATGGAAGAACATGCCATGCTCATGGATAGGAAGAATCAATATCGTGAAAATGGCCATACTGCCCAAGGTCATTTATAGATTCAATGCCATCCCCATCAAGTTACCAATGACTTTCTTCACAGAATTGGAAAAAACTGCTTTAAAGTTCATATGGAACCAAAAAAGAGCCCACATTGCCAAGACAATCCTAAGTCAAAAGAACAAAGCTGGAGGCATCACGCTACCTGACTTCAAACTATACTACAAGGCTACAGTAACCAAAACAGCATGGTATTGGTACCAAAACAGAGATATAGACCAATGGAACAGAACAGAGTCCTCAGAAATAATACCACACATCTACAGCCATCTGATCTTTGACAAACCTGAGAGAAACAAGAAATGGGGAAAGGATTCCCTATTTAATAAATGGTGTTGGGAAAATTGGCTAGCCATAAGTAGAAAGCTGAAACTGGATCCTTTCCCTACTCCTTATACGAAAATTAATTCAAGATGGATTAGAGACTTAAATGTTAGACCTAATACCATAAAAACCCTAGAAGAAAATCTAGGTAATACCATTCAGGAGATAGGCATGGGCAAGGACTTCATGTCTAAAACACCAAAAGCAACAGCAACAGAAGCCAAAATTGACAAATGGGATCTCATTAAACTAAACAGCTTCTGCACAGCAAAAGAAACTACCCTCAGAGTGAACAGGCAACCTACAGAATGGGAGAAAATTTTTGCAATCTACTCATCTGACAAAGGGCTAATATCCAGAACCTACAAAGAACTCAAACAAATTTACAAGAAATAAAACAAACAACCCCATCAAAAAGTGGGCAAAGGATATGAACAGACATTTCTCAAAAGAAGACATTCATACAGCCAACAGACACATGAAAAAATGCTCATCATCACTGGCCATCAGAGAAATGCAAATCAAAACCACAATGAGATACCATCTCACACCAGTTAGAATGGCAATCATTAAAAAGTTCAGGAAACAACAGGTGCTGGAGAGGATGTGGAGAAATAGGAACACTTTTACACTGTTGGTGGGATTGTAAACTAGTTCAACCATTATGGAAAACAGTATGGCGATTCCTCAAGGATCTAGAACTAGAAATCCCATATGACCCAGCCATCCCATTACTGGGTATATACCCAAAGGATTAGAAATCATGCTGCTATAAAGACATATGCACACGTATGTTTATTGCAGCACTATTCACAATAGCAGACTTGGAATCAACCCAAATGTCCATCAGTGACAGACTGGATTAAGAAAATGTGGCACATATACACCATGGAATACTATGCAGCCATAAAAAAGGATGAGTTTCAGTCCTTTGTAGGGACATGGATGCAGCTGGAAACCATCATTCTCAGCAAACTATCCCAAGAACAGAAAACCAAACACCGCATGTTCTCACTCATAGGTGGGAACTGAAAAATGCGATCACTTGGACTCGGGAAGGGGAACATCACACACTGGGACCTATCACGGGGAGGGGGGAGGGGGGAGGGATTGCATTGCAAGTTATACCTGATGTAAATGACGAGTTGATGGGTGCAGCACACCAACATGGCACAAGTATACATATGTAACAAAGCTGCATGTTATGCACATGTACCCTAGAACTTAAAGTATAACAAAAAAAAATCAAAAATGACATAGATATCACTATGTCTATGGGATAACAGTAGGTATTCAACTTGTAGCTATTATGATTAATAAATGTGTCCTCAAAATGCCTCAAAAGAGTAACACGAAAATTTCTGTATCCTCTTAACTATGCTCAAGACATGCATGCATAAAAACACCGGTGGTGGAGCATGAGTTCCTTCGCAGAGACACGATGCACATGTGCACAAATATTCACCACCTCCATGACTTTATTCTTTATTCCCTTTGCCCAACGTTGCTCATCATTCAAGCTTCATCTTAAATGTCCCTCTTTTGTGAAGCTTTTTCAGACCCCAATTAAAAATTCTCCCCCTCTGAATTGCCATACTCTTCTATTTGAAGTTACTTTATGGCAATTTTAGCACTTTCTTTTTCCTGTTTGCAGTATCTATTAAAATCCTGACTTGGGAACAGACAGACAAATCAATGAAATGAACTAGAGTTCAGAAATAGGCTCAAATACATATGGTAATGATAAAGAAACCAAGGCATGGAAGAGTTATTCAAACAGTGCTGAGACAACTGGTTAACCATTTGGGAAAAACACTAACCCGGATTTCTGTCTCACTTCCCACACAAGCACAAATATCAGATGGCCCAAAGATTTAAACATACATATACACACATTGAATAACTACAGGAAATCTTATAACTGAATATCTTATACTTTTGGAATAAGAAAGGCCTTTCTAATCATGACACAAAACTCAGAAGCCATAAACAAAAAAAACAAAAAACTAAATAAATTTATTCCATAAAGATTTTAAACTTCTACAATTCATTAAAAAAGACATAAATTCAAAAGTCAAACTGGTAAAAATATTCACAACATATGACGATCAAATGGTTAATTTCCTTTTATAAAGAGTTTATAGGAATAAATGAGAAAGAAGTAAACAACCAAATAAAAGTAGACAAAGGTCATGAGCAGTTCATTTAAAAAGAAACACAAATGTCTATCAACAAATGAAAAGATAATCACCTTAATATCATTAATAATTAATATTTTTCTCCCACATCAGCAAAAATCTGTATGTTTGTTGAAGCTGAGTGTTATAAGGGTGTGAAGAAATGGACACCATCCCACAGGATTGCCTTTCAGGAAGGTTCTCTGCCACTGGAAAAGGGTGCAGCTTTTCTAGAGGGAGACAGGTGATTTCTATTAAAATATCAAAGACACACCCCTCTGCCCTTGTACTTCAACTATTTACCTGGGCTTAGTACAAGTTCTCCTAGCTACATGTACAAGGGTGCTATTGCAACATCATGCCCTAGAGAAAAACCATAAACAACTGAAGTGGATTCCGATAGGGGACTGATAAGTGATAGTTCATCCAGATAATGAACAAAGGAATAAGAATAGAGTAGATCTGTATGGCTTGCTAGTCAAAGTTCTCCTAAATACATCAACAAGCAGAGAAGCACAGACACACATTGACACACTCAAATGAGTGCAAGTAAAAAATAATGAAAACTGAATAAGGTCTATAGCCTAGTTAGTATTGTACCAATATCAATTTCCCAGAATTGATATTATAGTACAGTTGTCACCACTGTGGGAAGAGTACTCACGGACTCTATGTACTACTTTTGCAACTTCCTATGAGACTATAATTACTTCAAAATAAAAAATGTTTCTTTAAAAAATCAAGGTGCATAAATATTTATGGTTTCTTACAAAGTATGAAAAGATAAGGACAATCCTTGTTTAATTAAATTCAAAATGAGCAGGCAGAACATATGTAACCAGAAGGACAAATCCATCCTTCCCTTTTGTCAAGCGCGTCTTTGTGAAGAGACCACAAACAGGCTTTGTGTGAGCAACAAGGCTGTGTATTCACTTGGGTGCAAGTGGGCTGAGTCCGGAAAGAGAATCAGCGAAGGGAGATGGGGAAGGGGTTGCTTTGTAGGAGTTGGGTAGGTAATGGAAAATTACAGTAAAAGGTGGCTATCCATTGTTAGCAAAGGAGGGGTCACAAGGTATATGGTGGGGAGATCATAAGATTCATTGTCCAGAAGAAGAATATCACAAGGTCGATTGATCAGTTAAGGTAGGGCAGGGACAAGTCACAATGGTGGAATGTTGTAATGTCGGTTAATCAGTTAAGGCAAGAACTGGCTATTTTACTTCTTGTGTGGTTTTTCAGCTGTCCCAGACTTCTTGGCTCCTGCAGGCCATCTGGATGTATACGTGCAGGTCACAGGGGTTGCAATGGCTGAGCTTCGGCTCAGAGGCCTGATACCTTTTACTCCTGAGGGATTGCTCAAGGTACAAGGTTAATAAATTCTTAAACTACCCCCCACTTCCACTGCAGAGATTAAGAGTACAATTCTGTCCAAGAATTTGATCTGGCTCAACAAAAAGCCTTCTTCTGAAGTGGATTTGTTTTGTCCTTTGGTGAGGCTTGTGATGGGCCTTATTTATTCGTATCATAGGCCTCTTATACTATTCCAAAAACAAGACAAGGGAACTGAAACCACTTTGCACAATAATGTCACCTGTTATCTCCAGTGAGGCCAATCTGGCCACCTCTGGATCAATAGTTCTCATTTTTTTTTTTAGACAGAGTTTTGCTCTTGTTGCCCAGGCTGGAGTGCAACGGCACAGTCTCGGCTCACCGCAACTTCCGCCTCCTGGGTTTAAGCAGTTCTCCTGCCTCAGCCTCCCGAGTAGCTGGGATTACAGGCGCCCACCACCATGCCTGGCTAATTTTGTATTTTTAGTAGAGACAGGGTTTCTCCATGTTGGTCAGGTTGGTCTCGAACTCCTGACCTCGGGTGATCCGCCCGCCTCAGCCTCCCAAAATTCTGGGATTACAGGCATGAGCCACCGCACCTGGCCATAGTTGTCTTTCCTAATGTGGATTTAATCTGCATTGTCCCAAAGAACTCAGAATTACTGTTGATGCTTCAAAGGGGTGTGTGTGTGTGTGTGTGTGTGTGTGTGTGTGTTCAGTTGATTAAGAAATTCCTCCCAGGACAACAGAAGACCCCAGGAGGGGTGGGGCAACACCTCTTTATCTGCTACTGGCAGAGAGATCTTCATGAAAACACACATGAACCTCCAGAACTCGATGTGCTCCACCAGCCGGCCTTTGCCTGTCAAAGCCAACCCTGCAACTTACTGCTGAAGCTCCCATGGAATAGCTCAGCTAGCAGGAACTGTAGAGTAGAGAATTCTTAGTGCATCTTGATGTTCTGAGTGAGGGAACAGCACAGACCCTCTGGGAGACCATCCCCTGTGTGTTAGTGAGGTCTTGCATTGTAAAGGTTTTGAAGAAAGGAGACTGTGTCTGTGAGTCCTCAACAAAGTAGACACCTGGTTGGAGTTAGGAGTCCAAAGGGTTTATCTGAAGTGGCACCTGTGAAAGGAAAAGGAAGGAAGCAGGACTGAGAAGAAGAAAGTGTTAGACCGTGAGATACAGGTCGGACAAATGCCTGAGAGCTCCAAAGAAAAGAGGATCTTTTTTTTTTTTTTTTTTTAATTATACTTTAAGTTCTAGGGTACATATGCATAACGTGCAGGTTTGTTACATATATATACTTGTGCCATGTTGGTGTGCTGCACCCATCAACTCGTCAGCACCCATCAATTCATCATTTATATCAGGTATAACTCCCAATGCAATCCCTCCCCCCTCCCCCCTCCCCATGATAGGCCCCAGTGTGTGATGTTCCCCTTCCCGAGTCCAAGTGATAGCATTGTTCCCACCTATGAGTGAGAACATGCGGTGTTTGGTTTTCTGTTCTTGTGATAGTTTGCTAAGAATGATGGTTTCCAGCTGCATCCATGTCCCTATAAAGGACACAAACTCATCCTTTTTTATGGCTGCATAGTATTCCATGGTGTATATGTGCCACATTTTCTTAATCCAGTCTGTCACAGATGGACATTTGGGTTGATTCCAAGTCTTTGCTATTGTGAATAGTGCCGCAATAAATCTTTAGAGAAGCCACATGCTGGGCAGAAATAGTGAGGTCCTTGACCAAACTGTCCTGCTCAGTAAATGGCTAGGGCCACCCTGAGAAGACTGTGACCTCCTTCCAAAGCTGAAGTAGACCAGAAGGAGTTAACAGCTGGACACTCACAGCTAATCAGGCTCTCAGCAGCTGCGTCATGAGTCCTGTCTAGAAGGAAAACCTGAGCTGTGACCTGCATCTCCACATCTGCCACAGGGACTATCTCTGGAGGACAGAGGAAACCTCAGTTTTGAAAGCAGGCCTAGGAATTTGCTGGTGCCAATAAAAGACCCAATGGGAAGTTATGTTAGGCATCCTATGCCTGTGGATTTGTCCCTCTGTATTGTGATTCATTCTGCCCCCAAATTTTCAGTGAATTTCTTAGTGCCATGGCATTGTGAGGAATAAAGAATAGGCAGCTGGGGAAGTGTGTGAGTCCATTTTATGTTGCTATAAAGGAATACCTGAGACTGGGTAATTTGTAATGAAACAGAGTTTGTTTGGCTCACAGTTCTGCAGGCTGTACAGGCACAGTACCAGCATGGAGCAGGTCGCAGGCTCCTTTTAACAACCAGTTCCCACATGCACTAATAGAGAGAAAACTCATTCATTACCAAGGGGAGGGCACAAAGCCACTCATGTGGGATCCACCCCCATGACCCAAACACCTCCCACCAAGCTCATCTCCAATATTGGGAATCACATTTCAGCATGAGATTTGGAGGGGACAAACACCCAAACTGTATCAGGAAGTATGGCATTCCCCATCCCATCTCTGCCCCAAAGCCTGCATCTCAGCATCCACATGGAAATCATGCAAGGGCCATAATCTTGGAGTTCCCAGAAGTGGCCAGCAGCAAAGAGTGCTGAAGCCCAAGACGGAGCCACCTGCTATTTGAAAATAGACTGTGAAACTGCATAGACAAACCTGCTTCCCTTACCACCCCTTCCCAAATACAGCAGAAGAAAGCAATCCTAGGCATGAGGGGAAAGAGAAGCCCATGCTTGTTTTAAAAGAATGTTCTGCCTGCTAGGACCATACAAATACTGGGATATTTCCAACCAGTATTCACAAACAACTGCTTAAATACTGGGCAGTCAGAGAAAAAACTGAAAAACCAAAAATTTGAGTAACTACACAACAGAGTTATAGAATTCTAGGAGTCACTTACAAGATGGCTGAATAGGAACAGCTCTGGTCTACAGCTCCCAGCATGATTGATGCAGAAGACAGGTGATTTCTGCATTTCCAACTGAGATGCCTGGTTCATGTCACTGAGATTGCTTGAACAGTGGGTGCAGCCCAAAAAGGGTGAGCTGAAGCAGGGCAGGGCATCACCTCTCCTGGGAAGAGCAAGGAGTCAGGGGATTTCCCTTTCCTAGCCAAGGGAACCCATGAGTGACTGTACCTGGAGAAATAGTACACTCCTGCACAAATACTGCACTTTTCCCATGGTCTTCACAGCTGGCAGACCAGGAGATTCCCTCCTTTGCCTGACTTGGCAGGTCCCATTCCCACAGAGGCTTGCTCACTGTGAGTGCAGCAGTTTGAGATTGACCTGGGACAGTGGAACTTGGCAGGCAGAGGGGCGTCCCCCATTGTTAAGGCTTGAGTAGGCGGTTCCAGGCTCACAGTGTAAACAAAGTGGCAAAAAAAGCTCAAACTGGGCAGAGCCCACCACAGCTCAGCAAGGCCTACTACCTCTCTAGATTCCACCTCAGGGGGCAGGACATACCTGAACAAAAGGAAGCAGACAGCTTCTGCAGACTTCAACATCCCTGCCTGACAGCTCAGAAGAGAACAGTGGTTCTCCCAGTGTGGCATTTGAGCTCCGATAATGGACAGACTGCCTCCTCAAGTGGGTCACTGATCCCCATGTAGCCTGACCGGGAGACACCTCCAAGTAGGGGCCGACAGACACCTCCTACAGGTGGGTGCCCCTCTGGGACCAAGCTTCCAGAAGAAGGATCAGACACCAATAGTTGCTGTTCTGCAGCCTCCGCTAGTGATACCCAGGCAAATAGAGTCTGGAGTGGACCTCCAGCAAACTCCAAAAGACCTGCAGCTGAGGGGCCTGTCTGTTAGAAGGAAAACTACAAACAGAAACAAATAGCATCAACATCAACAAAAAGGACATCCACACCAAAACCCCATCCGTAGGTCACCAATATCAAAGATCAAAGGTAGATAAAACCACAAACATGGGAGAAACCAGAGCAGAAAAGCGGAAACATCCAAAAACCAGAATGACTCCTCTCTTCCAGAGGAATGCAAGTCCTCGCCAGCAAGGGAATAAAATTAGACAGAGAGTTGATAGAAGTAGGCTTCAGAAAGTCAGTAATAACAAAATTCTCCGAGCTAAAGGAGTATGTTCTAACCCATCACAAGGAAGTTAAAAACCTTGAAAGAAGGTTAGACGAATGGCTAACTAGAATAACCAGTGTGGAGAAGAGCTTAATGACCTGATGGAGCTGAAAACCACAGTACGAGAACCTTATAAAGGATACACAAGCTTCAATAGCCGATTTGATCAAGAGGAAGAAAGGATATCAGTGATTGAAGATAAAATTAATGAAATAAAGGCAGAAGACAAGATTAGAGACAAAAAGAGTAAAAAGAAGCATTCATTCAGGAAATACAGAGAACACCACAAACATACCCCTCAAGAAGAGCAACCCGAAGACACATAATTGTCAGATTCACTAAGGTTAAGGGAAGCCAGGAAGAAATGTTGGGTTACCAACAAAGGGAAGCCCATCAGACTAACAGCAGATCTCTCAGCAGAAACCCTACAAGCCAGTAGGGCTTATTTAACATTCTTAAATAAAAGAATTTTCAAAATAGAATTTCCTATCCAGTCAAACTAAGTTTCATAAGTGAAGGTGAAATACAATCCTTTACAGACAAGCAGATGCTGAGAGATTTTGTCACCACCAGGCCTGCCTTACAAGAGCTCCTGAAGGAAGCACTAAACATGGAAAGGAAAAACCGGTACCAGCCACTGCAAAAACATACCAAATTGTAAAGACCATCGATGGTATGAAGGAATTGCATCAATTAACGGGCAAAATAACCAGCTAGCATCATAATGACAGGATCCAATTCACATACAACAATATCAACCTTAAATGTAAATGGGATAAATGCCCCAATTAAAAGACACAGACTGGCAAATTGAATAAAGAGTCAAGACCCATCGGTGTGCTATATTCAGGAGACCCATCACATGTGCAAAGGCACACATAGGCTCAAAATGAAGGGATGAAGGAATATTTACCAAGCAAATGGAAAGCAAAAAAAAGCAGGGTTTGCAAACCTGGTCTCTGATAAAACAGAATTTAAACCAACAAAGATCAAAAGAGACAAAGAAGGCCATCACATAATGGTAAAGGGATCAATGTAACAAGAGCTAACTATCGTAAATATATATGCACCCAATACAGAAGCACCCAGATACATGAAGCAACTTCATAGAGACCTACAAAGAGGCTTACACTCCCACACAATAATAATGGGAAACTGTAAACCCCACTTTTAATATTAGACAGGCAAAAAGACAGAAAATTAACAAGGATATCCAGGATTTGAACTCAGCTCTAGACCAAGCAGACCTAATAGATATCTACAGAACTCCCCATTCAAAATTAACAGAATATACATGCTTCCCAGCACCTCATCACACTCATTCTAAAATTGATCACATAATTGGAGGTAAAACACTCCTCAGCAAATGTTAAAGAACATCAAATTACAAACAAACAAAAGAAATCACAACAAACTGTCGCTCAGACCACATGTGTAATCAAATTAGAACTCAGGATTAAGAAACTCACTCAAAACTGCACAACTACATAGAAACTGAATAACCTGCTCCTAGATGACTACTGGGTAAATAATGAAATGAAGGCAGAAATAAAGATGTTCTTTGAAATCAGTGCAAACAAAGACACAACGACCAGAATCTCTGGGACACATTTAAAACAGTGTGTAGAGGGAAATTTATAGCACTAAATGCCCACAAGAGAAAGCAGGAAAGATCTAAAATGAACTCCCTAACATCACGATTAAAAGAACTAGAGAAGCAAGAGCAAACATGTTCAAAAGCTAGCAGAAGGCAAGAAATAACTAAGATCAGAGCAGAACTAAGGGAGGTAGAGACACAAAACACCTTCAAAAAATCCATGAATCCAGAAGCTGGTAATTTGAAAAGATCAACAAAATAGATAGACCACTAGCAAGACTAACAAGCAGAAAACAGAGAAAAATGAAATAGACACAATAAAAAATGATAAAGGGGATATCACCGCCCATCCCACAGATATACAAACTACCATCAGAGAACACCTCTATGCAAATAATCGAGAAAATCTAGAAGAAATGGATAAATTCCTGGACACATACACCCTCCCAAGACTAAACCAGGAAGAAGTTGAATCTCTGAATAGACCAATATCAGGTTCTGAAATTGAGGCAATAATTGTAGCATACCAAACAAAAAAGTCCAGGACCAGATAGATTCACAGCCAAATTCTACCAGAGGTACAAAGAGGAGCTGGTACCATGCCTTCTGAAACTATTCCACTCAATAGAAAAGAGGGAATCCTTCCTAACTCATTTTATGGGGCCAGCATCATCCTGATAACAAAGCCTGATAGAGACACAACAAAAAAAAGAGAATTTTAGGCCAATATCCCTCATGAACATCAATGCAAAAATCCTCAATAAAATACTGGCAAACCGAATCTAGCAGCACATCAAAAAGCTTATCCACCATGATCAAGCCGGCTTCATCCCTGGGATGCAAGGCTGGTTCAACATATGCAAATCAATAAATGTAATCCATCGCATAAAAAGAACCAATGACAAAAACCACATGATTAATTGAATAGATGCAGAAAGGCCTTTGAAAAAACTGAACACCCCTTCATGCGAAAAACTCTCAATAACATAGGTGTTGATTGAACATACCTCTAAATAATAAGAGCTATTTATGACAAACTCACAGCCAATATCATACTGAATGGGCAAAAACTGGAAGCATTTCCTTGAAAAAAGGCACAAGACAAGGATGCTGTCTCTCACAACTCCTATTCAACATAGTACTGGAAGTTCTGGCCAGGGCAGTCACGAAAGAGAAAGAAATAAAGGGTATTCAAACAGGAAGAGAGGAAGTCAAATTGTCTCTGTTTGCAGATGACATGATTGCATATTTAGTAAGCCCTATCGTGTCAGGCCAAAATCTCCTTCAGCTGACGAGCAACTTCAGCAAAGTCTCAGGATACAAAATCAACATGCAAAAATCACAAGTATTCCTACACACCAATAACAGACAACAGAGAGCCAAATCATGAGTGAACTCCCATTCACAACTGCTACAAAGAGAATAAAATACCTAGGAATCCAACTTCCAAGGGATGTGAAGGAACTCTTCAAGGAGAACTACAAACCACTGCTCAAGGAAATAAGTGAGGACACAAACGAATGGAAAAACATTCCATGCTCATGGATAGGAAGAATCAATATCATGAAAATGGCCATATTGCCCAAAGTAATTTATAGATTCAATGCTATCCCGTCAAGCTACCATTGACTTTCTTCACAGAATTGGAAAAAACTACTTTAAATTTTATATGGAACCTAAAAAGAGCCAATATAGCCAAGATAATCCTAAACAAAAAGAACAAAACTGGAGGCATCATGCTACCTGACTTCAAACTATACTGCAAGGCTACATTAACCAAAACAGCATGGTACTGGTACCAAAACAGATATCTAGACCAGTGGAATGGAACAGAGGCCTCAGAAATAACACCACACATCTACAACCATCTGATCTTTGACAAATCTGACAAAAACAAACAATAAGGAGAAGATTCCCTATTTAATCAATGGTGTTGGGAAAACTGGCTAGCCATATGCAGAACACTGAAACTGGACCCCTTCCTTTCACCTTATAAAAAAATTAACTCAAGATGGATTAAAGACTTAAATATAAGATCTAAAACCATAAAAACCCTAGAAGAAAACCAACGCCATACCATTCAGGACATAAGTATAGGCAAAGACTTCATGACTAAAACACCGAAAGCAATGGTAAAAAAAAAAAGCCAAAATAGACAAATGGGACCTAATTAAAGAGCTTCAATGCAGCAAAAGAAACAAACTATCATCAGAGTGAACAGGCCACCTATAGAATGGGAGAAAAATTTTGCAATCTATCCATCTGACAATGAGCTAATATCCAGAATCTACAACAAACTTAAACAAATTTACAAGAAAAAAAACAACTCCATCAAAAAGTGGGCTAATGATGTGAACAGACGCATCTCAAAAGAAAACATTTATGCAGCCAACAGACAAGATAAAAAGCTCATCATCACTGCTCATTAGAAAAATGCAAATCAAAACTACAATGAGATACCATATCACACCAGTTAGAATGGCAATCATTACAATGTCAGGAAACAACAGGTGCTGGAGAGAATGTGGAGAAATAGGAACGCTTTTAGACTGTTGGTGGGAGTGTAAATTAGTTCAACCATTGTGGAAGACAGTGTGGCCATTCCTCAAAGATCTAGAACCAGAAATACCATTTGACCCAGCAATCCCATTATTGGGTATATACGTAAGGATTATGAATCATTCTACTATAAAGACACATGCACACATATGTTTATTGGAGCACTGTTCACAATAGCAAAGACCTGCAACCAACCCAAATGCTCATGAATGATAGACTGGATAAAGAAAATGTGGCACATATACACCAGGGAATACTATGCAGCCATAAAAAAGGATGAGTTCATGTCCTTTGCAGGGACATGGATGAAGCTGGAAACCATCATTCTCAGCAAACTAACAACAGAACAGAAAACCAAATACTGCATGTTCTGACTCATAAGTGAAAGTTGAACAATGAGAACACATGGACACAGGGAGGGCAATATCACACACCAGGACCTTTTGGGGGTGGTGGGGGGCTAGGGGAAGGATAGCATTGGGAGAAATACTTAATGTAGGTGACAGGTTGTTGGGTGCACCAAACCACCATGGCACATGTAACAAACCCGCACATTCTGCACACGTATCTCAGAACTTAAAGTATAATAACTTAAAAATAGAAAAAAAAAAGTGGGGGTTGGAGCATAGAAGAAAGAAAAGAAAAGAAATTTAAAGGACAGTATGTATAGTCTCATCTCAATTGTGGAAACAATTTTTAAAAGAAAAATGCATGTAAATGTATAGAAAACTTCTGGAAGGATACACGAAGCCAAGAGCTATATGGGAAGAAGGTTAAAAAAAACATAGGGAACAGTAACCTTTTACTTTTCAAATAACTTTCTGTCCCTTTTTAAAATAATAAGCATGTGTTATTTTATATTTAATGAATAGATGTATTGATTTGAAAAACACACTGATTCTGAAAGTTAAAATACAAATTCAGAGAAAATTGATTTCTATGAAAGCTATCAATCCCCCAACAATGCCAGAAAACTGAAGTGTAGCTATACAACACGTACTGGTTGAGGTTGTCATCACTCACTCGAATTTCACATAGAGAATTTAAAACACCTGACCAGGTGCAGTGGCTCATGCCTGTAATCCCAGCACTTTGGGAGGCTGAGGTGGGCAGATCACTAGGTCAAGAGATCGAGACCATCCTGACCTACACGGTGAAACCCCATCTCCACTAAAATTACAAAAATTAGCTGGGTCAGGTGGTATGTGCCTGTAGTCCCAGTTACTTGGGAGACTGAGGCAGGCGAATCACTTGAACCTGGGAGGCAGAGGTTGCAGGGGGCCAAAATTGTGCCACTGCACTCCAGCCTGGTGACAGAGCAAAACTCTGTCTCAAAAAACGAAAAAAGAATTTAAAATGCCACAGTCCTTGGTGGACTTAACAAAAGAAGATTAACACAAGAATAAAGACAAAGGCAAAAAAGTAAACTTGGAAGAAGGGTTCAGGGGGCTCCTTGCTTCTAGTGAACAAGGGCCCTGAGTTTCTATAGCGCTTCATATTTATTGAGTAAAGGAGGTAGGGAGAAAGGGGTGGTTGTCAGTCAGCTGCTTGACTTAGTGCAGGCTTGCACGACTGCATTCTTTGAACAGTAGTCTCCAGATGTTGCAGTAGATAACCTCAAGGAGCACAGCACCAGGGAGTGATTGCCCTCAGCAAACCTCCTGGCGGCAGGTGCAGAAGTGAGTTGGCCCACATTCTGCATTCATGATAAACAGTTTGCTGTTTGGTCATATAGCCTTCAGTGGAATACTGAGTTGGTCACGACCCTCAGGCCTCTGGCTCCCTACATTAAAACACCCATTTGACCAGATGAAAAATATTCAATAAAATTTATAAAAAGCACTTAAAACTTGCCAACACTTAGTAACGAAGTGCTCAATAAATACTGTTAACACTCTTACCATTATTTTCTCTGCTTAGCAGTTGTCCTAAGCCCACACCACCCCTCCCACACTGCCTACTCCTGACTTATGTCAGTGATGCATGACTCAACAATTAATCTAGGACAGCTATTGCAAAATGCAAGACTTAAATTCCGCCTCAGGTGAATTCTCTTCTGCGGTCGCAGGCAGCCCTTGAAAAGGATAGGAGCAGAGCCCTCAATCATGGAGGGATTTGTCCCTCAAGATAGGCAGATGTTACCACCTCCACACAAGAACAATACCATTGCCTATTACAGTTCCCATTTCAAAGAGATACTCCCAAATATGCATGTATATCCCTGAAAGATTTCCTGTTGTGTTTTTTTATTTTTGTTTTTGTTTTTGTTTTTTGAGATGGAGTCTCTCATTCTGTTGCCCAGGCTGGAGTTCAGTGGCATGATCTCTGCTCGCTGCAACCTCTGCCTCCCAGATTAAAGCAATTCTCCTGCCTCAGCCTCCTGAGTAGCTGGAACTACAAGCACGTGCCACCAGGCCTGGCTAGTTTTTGTATTTTTAGTACAGGCAGGGTTTCACCATGTTGGCCAGGCTGATCTCGACGTTCTGACCATGCCCAGCTAAGTTTAGTATTCTTAGTAAAGACAGGGTTTCACCATGTTGGCCAGGCTGGTCTCCAACTCCTGACCATGCTCGTCTAATTTTTGCATTTTCAGTAGAGATGAGGTTTCATGGTGTTGCCCAGCTGGTCTTGAACTCATGACCTCAAGTGATCCGCCCAAGTCGGCCTCCTAAAGTGCTGGGATTACAAGCATGAGCCACCGTGCCCGGCCCAAGATTTCCTGTTCTTATCTCCAATGAGCCAGCTTGATGAGGAGTAGTGCTAGAGATTCCCATACTTCTTGACTTCCTTCTATCCTTTTCTGCTCACAGGCCCCCTCCCTAATGTCCCCTGTTCTCTCCATAAAAGAAATAGTGCTGGAAGCCAAATAGCAATCCTGCCAACTAAAGGAAGGGCCATGTGATGTTCACCAAACCCCCATGCCACAATTCTCTTTTCCCAGAATCCTTTGCTCGTTGAAGTACAGTCTTCCTCACCTTTCTGCCAATCTCAGCCCCTGAGTCCGCCTGTCTACCTCTGAAGAGAAGGGGAAGAGAGATCAAATGCCACTTGCAGGCCTGTCCCTTTGAACCAAGCCCTGAGAAGCCCTGCAGCAGTCCTCCTGTGTACCCTCTCCCCAGCCCTACACACAGATGGGGGGCCCTGGGAAGGGTTCCCACAGTGCATTAGCTCCAAACAGTGCAAGAGGACAAGGAGTGTGGCGCTTCCAGCCTTTGTCAGTAATTCATGAGGCTCAGACTGAGGGGTACCAGTCAGATTCAGCTTTCCCTGGACATGGGGAAAATTATACTTAAGCTCTCTTATCTCATGGGGATGTGCTGAGTACCAAAGCAGAGTACTGCAGCTGTAACTTCTTATAGTGAGGAAAACACTATAAATCCAATGCAGGCCTGTTCTATTACTTGCTCGCCGTACACCCCCTTTTGAATGTCAAAAGCCTTTTTCAGCTGCTCAGCTAACCTACACTAAATAAATCTTGAGCAAACATGAATTCTATTAAAAAGTCATGCCTAGAACTGATTTCACAAATCAGAATTCTTTCCCCTTTAATTGTAGAGACTGACATAAGACTGCCAAACTGGTGATTTCACCAACGACATATCTCTAAACCTACCCATCTGCTTTCATCATCTTTTCTGAAAGAAAACACTAACACACACACACATACACACACAAAGGAGCAAATGTATACTCCACAATAAAGGACTGTTAAATAAGCTTAGCTTTGTAAAACTCACTGTAATGTCTTTATTTTGTCATTTTGCCTTGAACTAGTGAAAACATTGCCATGGACCAGCACTGCTTCTCAGTCTGGCCTTTGGAGGCCAGTGGGCTAAACCAATTCTGATGCTTGCATCTGGGTCTGTTGGGGCCTTTCTACAGTGCACCATAAGCCATCCAGACCTACTGATTCTCCCAGAAACATAGGAAGGAGATCATTTTAGCCCACTTAGTAGAAGTGGAGGCTGAAGTCTTGGACACAGAATGTATAGCTGGCAAGGACTTTATTCATCATCTACTCCACGCCATCAGTAATTTACAGATGAAGAGTCTGGCCCAGGGCACCAATAATAATCACTACATGGTGGCAGTAACTACTATGTGCTTAGTAGCTTACAGTTCATAAAGAGATTTTGCATTCAACAAATATTTATTGAACTAGGATGGAGGCAAACACATGGGGACAGAGTGGTTAGGCAGAACTTGAGTGCCCCCAGTTCTCAGCGTTTCCACCACTGCCCCAGGGAATCTGCAGCCTCCTGGCTAGCACTCAGCCCCTGTAAAGGAGGAAGTCCCTTTGGCGAGGGATATGAGATACTGTTTGGTCAATGACCATAGTCTGCCCTCCAGGGCCCGTGAAGATGGAGGAGACCTTGGGCAGAGTGAAGGGCAGTGCCAGGCCTGGTGCAGCTACTCCCTATCACATCTCTCCCAGGCTCCTCCAGCCTCACCTGGTGGACTCTATGAGGACCAGAGGCCTCACCTCCATGGGCAGTCTCAAAACATTTGCCCTCCTGTGGGCTGTCACATACATGTACTCAAACTTTCTTGGAGAAGGAATTCTGAAGAAGCAAAGCAACCAACTCAAAACCCCCACTTCCCCCAGAAGAAAAACGTGGGCAAGTAGATGCAGACGGGCAGCGGCCAAAGTCTGCGGGTTCCTGCCGGGGCCAGGGGAGGGGCGAGCCCTACAGAGAACTTGAACAGAGAACGCTTTGGTCACCCGCCAGCTCCGGAAGGCAAGCCCCAGTCGGGCAAGCCCCCGTCGGGCGGAACGTAGATGGCTGCGGGGAGCGGCGGCGGAGGGAGGCGAGCACCGCCACAGAGGACTTCCAGCAGGCGGGGACAAGGAGGGGACGGCGCGGGGGCGGGGAGGGGGAGAGCAGGGAAGCAGCCCGCCCTTCGTCCTGCCCTTCGTCCTACTTTATGTCACCTCGCTGGAAGGAGTGGAACCCAGACTTGCTGGTCTGAGCCATGCACAAGACGGGGCTGCTAGGCCTCTGTGTCCGGGCTTGGAATTCGGTGCGGATGGCCAGCTCTGGGATGAACCGCCGGGACCCGCTCGCGAATAAGGTGGCCCTGGTAACCGCCTCCACTGACGGGTGAGTACTCCGGCTGGAGTTTCTGAGGCCCTGGCTGCCTGGAAACAGGCACTGGCTTCTCATCCTCGGCCTCCGGTGCCCCTATCCTCAGACCTCACACGCGGCCAAAGTCTGACCCTGGAAAAAAGCAGCCGCGTGGTCCGCCTGAAACCCCTCCGAATCCCCTGGCCCTGGACCCTCCCTTGCCAGGTTCGCGTCCCTGCTGCCTCTGGCACAACTGTGCCACCTCTGTGCAGACCTATCGATCTAGTCCCCGCAGTGTTCTGGGCTGCCCCAGTCAACCAGCTCCACCTAGCGTCTGGGAAAACCAGAAACTAGAAATCCAAGGGAATCTGGATTTCAAAATCCTATCCCAAGGCCTCCAGCACTTTGAAAATATACCAGACACTTTATTTGGGCACGAGAAAGTCTCCCGGGACGCCCCCCCGCCCCCTTACCTAGATGGAACAGAACAGCCATGTGTCAAGATTTTTGTTTAGGTCGGTACATCTGGGCCTACCCTGTCCAGCCTGTTTCTCACCCACCACTCTTGTCTGTCCTGGTTCTCATGTCTACAGGACTTTGCTAGATGCCAGCTCTCCACAAAACTAAAATACAAATGTAGGTAAAACGCTAACGACTGACAAGTCCAGAATGTGTAACTCTTCCTCCCAAGGCAATATTTACATTTTTGACCAGAGACCATCTTTTCACAAAATAGATGTTCCCAAAAAATAACTAAGGATAGAATTCTGAGAATATGGTAGACTAGTAAGAAAGAAACCTGGGGGCAGGGCTGTTCTGAGTGAGATCCTCAAATCATGGAAGTGGCTGCTGCACACCCAGCTCATTTCTCACCTCTCAGTCCCAACAGGGAATGAAGCCTGTCACCCGTGGTGGGAACTGTAGAAAGTGATGTAAGTTCTTGGGAACTGAGGCTGTGGTCCAGGTCATAAGAAAAAGTAAATGAGTGCCAAAAATGGCCGTGCCATTAAGCCTGTTTTACACATAGAAGAGACACGTGGAGGTCATCTAGAGAAAGAGCCAGAATTCAAACCCGGGCAGTCTTCAGAGCCCATGCTGTTGACCTCTTCCCCTGCACAGGCCTTGGCAGTCTTTGTCTCTTTCTGCTCACAGGATCGGCTTTGCCATCGCCCGGCGTCTGGCCCAGGACGGGGCCCACGTGGTCGTCAGCAGCCGGAAGCAGCAGAATGTGGACCAGGCGGTGTCCACGCTGCAGGGGGAAGGGCTGAGCGTGACGGGCACCGTGTGCCATGTGGGGAAGGCGGAGGACCGGGAGCGGCTGGTGGCTACGGTGAGCTGCAGGGAAATAGGCACAGAGCCAGGAGGTGGAAAAGGGAGCCAGCCTGATCCTCCTTCCCTGCTTTCCTGGATAGCAGCACATTTTTACTGTGTGCCTTTCTGTTATGTTCATAAACTAACTTCAGAGACTCATCCCATCTCAGAGAATTTTAAAACATTCTAATGCTTCAACCCTGCATCATCCCTTGAGTACCCCAAAGAAACAGTTGGTACTGGTTCTCCAGTAATTTTCCATCTAATTGGACAGATAAGAAGGGTAAATACAATCACAAAATGGATGTTCCCACCCATGAGCTAATAAACAATCCCCTATTCTTCAGCTTATAGAGTCAAGTCCCTGGGAACCTCAGGAAGCAGCCCACCATGTTTCAGCCACTTATTATGTGCCATTTCCTGTGTTCAGAGCCTTACACAGGTTATCTCTAGGCCTGACAACAACCCAAGCAAGGCAAGCACTATTCTCTCAGTCTGCAGAGACTGGCTCAGATAGCTGGAGCAACTTCCTAAGGTCCCACAGCCAGTAAGGAAAGAGCTGTGATTCAACCCAGACCTCCCAAGCTCCCTTCCTTTATTTGCTGCCTACGGACTACCAGGTACTGGACTTTAGTCTCAAAGAAAGTATATAAGTCAATGTCACAATTAGTAGTGGACACCAGCCCTGCAGCTGCTGAAGAAAATATGAACCATCCAGCAAAGGAAGCTCCTCTTCCCTTGAGGCTCAGGGCACACACTTTATTCCCCAGAGTGGAAGGGAGAATCTACCCAAAAATGGAAAGTACAGGATTGTGCTAACAGATTGGAAGGTTGGCAGAAATAATTTGCATAATCTTTTTAGAAGAGGAGGATCTTAACAATAGTAGACAGTAGTGTGGTAGACTGCATAGGGTACTTCCATTTTTAAGGAACTGTCTGGCAAATGCTCAGATGTGCATTGGAAAGAGCCAAATGTGAGTCCAAGAGTGTCACAAATGTGAGTCCAAAAAAGCCTGGCCTAGGCTGGTGAACACAGCCCAAGATTAGGGACTTGATCCTGATGTGGAAGGAGCTGTTTGGGAGTCTGGGTCAATTAGCACTAACTATATGACATGTAAGTAGCAATTTAATGTCAAAATCCTGCTGGAAAAACATCCTGTGACCCCCACTAGGTTCACTTAACAAGGCCTACAGGCCTAGCCCAGAAGTGGTACTTGAGCTAAACGTTTAGGAATAAATGTGAATGGACGGATGGAATAGAGATGAGGTTCCAGATAACTCCGCAAAATGAGCAGACAGCCAAGAAGCAACTGAAGGAAAGAGAGGAGTGCTGTCAGTCCACAGTGGAGAGCACAGGCTTAGAAGTACTGCTGGGAAAGGGGCTGCATTGGAAAGATAGAGGCCATGATCCTCCATATCCTTTTTTTCTTTTTTTTTTTTTGAGACAGAGTTTCACTCTTCTTGCCCAGGCTAGAGTGGTATGGCACAATCTTAGCTCACTGCAACCTCAGCCTCCAGGTTCAAGCAATCCTCATGCCTCAGCATCCCGAGTAGCTAGGATTACAGGCATCCACCACCACGTCCAGCTAATTTTTGTATTTTAGTAGAGACCCATCACTATGTTGGCCAGGCTGGTCTTGAACTCCTCACCTCAGGTGATACACCCCCTTGGCCTCCTAACGTGCTGGGATTACAGGCATGAGCCACCGCACCCAGCAATAGCTTCTTAAAAGGATATGTTAAGGACCTTAAAAGGATATGTTTACACATCCTTATAGCAAATAAGAAGCCATGTGAGGTTTTGAGCAAGAGAAATATGGTTATTAAGAAAGATAATCTGGCTCTGGTAGAAAGGATATACAGAGAAGACACTGAATCCAGGGCATCAGTGAGGAAACTGTTGCTGTCATCCAGGTTTAGAGCAGTGGTGGTGGGACTGGAACAGATGTGTCCAAGAGACATTTAGTGGGAACGAACCAAGATTTTCCAACCCCATGTCAAAAAGTGGGAAACACGAGCGAAGTCAAAAATGACTCTCAGGTAGTTTGTGTGACCATTGTCAGAGAGGAGAATGATAGAATACTTGTCAGCTATTTGAAATGTCTTTTGCCAATTGCCACATGTTACCCTGCAATGAGAAAAGCCACTGCCCTGAGAATGGTTACTACCCAGTGGCCTCCTCATCTGCACCACAAAGCTTCTAAGTGGTGTGGTAAGTGGAAACCAGGTTAGCTGCCTATCTGCTTGATTATATTTTTTCTTAAAATTATATAACTATCAGAACACAGAGCAAATACCTCCTAACTGCTTTAGTGTAGTGATCACACAATTTAGAATAAGACTTAGAAGACTTTTTTTTTTTCCAGAGACAAGGCCTCACTCTGTTTTCCAGGCTGGAGTGCAGTGGCATGATCATAGCACTCTGTAACCACCAACCCCTGAACTCAAGCAATCCTCTCACCTCCGCCTCCCAAGTGGCTAAGACTATAGGCATGAGGTATACTGCAGAGTAGAAAATGTCTCCAGGTGATTCTAGAGCAATCCACTGTCCTCTCCCAGCTCAGACACATGTGTACTCAGCACAGCGCACATTACTTATTAACTTACTCTGCACCTCCCTAGTAACAAGTCCATTGGTGAGACTTATACAAAACCAAGGCAGGTGACTGGGCTTTATGCCAAAATTTAAAGCGTTCAGGAAAGTATGAATACTGGTTTTGAAAGATTATATGACTGTAAATTTTATTAGATTTACATGTCGACAGCCCAGGCATTCCTTCAACCGTCTAGAAACAACTGAGCTTAGCACCTAGTTAACAAGAATAATGAGTTAAAATGGGAAGCTAGCAGATGGTGTACATTGTTAGTAACACCCCTCTGTGTGCCAAATCTGAAGCACAAAGTTGACCAAGGGCCCATGTACTGCTGCTTGCCCAAGGCATCAAAATTGCCAGTTCTGGGCAAATGCAAAGTCTGGTTTCAAGGTGGCTTTGTACTGAAAACTCTTGTTGGCAGATTCTGCTTGGTCATTCATTACTCTAGCACATGCCTCACTACCTACTTATAACTTATTAAGGAGGTGAGATGTTGCCTTTCTTGGCTTTCTCAGTTTAAATGTCAGTTTCTGCCTTGAATCTTTCATGCCTTCAGGTCAAAAGAGAGAGACAGAGACAGGGAAAATGACACTATAACTAAATATGGAATTGCTTTAAATTCAGGCTGGTATCTTCTCCCATCATGGCTCTCCTGGGCAGTCAGTTTCCTAATGACCCCAACTCACTTTCAGAGGGCTCCTATGAATTAGCGGTGTGCTACAAAGTGGGAGACTGACCTCGGTTCTTCCACTGCTAACTAGCTTTGTGCCCTGAGCAAATCACTTTCCCAAACACAGAATAAGCAGGCCTCCTGTTCTTAGCTAGCCTCAGTGTGTCACTACTGAACTATATGATCTTGAGAAAATTCCCTGAACCTGTTTCATCATCTCCACCTTAAGGACATTGGAACAGATGATCTCAAAGGCCCCTCCAGGGTAACTTTCTTCAGCTCTATTTAAGCCAGTTTTTCCATTCAGGTAAGTGTGGACAGATTGAATTTGAGATACGGGTAACTTATTCAAGGAGAACTGGACAGTAAGCACTTGGAGAAATAGGGGTAGAACTCACTGTAAAAGGAAGAGGAGGGGTCTAGAAATAGATTTTGAGGTGAGACTTGAAATCATGAGAATGAAGGAGCGTCCCAAAGGGCAAGTGTAAAGAAAAAAGCAAAGGGTCAGAGACAGCCTTAGAAGAATAGGAGTTGGGAAGAAAAGACTGCAAAAAAAAAAAGACCAACTTTCTGGTGGCTCGCACCTGTAACAATTTCAGATACTGAGGCAGGTGGATGGCTTGAGCTCAAGAGTTCCAGACCAGCCTTGGCAACAGGGCAAGACCCTGTCTCTACAAAAAATACAAAAATTGGTGGGATGTGGTGGCAAGTACTTGTACTCCCGACTACTTTGGGGACTGAGGCAAGAGGATGGCTTGAACCCAGTAGATCAAGGCTGCAGTGAGCTGAGATCATGCCACTGTACTCCAGCCTGGGTGACAGAGCAAGACTACATCTAAAAAAGAAAGAAGAAAGCCAACCTTAAATGGTTAGCAGCAGATCTTAGGGTAGTTTTCAAAAAAAAAAAAAAAACATATTTTAAGAAAGAGAACTTATTTTGACGATAGTTCCTAAGAAGGAAGGTTTTGTTGTCATTTTTTTTTTTTTTTAATATAAAGATAAGGTCTCACTATGTGGCTCAAGCTTCTCTCAAACTCCTCAGCTCAAGTGATCCTCCCACCTTGGCCTCCCAAAGTGCCGTGATTACAGGCGTGACCCACAGGGCATAACTCAAAAGGAAGTTTTTATCAACACGGGTAAATGCACCTCCCTTACTTACTGCAGCCCTGGTCCAGACCTCACCCCCTCTCTCTAGGCTGTGAAGCTTCATGGAGGTATCGATATCCTAGTCTCCAATGCTGCTGTCAACCCTTTCTTTGGAAGCCTAATGGATATCACCGAGGAGGTGTGGGACAAGGTGAGAGGGGATTAAATCAGCAGGGGGTGGGCCTCAGAACACATTCAGTACAAACTCTGTCTGCTTTTAGAATGTGTTTGTCAAGGGCAGTATAAATGTGAGGACTCTTTGCATGTGCCACACACGTGGAGCACACCTGGTAAAGGGCTGGGGGTGGGGTAGCTCTATCCCTGCCCTTCCTATTCGTTTCTGCTACTCCTAGTTCTGACTGCTTGTATTTGCTCTTCACTAACTGTAGTCTGCTCCCCTCCCCAGGCTTCTTCCCCAGTATGCTCTTCTACCTGGCTGATTTCCCACAGAGACATAGCAGCTAATATGCCAACAACTACGACACTTAAATTTACACACCCACCTGTCCCCTTTCAGCTGACAAAAAGTAATCTTTTTTATTAGTTGGGAAATATTAAATGCTGCTAGTTATTTAAAATACTAATTCTGGTGAAATGACCAGTTGCCACTGTATAACACACACCCTTTAAAAATAAAAAATAAAAACCGGTATTAGTTTCTTCTTAGCTGCAATGTCAAGAAAATCTGAGATCTGGATGTCTAAATTCAAGTGGTAGAATATTGGGTTTTATGTGAAAATGTATAATTACGTTATATTTATAATATATTTCACACATACTTAATTACAAAGTTTTAATTAAAATATTTGTTTTTGTTTATTAAGGTTAATATTCCCACATGATTTGAAAATGCTAATTTTTTATGATTTCTCATGGTTTTGCTTTTTACTCTGATGTTGTATTAGTCTGTTCTGTGTTGCTATAAAGGAATACCTGAGCTGGGCAATTTATAAAGAAAAGAAGTTTGTTTTGGCTTACGATACTGCAGACTGTACAAGAAGCATGGTGCCAGTATCTGCTTCTGATGAGGCCTCAGGAAGCTTACAATCATGGCAGAAGGAAAAAGGGAGCAGGCGTGTTACATGGCAAGAGAGGAAGTAAGAGAGAGAAACCAGTCTCTTTTAAACAACTAGTCCTGGCATGAACTAATAGAGTGAGAACTCACTCATTGCCACAGGCAGGACACCAAGCCATTCAAAAGGGATCCACCCCCATGACCCAAACACCTCACACCAGGTCCCACCTTGAACATTGGTGATCACATTTCAACATGGGACTTAGAGGGCACAAACATACCAACTATATCAGATGTCATCAAAAATTTCCCAACACTAAAGTATCAGGTTGTAAAAATACTGTGATTTATTTACTAGTGTTTCATACACATAAAGACCAAAGTGCCAAAATGTTCTTCAGTGAGCTGGTTTTTGATTCTAGATGAGCTAGTTTGAGCGAAGCCTGGGCAACACAGTGAGACCTTTTCTCTATATTAAAAACAACAACAACAACAATGACAACAAAACCTTCCTTCTTAGGAATTATCATCAAAATGACTTCTCTTTCTTAAACCATCTTTTCTTCAAAACTACCCAAAGATGTGCTGCTAACCATTTAAGGTTGACTTCTTTCTTTCTTTCTTTTCTTAGACAGTCTTGCCCTGTCTTTTTTCCCTTTTTCTTTTTTTTTTTTTTTTCTTTTTTCCTCGCTGTGTCACCGAGGCTGGAGTGCTGTGGTGCGATCTCAGCTCACTGCAACCTCTGCCTCCCAGGTTCAAGCAATTCTTGTGCCTCAGCTCCTGAAGTACCCGGGACTACAGGCATGTGCCACCACACCAGGTTAATTTTTTGTATTTTTATTAGAGATGGGGTTTCACTGTGTTGCCCAGGCTGGTCTCAAATTCCTGGCCTCAACAGATCCCCCCACCTCGGCCTCCCAAGTATTGGGATTACAGGCATGAGCCACCACACCCAGCCAGATTTTAATACTCTTTAAAATAGAGGAACATCTTTTGTGAACAGTCTGAATAGAGACCATATGAAAGTCAGTTTTAAACCAGCTACAGGCACACCCAGAGATATTGTGGGTCTGGTTCCAGGCCACTGCACAATAAATTCGATATTATAATAAAGTGAGTCCTGTGAATTTTTTGGTTTCTCAGTGCATATAAAAGTTACGTTTACACTATAATGGTCATCTACTGGTAGCCTATTAAATGAGCAGTAGTATTATCTCTTAAAATATATATATGTATCTAAATTTTAAAATACTTTATTGCTAAAAAATGCTAACAATCATCTGAGACTTTAGAAGCTGTAATCTTTTTGCTGGTGGAGGGTCTTGCCTCACCATTGATGGTGGCTGACTTAGGGTGGTGTTGCTGAAGGCTGGGGTGGCTGTGGCAATTTCTTCAAATAAGCCAGCAGTGAAGTCTGCCACATCAGTTGATTCTTCCTTTCACAAAAGATTTCTCTGTAGCATGCAATGCTGTTTCATAGCATTTACCCACAGTAGAACTTCTTTCAAAATTGGAGTCCTATCAAACTCTGCCACTGCTTAGTCAACTAAGTTCACGTAATATTCTAAATCTCGTGTTGTTATTTCAACAATGTTCGTGGCATCTTCACCAGAAATAGATTCCATCCCAAGAAACCACTTTCCTTGCTTATCCATAAGAAGCAACTCCTCAGCCGTTTACATTTTGTCATGAGATTGCAGCAATTCAGTCCCATCTTCAGGCTCTACCTCTGGGTCTCTTGCTATTTCCACCACATCTGCAGTTCCTTCCTCTGATGCAGTCTTGAACCCCTCCACGTCATCCATGAGGGTTGGAATCAACTTTTTCCAGACTCCTGTTAATGTAGATATTTTGACCTCCTCCCATGAATCACAAATATTCTTAATGGCATCTAGAATGGTGAATCCTTTTCAGAAGGTGTCAGTTAACTTTGCTGAGATCCATCAGAGGAATCGCTATCTACGGCAGTTACAGCCTTACAAAATGTATTTCTTAAATAATAAGTCTTCAAGTCAGAAGTACCCGCTGATCCATGGACTACAGAATGGATGTTGTGCTAGCAGGCATGAAAACAACATTAATCTCCTTGTACATCTCCATCAGAGCTTTTGACTGACCAGTTACATTGTCAATGAGCAACAATAGTTTGAAAGGAATCTTTTTCTGAGCAGTAGCTATCAACAGTGAGCTTTAAATGTTCAGTTAACCATGCTATAAACAGATGTACTGTTATTCAGGCTTTGTTTTCCATTTATAGAGCATGGGCAGAGTAGATTTAGCATAAATCTTGAGAGCCATAGAATTTTCAGAATGATAAATGAGCATTGGCTTCAACTTAAAGTCACTGGCTGCATTAGACCCTAACAAGAGAATAAGCCTGTCCTTTGAAGTTTTGAAGCCAGGCGTTGACTTCTCCTCTCTAGCTATTAAAGCCCTACATGGCATCTTCTTCCACTAGAAGGTTGTTTCATCTACAGGAAAATCTGTTGTTTGGTGTAGCCGCCTTCATCACTGATCTTAGCTAGATCTTCTGGATAACTTGCTGCAGCTTCTACATCAGCACTTGCTGCTTCACCTTGCACTTTTATGTTACAGAGATGGCTTCTTAAACCTCATGAACCAACCTCTGCTAGCTTCCAACTTTTCTTCTGGAGCTTCCTCACCTCTCTCGGCCTTCAAAGAATTAAAAAGTTAGGGCCTTTTTCTGATTAGGCTTTGGCTTAACGGAATGTTGTGGCTAGTTTGATCTTCTATCCAGAGCACTAGAAATTTCTCTCCATATTAACAATAAAGCTGTTTTGCTTTCCTATCATTTATGTGTTCACAGAAGTAGCACTTTTAATTTCCTTCAAGAATTTTTCCTTTGCACTCACAATTTGGCTAACTGGTGCACGTGGCCTAGCTTTCAGCCTGCCTCAGCTTTTAACATGCCTTCCTCACTAAGTTCAATTATTTCTAGCCTTTGATTTGAAGTGCAAAATGTGTGACTCTTCCTTTCACTTGAACACTTACAGGCCATTATATAGTTATTAATTGGTCTAATTTCAATATAAATGTGTCTCAGGGAATACAGAGGCCCACAGAGAGGGAGAGAGATGGGAGAAGGGCAGAGCAGTCAGAATGTACAACATTTATCGATTAAGTTCACCTTCTTTTCTGGGTGTGGTTTGTGGTACCCCAAAACACTTGTAATAAAAACATGAAAGATCACTGATCACAGATCACCATAACAGATATGATAATAATGAAAAAGTCTGAAATATTCCAAGAATTACCAAAATGTGACCCAGAGACAAAGTCAGCACATCACATTGGAAAAATGGCTCCAATTAGCGCAGGGTTGCCAAGAAACCTTAATTTGTAAAAAAAAAAAAAAAAAAAAAAAATACACACACACAATATCTGCAAAGCATAATAAAATGAGATGTGTCTATAACTTTTATATATTTTTTAAACTATCACAGTACATCAAATCCAAACATAATGGCTGATCCTTGATTGAGCTCTGGACTTTAAAAAACACAACACACAATTGGGGGACAAATGAGGCCAATATATTAGATAGCATTATCATCATTGTCAGACTCTTGGTTGTGATAACAGATTATGGTTGTGTAAAAGAACATCGTTCCTCTCTGGAAATGTATGATAAGTATTTAGGGATAGAGCATTGTAATATCTGCAACTGAGTTTACTTATTTTATTTTATTTATGTATTTATTTTTGTGATGGAGCCTCACACTATTCCCCAGGCTGGAGTGCAGTGGTGCTATCTCGGCTCACTGCAACCTCCACCTCCTGGGTTCAAGCTCTTCTGCCGTCTCATCCTCCTGAGTAGCTGGGACTACAGGCACATGCCACCACATCCGGCTAATTTTTGTATTTTTAGTACAGACGAGGTTTGCCATGTTGCCCAGGCTGGTCTCAAACTCCTGTACTCAAAGTGGTCCACCCACCTTGGCCTCCCGAAATTCAGGGATTACAGGCATGAGCCACCATGACCAGCCCTGAGTTACTTTTTTTTAATTTACATTTTTATTTTTTTAATTTTTGTTCTTAGTAGTTTTTCATTTTATTATATAAAATCTTTCAGAAAACTTGCAACTGAGTTTCAGTGGTTCATTTAAAAAACTGTACAGATCTACAGAGAGGACAAACGGGACAAAATGTGAACAATTGGTGAATCTAAGTGAAGGATCTCCAGATATTCATTGTATTTCTATTTCCAATTTTTCTGTAAGACTGAAATATTTTAATATAAGCAGTTGTCTAGAACAATGTAAACAGGGGTCACAGATTTGTTTTACATTATCGATGTCGGGATTCTGATTGTAGCTTGTCACCCAGCTTCCCCAGAAGGTGCGTCCTCATGATCCCACTTTCTAATCAGGTCTAGCCAGGCAGTCCATCCTAGAGGGCCAAGAGCATCTCACTCCCTAAGCACAGAAGCCAGAGAAGTGCTAGAACAACCCCAGGTATCCAAGGTCAGGCCACATTTTCCCCGAGAAGCATGGCCCACTCTAAGACAGGTCCAGGAGGCTGACAATTGCAGGCTCTCCCTACTTTGAAGAAACGCAGAACACGCAGCTCAAATCCAAAGGAGCCCTGAGGAATTAGGCCCCTTCTGGGCCACATCATACCTGGCTGTTTATGAAACAAGATGAACCAGGCTCCATTTTTTCTCACCTGAACCTAATATATCATTATCTAGCTGAGCAGCTGGTGAGAGCTACTTCTCCCTGAACCTCAGTTTCTTCATGTATAAGATGCAGGTATATCATCCTAAGATCTTCGTCAGCTCTGACAAACATCCTAGGAACCCACTCTAACTCCTCATTGCCATGCCTCCTCCAGTGCTCTTCACTCATGCCATTTCCCCTTCTTCTCTTGGCTTCAGACTCTGGACATTAATGTGAAGGCCCCAGCCCTGATGACAAAGGCAGTGGTGCCAGAAATGGAGAAACGAGGGTACAGAGAATGAGGGAGAGCCTGGGTGAGATGGGACCCCACACGGGCTGAGGGCAGTGGTCCATAATGGGAAGACCGTCAGCTCTCTTCTTTTTCCAGAGGCGGCTCACTGGTGATCGTGGCCTCCATAGCAGCCTTCAGTCCATCTCCTGTAAGAACCCTTTTGACTGCCCCTTCCATCCCATCCTGTACATCTTTCCACCCCACCTGTTACCCAAAGAAGTTTGTGTCCCCTTTTAGAATCACGCCACCAAGTCCCTGTCCACAAAATAGATGCCTTGCCTCCACAAACCATAACCTAGGGGAGGTTTAGCCACAAGACAGTTTCCTAACTGTGCCCCTCCATTACAGGAGATCCCTATTGAGCACTGCCCTTTATGTCTAGTTATTAGAACCAAGAATGACCTGGAAATTATGAGTCTAACCCATTGTTTTCTATCTCCAGGGCTTCACTCCTTACAATGTCAGTAAAACAGCTTTGCTGGGCCTCACCAAGACCCTGGCCATAGAGCTGGCCCCAAGGAACATTAGGGTGAACTGCCTAGCACCTGGACTTATCAAGACCAGCTTCAGCAGGATGGTGAGGAAGGAGAGCTCTGCATCCCACTGGAACCCCTTAAAAGGCACATCTTCTTGGACAGGGAAGCCCAGTACCTGATTCCTGAACTCTCAACCACTCCGTTCTCTTTCCCTGGGCTTTTCCATATTCCCTCTCTGTACCAGCTGCCCTATGTAAGCCAGACTCCAATCACACCATTCCTAAGGCATAGGGTGGGGACTGAGGTATTCAGACTCTACTCACGCTGTTTCCTCTCTCCCTACGTGGATGAGAATTGGAGAGATGCAGCAAAATGCATCACTAGAACCTGAAACAAATGAAACACATGAGGGCAGTGGGGAGAGCTGGGAGCTAGAAAAAGAAATAGGAAGTGAAAGAGGGAAGTCTCTCCATCCTTACTTTCTGTTGCCATGAGGACGGGCAGTTTCTTCTCTTTTTGTTCCTCACTTTCCTCTTCTTAAACATAAAGAGATTTCCCTTCTTTCTGCAGTTCTGGATGGACAAGGAAAAACAGGAAAGAATGAAAGAAACCCTGCAGATAAGAAGGTAAAACTGTTATGGCATCAAGGGCCCTAAGAGGCATGAAGATGGAAAGGTCTGGTCCCTGGCAGCACACAGCCCGCTGTCTCAGTCCCAAAGATAACACAGGCAGGCTCTCCTCTGCCTCACAGACCACAAATTCATAAACACTATCACTGCAGTGGCCCGAGCAAGAAGTCAGCTTCCCTTTCAAAAGGTAAACCCAGAGACATCGGGGTTTCAGCGGTGCAGAGCTCTGGGAGAAGCCCTGAGTCCTCTCTCCACATGGGGGATTGCCTCCACCCCTGAGCATCCATGGAGACCAGAGACCAAAACCAAAACCATGCTTTTTTAGTTCCCTTGAATAATGACACATGTTTACAAACTCAGGTTGATGATCTACAATCCAAATGAAAAGAATGAAGAGCTTTACTAAGCCCCAAACTCCCCTTGCCTAAGGACTTACTTTCTTCCCCAGTGAACTGGGTGAACTGTTCAAGCGCCTTTGTTGGGCTCACTTTCCTCTCAGTTCCCCGCCTCTCTTTACCTTCTGGCTTCAGGGCATTATCTACTTCCTCCATCTTGTCCCTCAAGGACAAATGCCAGCAATGCCTAACTCTATACCGGTCCAGACATCCCAAATTTTCCCAAAGCCATTCTGATGTTAGGCATCAGCTACAGTCCTGGTTTATAACTCATTAATAAGTCACGGGATTGTCATCCTAGAGCTCCCATGAATGATCTAGCCCATGTAGCTCAATCCTGGATTCCCATTAGAATCACCTGTGGAGCTTTTTAAACTGCAGGTGCTCAGGCCCCACCCAATCCCAGAGATTCTTTTTTAATTGGTCCAAGGTAGGACTTGACCATCTGGGCTTTTGTTTTTCTTTGTCTTTTCTTTTTTTGTTTAAGCCTCTCAAATGATTGCAAGATACAGCTAGAATGGAGAACCATTAATTCAGTCCTTCTAGGTTTGAGCTACTCACTCTGCCCACCTCTAGAGCATACTATGGCAGGCAGATTAAAGTGTCCCCTAACTATGCAATCGCTGACAAAATAAGAATTAACACATTCTCACCAAATGAACCTGACTTTAAGGGACAAGTATAGATTCCTGAAAAGGTCGTCTGTAAGTTGAACCTCTACAAACTGAATCATTTTAAACGCACCATTTACTGTCACACAGACTCCCTGATACTTTAGTGTGTGCACATGTGAAACCATTTTTTTGAAGTATGAAATAATTGCTCACCATTTTATCTATATAACTTTGGATCTTGGTGTCCTGAGCTCTCTATAAAACAGTATGTTTCCATAGTATTTGAATATTATGGGTAATGGTTTTTGCAGAGTACAGTATGCTTCTACTAAATTATAACAGCATATCCTCATGGTAACCCTATTTGATAGGCAGAAAGCTTGTACACTGATCCTGAAAAGTCATCTGATAATTCTTGATTGAGCAAACTTCATTCCCTGTGTCCCAGGTGAGGGGGCCAGAACTATTTAATTTTTACTCCCTTCTTTTCTTCCCCTATTCCTCAGGTTAGGCGAGCCAGAGGATTGTGCTGGCATCGTGTCTTTCCTGTGCTCTGAAGATGCCAGCTACATCACTGGGGAGACAGTGGTGGTGGGTGGAGGAACCCCATCCCGCCTCTGAGAACCCGGAGACAGCCCACGGGGCAGTGTTGGGCTTTAGCTCCTGATGCTGTTCCTGCATTCATCCACTGGCCATTCCCACCTCTGCTCACCTTACTGTTCACCTCACAAAATGAATTCTGCCCTGTGACAAGATGTAGCTTTCCCTGCCGTCAAGTTGGCGTCTTACTCAGGATTCCTGCTATTGCTGTGGCCTTGGGTAAAGGCCTCCCCTGAGAACACAGGACAGGCCTGCTGACAAGGCTGAGTCTACCTTGGCAAAGACCAACAGATATTTTTTACCCTGGCCACTGGAGAATTTGAGGGGAGATGGGAGAGAAGGAAGCTGGAGTGAAAGGAGCAGAGTTGCAAATTAACAACTTGCAAATGAGGCGCAAATAAAATGCAGATGATTGCGCGGCTTTGAATCGAATCAACGTGTTCATTTCTCAGTGTGGGGTGCTTAGCTGAGCAGAGAGCAGAAGTCTGGCCAGGCTGGATCTCTGGATCCCCCAGCCCTCCTCCCTGTCTCCAGGACCTGAGCGTGATGTTTAGGGGTGGAGGTGTCTGCAGAGCTGCCAACTGGAGGAAGGTGGCACGGGAACTCCCGGAACGCCACGGGGATCCCCGAGGCAGGGCCAGGCTGGCGAGGATGGGGAAGCATGAACTCTCTTACACCTCCCCGCCCCTTGCCTCCCAGATCCCGCCAAGTTCTCTCCCAGCATGGCCCTAGGTTCCGAGTTCCCTCCCGAGTCAGCAAGGAAAAGCTGGACGGGTCCTGAGCCAGTAGGGAATAGAAAAAGGCCCTGCAAGGTAACCAGGCCGACAAACAAAAGAAATGAATTCTGCCCACGGCCCGAGGACTGAGTACACGGAAAGCGGGAACGCTACCCCCGAAGGCCCGGACACCAGGTTATGCTGGAGCCCAGGAGAGGGGTATAGGCCAGCGGCCTGTGGTCTCACGGGACTCGGCAGCGCGGCGCGCATGCTCAGTCCGGCAATTCCCCGGGCGGGGCGGGAGAGCGGCGCTCAGAGGCGCGGGAGAGGAGCCCTTAATGCAGCAGACCCTGACTGAAGCGGGCTCTGCCACTACTGCAGCGCTCAGCGTCCCTATCAAAGCGTAGTCTAGCAAGTGTCCCGGCTCCCCGGCTGCAGGGGTGGCGGCGGCTCCTCTGCAGCAGCCTCAACAGCTGGAGCCCATGGCCAAGCCCAGCCTGGAGCTCAACCATGAGTTTTAAGGTAAGATGCTGCCTCGGTCTCTGGGACTATCAGTCCGGGAGCATCCCAGACCCAGCGTGTTCCTTCCCGCGGTGCACCCCAGCCCGGTGCCTCACATGCACCCCCCACCCCGTGCCATGCATCCCGGTTCCAAGGCACCCCCTGTATCCTAGTCTGGGCATTCATATTTCTGGAGCATCCTCCACTGGAGCTGGAGCTTGACGAGGGAGGGACGATCGCCATTACTGAGGCTTGAGTAGGCAGTTCTATGCTCAGTGTAAGTAAAGTCACAGGGAAGCTCGAACTGGGCGGAGCCCACCTCAACTCAGCAAGGCCTAATGCCTCTCTAGATTCCACCTCAGGGGGCAGGGCATACCTGAACAAAAGGAAGCAAACAGCTTCTGCAGACTTCAGCTTCTCTGCCTGACAGCTCAGAAGAGACCAGTGGTTCTCCCAGCACGGCATTTGAGCTCTGATAATGGACAGACTGCCTCCTCAAGTGGGTCCCTGACCCCCCTGTAGCCTGACTGGGAGACACCTCCCAGTAGGGGCCGACAGACACCTCCTACAGGTGGGTGCCCCTCTGGGACCAAGCTTCCAGAAGAAAGATCAGGCAACAATATTTGCTGTTCTGCAGCCTCTGCTAATGATACCCAGGCAAACAGGGTCTGCAGTGGACCTCCAGCAAACTCCAAAAGACCTGCAGCTGAGGGGCCTGTCTGTTAGAAGGAAAACTAACAAACAGAAACTAATAGCATCAACTTCAGCAAAACAGTATCAACATCAGAATAGCAAAGGACAACCACACCAAAACTCCATCCATAGGTCACCAACATCAATGACCACAGGTAGATAAAACCACAAAGATGGGAGAAACCAGAGCAGAAAGGCTGAAACTTCCAAAAACCAGAAAGTCTCTTCTCCTCCAACGGAATACAAGTCCTCGCCAGCAAGGGAACAAAATTGTATGGAGAATGAGTTTGACGAGTTGATAGAAGCAGGCTTCAGAAGGTCAATAATAACAAACTTCTCTGAGCTAAAGGACCATGTTCTAACCCATCGCAAGGAAGCTAAAAACCTTGAAAAAAGGTTAGACAAATGGCTAACTAGAATAAAGAGTGTAGAGAAGAGCTTAAATGACCTGATGGAGCTGAAAACCACAGTACGAGAACTTCATGAAGGATACACAAGCTTCAATAGCCAATTCAATCAAGTGGAAGAAAGGATATCAGTGATTGAATGTCAAATTAATTAAAGTGAGAAGACAAGATTAGAGACAGAAAGAGAAAAAAGAAACATTCAAATTCAGGAAATACAGAGAACACCACAAACATACCCCTTAAGTAGAGCAACCTCAAGACACATAATTGTCAGATTCACCAAGGTTAAGCGCAGCCAGAGAGAAAGGTTGGATTACCAACAAAGGGAAGCCCATCAGACTAACAGGGGATCTCTCAGCAGAAACCTTACAAGCCAGAAGACAGTCATGACCAATATTCAACATTCTGAACGAAAATATTTTTCAAACTAGAATTTCATATCCAGCCAAACTAGCTTCATAAGTGAAGGAGAAATAAAATCCTTTACAGACAAGCAAATGCTGAGAGATTTTGTCACCACCAGGCCTGCCTTACAAGAGCTCCTGAAGGAAGCACTAAACATGGAAAGAAACAACCGGTACCAGCCACTGCAAAAACATACCAAATTGTAAAGATCATCAATGCTGTGAAGAAACTGCATCAATTAATGGGCAAAATAACCAGCTAACATCATAATGACAGGATCAAATTCACACATAACAATATTAACCTTAAATGTAAATGGGATAAATGCCCAATTAAAAGACACAGACTGGCAAATTGGATAAAGAGTCAAGACCCATTGGTGGGCTATAGGCAGAAGACCCATCTCATGTGCTAAGACACACGTAGGCTTAAAATGAAGGGATGGAGGAAGATCTACCAAACAAATGGAAAGGGAAAAAAAAGCAGGGGTTGCAATCCTGGTCTCTAATAAAACAGACATTAAACCAACAAAGATGAAAAGAGACAAAGAAGGCCATCACATAATGGTAAAGGGATCAATTCAACAAGAAGAGCTAACTATCCTAAATATATATGCACCAAATACGGGAGCACCCAGATACGTAAAGCAAGTTCTTAGAGACCTACAAAGAGGCTTAGACTCCCACACAATAATAATGGGAGATGTTACACCCAACTGTTAATATTAGACAGAAAATTAACAAGGATGTCCAGGACTTGAACTCAGCTCTCGACCAAGCAGGTGTAATACAAATCTACAGAACTCTCCACCCCAAATCAACAGAATATATATTCTTCTCAGCACCATATCACACTTATTCTAAAATTGACCACATCATTGGAAGTAAAACACTCCTCAGCAAATGTCAAAGAACAGAAATCACAACAAACGGTCTCTCAGACACAGTGCAATCAAATTAGAACTCAGGATTAAGAAACTCCTTCAAAACTGCACAACTACATAAAAACTGAACAACCTGCTCCTGAATGACTACTGGGTAAATAACAAAACGAAGGCAGAAGTAAAGATGTTCTTTGAAATCAATGAGAACAAAGACACAACATACCAGAATCTCTGGGACACATTTAAAGCAGTTTGTAGAGGGAAATTTATAGCACTGAATGCCCACAAGAGAAAGCAGGAAAGAACTAAACTCAACACCCTAACCTTAAAAAAGAACTAGAGAAGCAAGAGCAAACAAATTCAAAAGCTAGCAGAAGACAAGAATTAACTAAGATCAGAGCAGAACTGAAGGAGACAGAGACACACAAAAAGAAAAACTTCAAAAAAGCAATGAATCCAAGAGCTGGGTTTTTTTTTAAAAGATCAACAAAATAGATAGACCACTAGCAAGACTATCAGGAGAGAAAAGGAGAATCAAATAGACACAACAAAAAATGATAAAGGGAATATCACCACTGATCCCACAGAAATACACACTACCATCAGAGAATATTATAAACATCTCTATGCAAATAATCTAGAAAACTTAGAAGAAATTGATACATTCCCAGACAAATGCACCCACCCAAGACTAAATCAGGAAGAAGTTGAATCACTGAATACACTAATAACAGGTTCTGAAACTGAGGCAATAATTAATAGCCTACCAAACAAAAAAGGCCCAGGACCAGATGGATTCACAGCCGAATTCTACCAGAGGTAGTAAGAGGAGCTGGTACCATTCCTTCTGAAACTATTCCAATAAATACAAAAAGAAGGAATCCTAACTAATGTTATAAGGCCAGCATCATCATGATAACAAAGCCTGGCAGAGATGCAACAAAAAAAGAGAATTTTAGGCCAATATTCCTGATGAATATCATTGAGAAAATCCTCAATAAAATACTGGCAAACTGAATACAGCAGCACATCAAAAAGCTTATCTGCCACAATCAAGTTGGTTTCATCCCTGGGATGCAAGGCTGGTTCAACATACGCAAATCAATAAATGTAATCCATCACATAAACAGAAGCAAGGATAAAAAACCACATGATTATCTCAATAGATGCAGAAAAGTCTTTGACAAAATTGAATACCCCTTCATGCTAAAAATTATCAATAAACTAGGAATAGATGTAATGCATCTCAAAATAATAAGAACTATTTGAATGGGCAAAACTGGAAGCATTCCCTTTGAAAACTGGCATAAGACAAGGATGCCCTCCCTTACCACTCCTATTCTACATAGTATTGGAAGTTCCAGCCAGGGCACTTAGGCAAGGGGAAGAAATAAAGGGTATTCAATTAGGAAAAGAGGAAGTCAGATTGTCCCTGTTTGCAGATGACATGATTGTCTATTTAGAAAACCCCATCATGTCAGCCCAAAATCTCCTTAAGCTGATAAGCAACTTCAGCAAAGTCTCAGGATACAAAATCAATGTGCAAAAGTCACAAGCTTTCCTATACACCAATAATAGAGAGCCAAATCATGAGTGAACTCCCATTCACAATTGCTACCAAGAGAATAAAATACCTAGGAATCCAACTTACATGGGACGTGAAGGACCTCTTCAAGGAGAACTGCAAACCACTGCTCAAGGAAATAAGTGAGGATACAAACAAATGGAAAAACATTCCATGCTCGTGGATAGGAAGAATCAATATCATGAAAATGGCCATACTGCCCAAGGTAATTTATAGATTGAATGCTGTCCCCAAAAAGCTACCATTGACTTTCTTCACAGAATTGGAAAAAGCTACTTTAAATTTCGTATGGAACCAAAAAAGAGCCCATATAACCAAGACAATCCTAAGCAAAAAGAACAAAGCTGGAGGCATCATGCTACCTGACTTCGAACTATACTACAAGGCTACAGTAACCAAAACAGCATGGTTTGGGTACCAAAACAGATATCTAGACCAATGAACTATAACAGAGGCCTCAGAAATGACACCACACATCTAAAACCGTCTGATCTTTGACAAACCTGACAAAAACAAGCAATGAGGAAAGGATTCCCTATTTAATAAATGGTGTTGGGAAAACTGGCTAGCCATATGCAGAAATCTGAAACTGGACCCCTTCCTTACACCTTATAAAAAAATTAACTCCAGATGGATTAAAGACTTAAATGTAAGACCTAAAACCATAAAAACACTAAAAGAAAACTGAGGCCATACCATTGAGGACATAAGTATGTACAAAGACTTCATGACAAAAACACCAAAAGCAATGGCAACAAAAGCCAAACTAGACAAAGGGACCTAGTTAAAGAGCTTCAGCACAGCAAAAGAAACTATCAGAGTGAACAGGCCATCTACAGAATGGGAGAAAATTTTTGCAATCTATCCATCTGACAATGGGTTAATATCCAGAATCTAAGTGCAAATCAAAACTACAAGGAGATACCATCTCACACCAGTTAGAATGGCAATCATTAAAATGTCAGGAAACAACAGATGCTGGAAAGGAGTTGGAGAAAGAGGAATACTTTTACACTGTTGGTGGGAATGTAAATTAGTTCAACCATTGCGGAAGCCAGTGTGGCCATTCCTCAAGGATCTAGAACCAGAAATACCATTTGACCTAGCAATCCCATTACTGAGTATATACCCAAAGGATTATAAATCATTCTAATATAAAGATACATGCACATGTATTTTTTTGCAGCACTGTTCACAATACAAAGACTTGGAACCAACCCAAATGCCCATCAATAATAGACTGGACCAAGAAAATGTGGCACATATACACCATGGAATACTATGCAGCCATAAAAAAGGATGAGTTCATGTCCTTTGCAGGGACATGGATGAAGCTAGAAACCATCATTCTCAGCAAACCAACACAAAAACAGAAAAGCCAAACACTGCAAGTTCTCACTAATAAGTGAGAAAATCCTCAATAAAATACTGGCAAACTGAATACAGCAGCACATCAAAATACATCTCACAACAGTGAGAACACATGGACACAGGGAGGGGAACATCACACAACAGGGCCTGTCGGCAGCATGGGGGGCTAGGGGAGGGAGAGCATTTGAAAAAATACTTAACGTAGATGATGGGTTGATGGGTGCAGAAAACCACCATGGCACGTTTATACCTATATAACAAACCTGCAAGTTCTGCACATGTATCTCAGAAATTAAAGTATAATAATTTAAAAAAAGAAAAAAATTTTAAATAAGAAATAAAAAAGTGGGGGTTGGAACATGGGAGAAATAAAAGAAAAGCAATTTGAAGGACAGTATGTATAGTGTCATCTCATTTGTGAAACAATTTTTAGAAGACAAATGCATGTAAATGTATAGGAAACTTCTGGAAGGATATACAAAGCCAAGAGCTACATGGGAAAAAGGTAAAGGAACCATAAGGAAGAGTTACCTTTCAGTTTTCACATAACTTTTTATCCCTTTTTAAAATAATGAGCATGTGTTATTTTTATAATTTAATGAATAGATGTGTTGATTTGAAAAACACAATGATCCTGAAAGTTAAAATTCCAATTCAGAGAAAATTGATTTATGTGAAAACTATCAATCCCGCAACAATGCCAGAAAAAAGAAATGTAACTATACAACACAGACAGTGATTGAGGTTGTCATCACTCACTCTGATTTCACATATAGAATTTAAAACACCTGAATGGGCACAGTGGCTCATGCCTGTAATACCAGCACTTTGGGAGGCCAAGGAAGGAAGATCACTAGGTCGAGATACCCCATCTCTACTAAAAACCCACAAATTAGCTGAGTGAGGTGGTGTGCACCTGTAGTCCCATCTACTCAGGAGGCTGAGGCAGAAGAATCGCTTGAAACCGGGAGGAACAGGTTGCCGTGAGCTGAGATTGTGCCACTGCACTCCAACCTGGTGACAAAGCAAGACGCCATCTCAAAAAAAAAGAATTTAAAATGCTGCAGTCCTTGGTGGACTGAACAAAAGAATATTAATGCAGGAATAAAGACAAAGACAAGAGTATATTTGGAAGAAGGGGTCAGGGGGCTTCTTGCTTCTAGTGAAAAAGGGCCCTGAGTTTCTACAGCCCTTTGTATTTATTGAGTAAAGGAGGTAGGGAGAAAGGGGTGGTTGTCAGTCAGCTGCTTGACTTAGTGCAGGCTTGCATGAGTGCATTCTTTGAACAGTAGTCTCCAGATATTGCAGTAGATAACCTCAAGGAGCACAGCACCAGGGAGTGATTGCCCTCAGCAAACCTCCTGGTGGCAGGCGCAGAAGTGAGTTTGCCCACATTCTGCATTCACGATAAACAGTTTGGTATTTGATCACATAGCCTTCGGTGGAATGCTGAGTTGGTCATGACCCTCAGGCCTTTGGCTCCCTACATTAAAACACCCATTTCACCAGATTAAAAATATTCAATAAAATTTATAAAAAAGCACTTAAAACTTGTCAGCACTTAGTAAGGAAGTGCTCAATAAATACTGTTAACAATCTTACATTCTCTGCATGGCAGTTATCCTAACCCCACACCAGCCCTCCCACATTGCCTAATCCTGACTTGTGTCAGTGATGCATGACTCGACAGTCAATCTAGGACAGCTATAGCAAAATGCAAGACTTAAATTCCACCCCAGGTGAATCCTCTTCTGGACCGCAGGCAGCCCTTGAAAAGGATGGGAGTAGAGCCCTCAATCGTGGAGGCATTTGTTCCTCAAGACAGGCAGATGTTACCACCTCCATACAAGAACAATTCCAATTGCCTATTACAGTTCCCATCTCAAAGAGATACTCCCACATATGCATGTATTTCCCTGAAAGATTTCCTGTTTTTGTTTTTGTTTTTTTTAGATGGAGTCGCTCCTTCTGTTGCCCAGGCTGGAGTGCAGTGGCATGATCTCAGCTCACTGCAACTTCTGCCTCCCAGATTGAAGCAATTCTTCTGCTTCAGCCTCCTGAGTAGCTGGGATTACAGGCACGTGCCACCAGGCCCAACTAGCTATTGTATTTTTAGTAGAGATGGAGTTTCACCATGTTGGTCAGGCTGGTCTGGAACTCCTGACCACGCCCACCGCTAAGTTTTGTAGTTTTAGTAAAGACAGGGTTTCACCATGTTGGCCAGGCTGGTCTCAAACTCCAGACCACACCTGGCTAATTTTGGTATTTTCAGTAGAGATGAGGTTTCACCATCTCGGCCAGCTGGTCTCGGACTCCTGACCTCAAGTGATGCACTCACCACGGCCTCCTAAAGTGCTGGGATTACAGGCATGAGCCACCATGCCCGGCCCAAGATTTCCCGTTCTTATCTCCAATAAGCCAGCTTGATGAGGAGTAGTGCTACACTAGTGCTATAGTAGTGCTATACTAGTGCTATAGTAGTGCTATAGTAGTGCTATACTCATACTTCTTGACTTCCTTCTATCCTTTTCTGCTCACAGGCCCCCTCCCTAATGTCTCCTGTGCTCTTTGCAAAAGAAATAGTGCTGGAGGCCAAATAGCAACCCTACCCACAAAAGGAAGGGCCATGTGATGTTCACCAAGCTCCCAAGCCACAATTCTCTTTTCCTAGAATCCTTTGTTCTTTGAAGTGTAGTCTTCCTCACCTTCCTGCAACCCTCCACCCCTCAGTCAGCCGACCTCTGAAGAGAAGGGGAAGAGAGACCAAATGCCCCTTGCAGGCCTGTCCCTTTGAACCAAGCCCTGAGAAGCCCTACAGCAGTCCTCCTGTGTACCCTCTCCCCAGCCCTACACACAGATGGAGAGCCCTGGGAAGGGTTACCACAGTGCATTAGCTCCAAACAGTGCAAGAGGACAAGGAGTGTGGCGCTTCCAGCCTCTGTCAGTAATTCATGAGGTCAGACTGATGAGGACCAGTCAGAGTCAGTTTTCCCTAGACATGGGGAAAATTATACTTAAGCTCTCCTATCTCATTAGGATAGGCTGAGTACCAAAGCAGAGTACTGCAGCTGTAACTTCTTGGCTGAGGAAAATACTATAAATCCAGTGCAGGCCTGTTCTATTACTTGCTTGCCATATATCCTCTTTTGAATGTCGAAATCCATTTTTTTTTTCTTTTTTTTCTTTTTTTTTTTTTTTGAGACAGAGTCTCCGTCTGTCGCTCAGGCTGGAGTGCAGTGGCGCAATCTCAGCTCACTGCAAGCTCCGCTTTGCGGGTTCATGTCATTCTCCTGCCTCACCCTCCCGAATAGCTGGGACTACAGGTGCGTGCCACCATGCCTGACTAATTTTTTGTATTTTTAGTAAAGATGGGATTTCACCCTGTTAGCCAGGATGGGCTTGATCTCCTGACCTTGTGATCTGCCCGCCTCAGCCTCCCAAAGTGCTGGGATTACAGGCATGAACCACCATGCCCAGCTGAATGTTGAAATCTTTTTACAGCTGCTCAGCTGACCTACACATACACTAAATGAATCTTGAGCAAACATGAATTATATTAAAAAGTCATCCCTAGAACTGGATTTCATAAACCAGGATTTTTCCCCCCAGTTGCAGGGGAATAAGGCGGCCAAACTGGTGATTTCACCAACAATACATCTCTAAACCTACCCATTTTCTTTCACCATCTTTTCTGAAAGAAAACACTAACACACACACACACACACACAAAAAGGAGCAAACGTATACTCCACAATAAAGGACTGTTAAATAAACTTAGCTTCATGAAACTCACTGTAATGTGTTTCCTTTTCTCATTTTGCCTTACACTAGTGAAAACGTTGCCATGGACCAGCACTGCTTCTCAGTCTGGCCTTTGGAGGCCAGTGGGTTAAACCAATTCTGAGGCTTACATTTGCGTCTGTTGGGGCCTTTCTACAGTGCACCATAAGCCATCCAGATTTATTGATTCTCCCAGAAACTCAGGAGGGAGATCACTTCAGCCCACATGGCAGAAGTGGAGGCCGAAGTCTTGGACACAGAATTTATAGCTGGCAAGGACTTTATTCATCATCTACTCCACACCATCAGTAATTTACAGATGAAGAGTCTGGCCCAGGGCACCAAAAATAATCACTACATGGTGGCAGTAACTACTATGTGCTTAGTAGCTTACAGTTCATAAAGAGATTTTGCATTCAACAAATATTTATTGAACTAGGATGGAGGCAAACACATGGGGACAGAGTGGTTAGGCAGAACTTGAGTGCCCCCAGTTAGCATTTCCACCACTGCCCCAGGGACTCTGCAGCCTCCTCGCTAGCACTTAGCCCCTGTAAAGGAGGAAGTCCCTTTGGCAGGGATATGAGATACTGTTTGGTCAATGACCATAGTCTGCCCTCCAGGGCCCGTGAAGATGGAGGAGACCTTGGGCAGAGTGAAGGGCAGTGCCAGGCCTGGTGCAGCTACTGCCTATCACATCTCTCCCAGGCTCCTCCAGCCTCACCTGGTGGACTCTCTGAGGACCACAGGTCTCACCTCCATGGGCAGTCTCAAAACATTTGCCCTCCTGTGGGCTGTCACATACATTGACCCAGACTTTCTTGGAGAAGGAATTCTGAAGAAGCAAAAGCAACCAACTCAAAACCCCCACTTCCCGCAGAAGAAAAACGTGGGCAAGGAGATGCAGAAGGGCAGCGGCCAAAGTCTGCGGGTTCCTGCGGGGGCCAGGGCAGGGCGAGCCCTACAGAAAACTTCAACAGAGAGCGCTTTGGTCACCCGCCAGCTCGGGAAGGCAAGGCCCCATCGGGCCGAACGTAGCTGGCTGCAGGGAGCGGCGGCGGAGGGAGGGGCGCACCGCCACAGAGGACTTCCAGCAGGCGGAGGACGAGGAGGGGGCGGGCAGGGAAGCAGCCCGCCCTTCGTCCTGCCCTTTGCCCTACTCTCTGTCACCTCTGGGGGAAGGAGTGGAACTCAGACTTGCTGGTCTGAGCCATGCACAAGACGGGGCTGCTAGGCCTCTGTGTCCCGGTTTGGAATTCGGTGCGGATGGCCAGCTCTGGGATGAACCGCCGGGACCCGCTCGCGAATAAGGTGGCCCTGGTAACCGCCTCCACCGACGGGTGAGTGCTCCCGCCGGAGTTTCTGAGGCCCTGGCTGCCTGGAAACAGGCACTGGCCTCTCATCCTCGGCCTCCGGTGCCCCTGTCCTCAGACCTCACACGCGGCCAAAGTCTGACCCTGGAAAAAAGCAGCCGCGTGGTCCGCCTGAAACCCCTCCGAATCCCCTGGCCCTGGACCCTCCCTTGCCAGGTTCGCGTCCCTGCTGCCTCTGGCACAACTGTGCCACCTCTGTGCAACCCCATCTTTCCAGTCCCCGCTGTGTTCTCGGCTGCCCCAGTCAACCAGCCCCACCTAGCGTCCGGGAAGACCAGAAACTAGAAATCCAAGGGCATCTGGATTTCAAAATCCTATCCCAAGGCCTCCGGCACTTTGAAAATGTACCAGACACTTTATTTGGGCACCGAAAAGTCTCCCGGAACCCCTCCCCCTTACCTAGATGGAACACAAGAGCCATGTTTCAAGATTTTTGTTTAGGTCGGTACATCTGGGCCTACCTTATCCAGCCTGTTTCTCACCCACCACTCTTGTCTGTCCTGGTTCTCATGTCTACAGGACTTTGCTAGATGCCAGCTCTCCACAAAACCAAAATACAAATGTAGGTAAAACGCTAACGACTGACAAGTGCAGAATGTGTAACTCTTCCTCCCAAGGCAATATTTACATATTTGACCGGAGACCATCTTTTCACAAAATAGATGTTCCCAAAAAATAACTAAGGATAGAATTCTGAGAATATGGTAGACTAGTAAGAAAGAAACCTGGGGGCAGGGCTGTTCTGAGTGAGATCCTCAAATCATGGAAGTGGCTGCTGCACACCCAGCTCATTTCTCACCTCTCAGTCCCAACAGGGAATGAAGCCTGTCACCTGTGGTGGGAACTGTAGAAAGTGATGTAAGTTCTTGGGAACTGAGGCTGTGGTCCAGGTCATAAGAAAAAGTAAATGAGTGCCAAAAATGGCCGTGCCATTAAGCCTGTTTTACACATAGAAGAGACACGTGGAGGTCATCTAGAGAAAGAGCCAGAATTCAAACCCGGGCAGTCTTCAGAGCCCATGCTGTTGACCTCTTCCCCTGCACAGGCCTTGGCAGTCTTTGTCTCTTTCTGCTCACAGGATCGGCTTTGCCATCGCCCGGCGTCTGGCCCAGGACGGGGCCCACGTGGTCGTCAGCAGCCGGAAGCAGCAGAATGTGGACCAGGCGGTGTCCACGCTGCAGGGGGAAGGGCTGAGCGTGACGGGCACCGTGTGCCATGTGGGGAAGGCGGAGGACCGGGAGCGGCTGGTGGCTACGGTGAGCTGCAGGGAAATAGGCACAGAGCCAGGAGGTGGAAAAGGGAGCCAGCCTGATCCTCCTTCCCTGCTTTCCTGGATAGCAGCACATTTTTACTGTGTGCCTTTCTGTTATGCGTAAACTAACTTCAGAGAATCATCCCATCTCAGTCAGAGAATTTTAAAACATTCTAATGCTTCAACCCTGCATCATCCCTTACGTACCCCATAGAAACAGTTGGTACTGGTTCTCTAGTAATTTTCCATCTAGTTCGACAGATGAGAAGGGTAAATACAATCACAAAATAGATGTTCCCACCCATGAGCTAATAAACAATCCCCTATTCTTCAGCTTATAGAGTCAAGTCCCTGGGAACCTCAGGAAGCAGCCCACCATGTTTCAGCCACTTATTATGTGCCATTTCCTGTGTTCAGAGCCTTACACAGGTTATCTCTAGGCCTGACAACAACCCAAGCAAGGCAAGCACTATTCTCTCAGTCTGCAGAGACTGGCTCAGATAGCTGGAGCAACTTCCTAAGGTCCCACAGCCAGTAAGGAAAGAGCTGTGATTCAACCCAGACCTCCCAAGCTCCCTTCCTTTATTTGCTTCCTACGGACTACCAGGTACTGGACTTTAGTCTCAAAGAAAGTATATAAGTCAATGTCACAATTAGTAGTGGACACCAGCCCTGCAGCTGCTGAAGAAAATATGAACCATCCAGCAAAGGAAGCTCCTCTTCCCTTGAGGCTCAGGGCACACACTTTATTCCCCAGAGTGGAAGGGAGAATCTACCCAAAAATGGAAAGTACAAGATTGTGCTAACAGATTGGAAGGTTGGCAGAAATAATTTGCACAATCTTCTTGGAAGAGGAGGATCATAACAATAGTAGACGGTAGTATGGTAGACTGTATAGGGTAATTCCATTTTTAAGGAACTGTCTGGCAAATGCTCAGATGTGCATTGGAAAGAGCCAAATGTGAGTCTAAGAAAGTCACAAATGTGAGTCCACAAAAGCCTGGCCTAGGCTGGTGGACAGAGCCCAAGATTGGGGACTTGATCCTGATGGTGGAAGGAGCTGTTTGGGAGTCTGGGTCAATTAGCACTAACTATATGACATGTAAGTAGCAATTTAATGTCAAAATCCTGCTGGAAAAACATCCTGTGACCCCCACTAGGTTCACTTAACAGGGCCTACAGGCCTAGCCCAGAAGTGGTACTTGAGCTAAACGTTTAGGAATAAATGTGAATGGACAGATGGAATAGAGATGTGATTCCAGATAACTCTGCAAAATGAGCAGACAGCCAAGAAGGAACTGAAGGAAAGAGAGGAGTGCTGTCAGTCCACAGTGGAGAGCACAGGCTTAGAAGTACTGCTGGGAAAGGGGCTGCATTGGAAAGACAGAGGCCATGGGCCTCAATATCCTTTTTTTCTTTTTTCTTTTTTTCTTTTTTTTTTTTTTTTTTTGAGACAGAGTTTCACTCTTCTTGCCCAGGCTAGAGTGGTATGGCACAATCTTAGCTCACTGCAACCTCAGCCTCCAGGTTCAAGCAATCCTCATGCCTCAGCATCCCGAGTAGCTAGGATTACAGGCATCCACCACCACGTCCAGCTAATTTTTGTATTTTAGTAGAGACCCATCACTATGTTGGCCAGGCTGGTCTTGAACTCCTCACCTCAGGTGATACACCCCCTTGGCCTCCTAACGTGCTGGGATTACAGGCATGAGCCACCGCACCCAGCAATAGCTTCTTAAAAGGATATGTTAAGGACCTTAAAAGGATATGTTTACACATCATTACAGCAAATAAGAAGCCATGTGAGGTTTTGAGCAAGAGAAATATGGTTATTAAGAAAGATAATCTGGCTCTGGTAGAAAGAATATACAAAGAAGACACTGAATCCAGGGCATCAGTGAGGAAGCTGTTGCTGTCATCCAGGTTTAGAGCAGTGGTGGTGGGACTGGAACAGATGTGCCCAAGAGACATTTAGTGGGAACGAACCAAGATTTTCCAACCCCATGTCAAAAAGTGGGAAACACGAGCGAAGTCAAAAATGACTCTCAGGTAGTTTGTGTGACCATTGTCAGAGAGGAGAATGATAGAATACTTGTCAGCTATTTGAAATGTCTTTTGCCAATTGCCACATGTTACCCTGCCATGAGAAAAGCCACTGCCCTGAGAATGGTTACTACCCAGTGGCCTCCTCATCTGCACCACAAAGCTTCTAAGTGGTGTGGTAAGCGGAAACCAGATTAGCTGCCTATCTGCTTGATTATATTTTTTCTTAAAAATGTATAACTATCAGAACACAGAGCAAACACCTCCTAACCACTTTAGTGTAGTGATCACACAGTTTAGAACAAGACTTAGAAGACTTTTTTTTTTTCCAGAGACAGGGCCTCACTCTGTTTCCCAGGCTGGAGTGCAGTGGCATGATCATAGCTCACTGTAACCTGCAACTCCTGAAGTCAAGCAATCCTGCCACCTCAGCCTCCCAAGTGACTAAGACTATAGGCATGCACCACCACACCAGTTCATTTTTTAAATTTGTTGTAGAGTTGGGACTGTGTTGCCCAGGCTGTTTTGAACTCCTGGCCTCTAGCAATCCTCTATACTGGGCCTACCAAAGTACTAGGATTATAGGTGTGAGCCACCACACCCAGCCTCATTCATCTTTTATGGTTTGCTATCTCTGTTCAATCAAAACCCACCCTCCTCCCATCTCTGTGCTGACAGACCTGGAAGGAGAGGGGCATGAGGTATACAGCAGAGTAGAAAATGTCTCCAGGTGATTCTAGAGCAATCCACTGTCTTCTCCCAGCTCGAACACACGTGTACTCGGCACAGCGCACATCACTTAACTTACTCTGCACCTCCCTAGTAACAAGTCCATTGGTGAGACTTATACAGAGCCAAGGCAGGTGACTGGGCTTTATGCCAGGATACCAAAATTTAAAGGGTGCAGGAACGCATTAATACTGGTTTCAAAAGATTATATGACTGTAAATTTTATTAGATTTACATGTCGACAGCCCAGGCATTCCTTCAACCGTCTAGAAACAACTGAGCTTAGCACCTAGTTGACAAGAATAATTAGTTAAAATGGGAAGCTAGCAGATGGTGTACATTATTAGTAACACCCCTCTGTGTGCCAGATCTGAAGCACAAAGTTGACCAAGGGCCCATGTACTGCTACTTGCCCAAGGCATCAAAATTGCCAGTTCTGGGCAAATGCAAAGTCTGGTTTCAGGGTCGCTTTGTACTGAAAACTCTTGTTGGCAGATTCTGCTTGGCCATTCATTACTCTAGCACATGCCTCACTACCTACTTATAACATATTAAGGAGGTGAGATGTTGCCTTTCTTGGCTGTCTCAGTTTAAATGTCAGTTTCTGCCTTAAATCTTTCATGCCTCCAGGTCAAAAGAGAGAGACAGAGACAGGGAAAATGACATCATAACCAAATATGGAATTGCTTTAAATTCAGGCTGGTATCTTCTCCCATCATGGCTCTCCTGGGCAGTCAGTTTCCTAAATGACCCCAACTCACTTTCAGAGGGCTCTTATGAATTAGCGGTGTGCTACAGAATGGGAGACTGACCTCGGTTCTTCCACTGCTAACTAGCTTTGTGCCCTGAGCAAATCACTTTCCCAAACACAGAATAAGCAGGCCTCCTGTTCTTAGCTAGCCTCAGTGTGTCACTACTGAACTATATGATCTTGAGAAAATTCCCTGAACCTGTTTCATCATCTCCACCTTAAGGACATTGGAACAGATGATCTCAAAGGCCCCTCCAGGGTAACTTTCTTCAGCTCTATTTAAGCCAGTTTTTCCATTTAGATAAGTGTGGACAGATTGACTTTGAGATAAGGGTAACTTATTCAAGGAGAACTGGACAGTAAGCACTTGGAGAAATGGGGGTGGAACTCACTGTGAAAGGAAGAGGAGGGGTCTAGAAATAGATTTTGAGGTGAGACTTGAAATCATGAGAATGAAGGAGCGTCCCAAAGGGCAAGTGTAAAGAAAAAAGCAAAGGGTCAGAGACAGCCTTAGAAGAATAGGAGGTAGGAAGAAAAGACTGCAAAAAAAAAATAAGACCAACTTCCTGGTGGCTCGCGCCTGTAACACTTTTGGATACTGAGGCAGGTGGATGGCTTGAGCTCAGTAGTTCCAGACGACAACAGGGCAAGACCCTGTCTCTACAAAAAATACAAAAATTGGCGTGGTGTGGTGGCAAGTACTTGTACTCCCGACTACTTTGGGGACTGAGGCAAGAGGATGCCTTGAACCCAGTAGGTCAAGGCTGCGGTGAGCTGAGATCATGCCACTGTACTCCAGCCTGGGTAATAGAGCAAGACTCCATCTAAAAAAGAAAGAAGGAAGCCAACCTTAAATGGTTAGCAGCAGATCTTAGGGTAGTTTTCAAAAAAAAGATGTTTTAAGTAATGGAACTTATTTTGATGATAGTTCCTAAGAAGGAAGGTTTTGTTGTCATTGTTATTGTTGTTTTTAATATAAAGATAAGGTCTCACTATGTGGCTCAAGCTTCTCTCAAACTCCTCAACTCAAGTGATCCTCCCACCTTGGCTCCCAAAGTGCCATGATTACAGGCATGAGCCACAGGGCATAACTCAAAAGGAAGTTTTTATCAACATGGGTAAATGCACCTCCCTTACTTACTGCAGCCCTGGTCCAGACCTCACCCCCTCTCTCTAGGCTGTGAAGCTTCATGGAGGTATCGATATCCTAGTCTCCAATGCTGCTGTCAACCCTTTCTTTGGAAGCCTAATGGATATCACCGAGGAGGTGTGGGACAAGGTGAGAGGGGATTAAATCAGCAGGAGGTGGGCCTCAGAACACATTCAGTACAAACTCTGTCTGCTTTTAGAATGTGTTTGTCAAGGGCAGTGTAAATGTGAGGACTGTTTGCCATGTGCCACACACGTGGAGCACACCTGGTAAAGGGGGGGTGGGGGTAGCTCTATCCCTGCCCTTCCTATTCGTTTCTGCTACTCCTAGTTCTGACTGCTTGTATTTGCTCTTCACTAGCTGTAGTCTGCTCCCCTCCCCAGGCTTCTTCCCCAGTATGCTCTTCTACCTGGCTGATTTCCCACAGAGACATAGCAGCTAATATGCCAACAACTACGACACTTAAATTTACACACCCACCTGTCCCCTTTCAGCTGACAAAAAGTAATCTTTTTTATTAGTTGGGAAATATTAAATGCTGCTAGTTATTTAAAATACTGATTCTGGTGAAATGACCAGTTGCCCCTTTATAACATACATCCTTTAAAAAATAAATAAATAAAAACCCGTATTATTTTCTTCTTAGCTGCAATGTCAAGAAAATCTGAGATCCGGATGTCTAAATTCAAGTGGTAGAACATTGGGTTTTATGTGAAAGTGTATAATTACATTATATTCATAATATATTTCACACACATTTAATTACAAAGTTTTAATTAAAATATTTGTTTTTGTTTATTAAGGTTAATATTCCCACATGATTTGAAAATGCTAATTTTTTATGATTTCTCATGGTTTTGCTTTTTACTCTGATGTTGTATTAGTCTGTTCTGTGTTGCTATAAAGGAATACCTGAGCTGGGCAATTTATAAAGAAAAGAAGTTTGTTTTGGCTTACGATACTGCAGACTGTACAAGAAGCATGGTGCCAGTATCTGCTTCTGATGAGGCCTCAGGAAGCTTACAATCATGGCAGAAGGAAAAAGGAAGCACAGTGTCACATGGCAAGAGAGGATGCAAGAGAGAGAAACCAGTCTGTTTTAAACAACTAGTCCTGGCATGAACTAATAGAGTGAGAACTCACTCATTGCCACAGGGAGGGCACGAAGCCATTCATAAGGGATCCACCCCCATGACCCAAACACCTCACACCAGGTCCCACCTTGAACACAGGTGATTATATTTCAACATGAGACTTAGAGGGCACAAACATACCAACTATATCAGATGTCATCAAAAATTTCTCAACACTAAAGTATCAGGTTGCGAAAATACTACGATTTTTACCAGTGTTTCATACACATAAAGACCAAAGTGCCAAAATGTTCTTCAGTGAGCTAGTTTTTGATTCTAGTTTGAGCTAGTTTGAGCGAAGCCTGGGCAACACAGGGGGACCTTTTCTCTATATCAAAAACAACAACAATGACAACAAAACCTTCCTTCTTAGGAACTATCATCAAAATGACTTCTCTTTCTTAAACCATCTTTTCTTCAAAACTACCCAAAGATTTGCTGCTAATCATTTAAGGTTGGCTTCTTTCTTTTTTTAGACAGTCTTGCCCTGTCTTTTTTCCCTCTTTCTTTTTTTCTTTTTTTCTTTTTTTTCTTTTTTCCTCGCTGTGTCACCGAGGCTGGAATGCTGTGGTGCGATCTCAGGTCACTGCAACCTCTGCTTCCCAGGTTCAAGCGATTCTTGTGCCTCAGCCTCTGAAGTACCCAGGACTACAGGCATGTGCCACCACACCCGGCTAATTTTTTGTATTTTTAATAGTGATGGGGTTTCACTGTGTTGCCCAGGCTGGTCTCAAATTCCTGACCTCAACAGATCCCCCCCACCTCGGCCTCCCAAAGTATTGGGATTACAGGCATGAGCCACCACACCCAGCCAGATTATGATAGTCTTTAAAATAGAGGAAAATCATTCATGAACAGTCTGCATAGAGACCATATGAAAGTCAGTTTTGAACTAAGTACAGGCACACCTTGGACATATTGTGGGTCTGGTTCCAGGCCACCGCACAATAAATTCAATATTATAATAAAGCAAGTCACATGAATTTTTTGGTTTCCCAGTGCATATAAAAATTACGTTTACACTATAATGGTCATCTAATGGTAGTCTATTAAATGAGCAATAGTATTATGTCTTAAAATATATATATGTATCTTAATTTTAAAATACTTTATTGCTAAAAAATGCTAAGAATCATCTGAAACTTTAGAAGCTGTAATCTTTTTGCTGGTGGAGGGTCTTGCCTCACCATTGATGGTGGCTGACTTAGGATGGTGTTGCTGAAGGCTGGGATGCTGTGGCAATCTCTTCAAATAAGCCAGCACTGAAGTTTGCCACATCAGTTGATTCTTCCTTTCACAAAAGGTTTCTCTGTAGCATGCAATGCTGTTTCATAGCATTTACCCACAGTAGAACTTCTTTCAAAATTGGAGTCAATCCTATCAAACTCTGCCACTGCTTAGTCAACTAAGTTCATGTAATATTCTAAATCCCATGTTGTGATTTCAATAATATTCATGGCATCTTCACCAGAAACAGATTCCATCCCAAGAAACCATTTCCTTTGCTTATCCATAAGAAGCAACACCTCAGCCATTTACATTTTGTTGTGAGATTGCAGCAATTCAGTCCCATCTTCAGACTCTACTTCTGGATCTCTTGCTATTTCCACCACATCTGCAGTTCCTTCCACTGATGCAGTCTTGAACCCCTCCACATCATCCATGAGGGTTGGAATCAACTTTTTCCAGACTCCTGTTAATGTAGATATTTTGACCTCCTCCCATGAATCACAAATATTCTTAATGGCATCTAGAATGGTGAATCCTTTTCAGAAGGTTTTCAGTTAACTTTGCCGAGATCCATCAGAGGAATCACTATCTATGGCAGCTATAGACTTAAAAAGTGTACGTCTTAAATAATAAGTCTTGCAAGTCAGAATTACCCCAATCCATGGGCTGCAGAATGGATGTTGTGTTAGCAGGCATGAAAACAACATTAATCTCCTTGTACATCTCCATCAGAGCTTTTGACTGACCAGGTGCACTGTCAAGGAGCAGTAATAGTTTGAAAGGAATATTTTTTTCTGAGCAGTAGCTATCAACATTGAGCTTAAAATATTCAGTAAACCATGCTATAAAAGGTGTACTGTTATTCAGGCTTTGTTTTCCATTTATAGATCATGGGCAGAGTAGATTTAGCATAAATCTTGAGAGCCATAGAATTTTCAGAATGATAAATGAGCATTGGCTTCAACTTAAAGTCACTGGCTGCATTAGACCCTAACAAGAGAATAAGCCTGTCCTTTGAAGTTTTGAAGCCAGGCGTTGACTTCTCCTCTCTAGCTATTAAAGCCCTACATGGCATCTTCTTCCACTAGAAGGTTGTTTCATCTACAGGAAAATCTGTTGTTTGGTGTAGCCGCCTTCATCACTGATCTTAGCTAGATCTTCTGGATAACTTGCTGCAGCTTCTACATCAGCACTTGCTGCTTCACCTTGCACTTTTATGTTACAGAGATGGCTTCTTAAACCTCATGAACCAACCTCTGCTAGCTTCCAACTTTTCTTCTGGAGCTTCCTCACCTCTCTCGGCCTTCAAAGAATTAAAAAGTTAGGGCCTTTTTCTGATTAGGCTTTGGCTTAACGGAATGTTGTGGCTAGTTTGATCTTCTATCCAGAGCACTAGAAATTTCTCTCCATATTAACAATAAAGCTGTTTTGCTTTCCTATCATTTATGTGTTCACAGAAGTAGCACTTTTAATTTCCTTCAAGAATTTTTCCTTTGCACTCACAATTTGGCTAACTGGTGCACATGGCCTAGCTTTCAGCCTGCCTCAGCTTTCAACATGCCTTCGTCACTAAGCTCAATTATTTCTACCTTTTGATTTAAAGTGTAAGATGTGTGACTCTTCCTTTCACTTGAACACTTAGAGGCCATTGTAGGGTTAATAATTGGTCTAATTTCAATGTAAATGTGTCTCAGGGAATATGGAGGCCCACAGAGAGGGAGAGAGATGGGAGAAGGGCAGAGCAGTCAGAATGTACAACATTTATCAGTTAAGTTCACCTTCTTTTCTGGGTGTGGTTTGTGGTACCCCAAAACAATTATAATAAAAACATGAAAGATCACTGATCACAGATCACTGTAACAGATATAATAATAATGAAAAAGTCTGAAATATTCCAAGAATTACCAAAATGTGACCCAGAGACAAAGTCAGCACATGCCATTGGAAAAATGACTCCAATTAGCACAGGGTTGCCACGAAACTTCAATTTGTAAAAAAAAAAAACACAATATCTGCAAAGCATAATAAAATGAGATGTGTCTATTACTTTTCTTTTATATATTTTTTAAACTATCACAGTACATCAAATCCAAACATAATGGCTGATCATTGAGCTCTGGACTTTAAAAAACACAACACACATTTGGGGGACAAATGAGGCCAATATATTAGATAGCATTATCATCATTGTCAGACTCTTGGTTGTGATAACAGATTATAGTTGTGTAAAAGAACATCGTTCCTCTCTGGAAATGTATAAGTATTTAGGGATAGAGCATTGTAATATCTGCAACTGAGTTTACTTATTTTATGTATTTATTTTTGTGATGGAGCCTCACACTATTCCCCAGCCTGGATCATAGTGGTGTGCTATCTCGGCTCACTGCAACCTCCACCTCCTGGGTTCCAGCTATTCAGCTGTCTCATCCTCCTGAGTAGCTGGGACTACAGGCACACGCCACCACATCCGGCTAATTTTTGAATCTTTATTACAGACGAGGTTTGCCATGTTGCCCAGGCTGGTCTCGAACTCCTGACCTCAAAGTGATCCATCCATCTTGGCCTCCCGAAGTGCAGGAATTACAGGCATGAGCCACCATGACCAGCCCTGAGTTTCTTCTTTTTAATTTACATTTTTTTATTTTTGTTCTTAGTAATTTTTCATTTTATTACATAAAATCAGAAAACTTGCAACTGAGTTGCAATGGTTCATTTAAAAAACTGTACAGATCTACAGAGAGGACAAATAAGACAAAATGTGAACAATTGGTGAATCTAAGTGAAGGATCTCCAGATATTCGTTGTACTTCTATTTCCAATTTTTCTGTAAGACTAAAATATTTTAATATAAGCAGTTGTCTAGAACAATGTAAACAGGGGTCACACATTTGTTTTACATTATGGATATGGGGATTCTGATTGTAGCCTGTCCCCCAGCTTCCCCAGAAGGTGCGCCCTCATGATCCCACTTTCTAATCAGGTCTAGCCAGGCAGTCCATCCTAGAGGGCCAAGAGCATCTCACTCCCTAAGCACAGAAGCCAGAGAAGTGCTAGAACAACCCCAGGTATCCAAGGTCAGGCCACATTTTCCCTGAGAAGCATGGCCCACTCTAAGACAGGTCCAGGAGGCTGACAATTGCAGGCTCTCCCTACTTTGAAGAAACACAGAAAACACAGCTCAAATCCAAAGGAGCCCTGAGCATTTAGGCCCCTTCTGGGCCAAATCATACTTGGCTGGTTACAAAACAAGATGAACCAGGCTCCATTTTTTCTCACCTGAACCTAATGTATCATTAGCTGAGCAGCTGGTGAGAGCTACTTCTCCCTGAACCTCAGTTTCTTCATGTGTAAGATGCAGGTATATCATCCTAAGATCTTCGTCAGCTCTGACAAACATCCTAGGAACCCACTCTAACTCCTCATTGCCATGCCTCCTCCAGTGCTCTTCACTCATGCTATTTCCCCTTCTTCTCTTGGCTTCAGACTCTGGACATTAATGTGAAGGCCCCAGCCCTGATGACAAAGGCAGTGGTGCCAGAAATGGAGAAACGAGGGTACAGAGAGTGAGAAAGAGCCTGGGTGAGATGGGACCCCACACGGGCTGAGGGCAGTGGTCCACGCTGGGAAGAGGGTCAGCTCTCTTCTTTTTCCAGAGGCGGCTCAGTGGTGATCGTGGCCTCCATAGCAGCCTTCAGTCCATTACCTGTAAGAACCCTTTGGTCTGACCCTTCCATCCCATCCTCCACTCCATATCTTTCCACCCCTCATGTTACCCAAAGAAGTTTGTGTCCCCTTTTAGAATCACACCAAATCCCTGCCCACAAAATAGATGCCTTGCCTCCACAAACCATAACCTAGGGGAGGTTTAGCCACAAGACAGCTTCCTAACTGTGCCCCTTGTTTTCTATCTCCAGGGCCTCAGTCCTTACAACGTCAGTAAAACAGCTTTGCTGGGCCTCACCAAGACCCTGGCCATAGAGCTGGCCCCAAGGAACATTAGGGTGAACTGCCTAGCACCTGGACTTATCAAGACCAGCTTCAGCAGGATGGTGAGGAAGGAGAGCTCTGCATCCCACTGGAACCCCTTGAAGGGCATCCATCTTCTTGGACAGGGAAGCCCAGTACCTGAGTCCTGAACTCTCAACCACTCCGTTCTCCTTCCCTGGGCTTTTCCATATTCCCTCTCTGTACCAGCTGCCCTATGTAAGCCAGACTCCAATCACACCATTCCTAAGGCATAGGGTGGAGACTGAGGTATTCAGACTCTACTCACACTGTTTCCTCTCTCCTTACGTGGATGAGATTGGAGAGATGCAGCAAAATGCATCACTAGAACCTGAAACAAATGAAACACATGAGGGCAGTGGGGAGAGCTGGGAGCTAGAAAAAGAAATAGGAAGTGAAAGAGGGAAGTCTCTCCATCCTTATTCTCTGTTGCCATGAGGACGGGCAGTTTCTTCCCTTTCTATTCCTCACTTTCCTCTTCTTAAACATAAAGAGATTTCCCTTCTTCCTGCAGCTCTGGATGGACAAGGAAAAAGAGGAAAGAATGAAAGAAACCCTGCAGATAAGAAGGTAAAACTGTCATGGGGTCAAGGGCCCTAAGAGGCATGAAGATGGAAAGGTCTGGTCCCTGGCAGCACACAGCCCGCTGTCTCAGTCCCAAAGATAACACAGGCAGGCTCTCCTCTGCCTCACAGACCACAAATTCATAAACACTATCACTGCAGTGGCCCGAGCAAGAAGTCAGCTTCCCTTTCAAAAGGTAAACCCAGAGACATCGGGGTTTCAGCGGTGCAGAGCTCTGGGAGAAGCCCTGAGTCCTCTCTCCACATGGGGGATTGCCTCCACCCCTGAGCATCCATGGAGACCAGAGACCAAAACCAAAACCATGCTTTTTTAGTTCCCTTGAATAATGACACATGTTTACAAAACTCAGGTTGATGATCTACAATCCAAATGAAAAGAATGAAGAGCTTTACTAAGCCCCAAACTCCCCTTGCCTAAGGACCTACTTTCTTCCCCAGTGAGCTGGGTGAACTGTTCAAGCACCTTTGTTGGGCTCACTTTCCTCTCAGTTCCCCGCCTCTCTTTACCTCTTTACCTTCTGGCTTCAGGGCACTATCTACTTCCTCCATCTTGTCCCTCAAGGACAAATGCCAGCAATGCCTAACTCTGTACCGGTCCAGACATCCCAAATTTTCCCAAAGCCATTCTGATGTCAGGCATCAGCTACAGGCCTGGTTTATAACTCGTTAATAAGTCACGGGATTGTCATCCTAGAGCTCCCACGAATGATCTAGCCCATGTAGCTCAATCCTGGATTCACATTAGAATCAGCTGTGGAGCTTTTTAAACTGCAGGTGCTCAGGCCCCACCCAATCCCAGAGATTCTTTTTTAATTGGTCCAAGGTAGGACTTGACCATCTGGGCTTTTGTTTTTCTTTGTCTTTTCTTTTTTTGTTTAAGCCTCTCAAATGATTGCAAGATACAGCTAGAATGGAGAACCATTAATTCAGTCCTTCTAGGTTTGAGCTACTCACTCTGCCCACCTCTAGAGCATACTATGGCAGGCAGATTAAAGTGTCCCCTAACTATGCAATCGCTGACAAAATAAGAATTAACACATTCTCACCAAATGAACCTGACTTTAAGGGACAAGTATAGATTCCTGAAAAGGTCGTCTGTAAGTTGAACCTCTACAAACTGAATCATTTTAAACGCACCATTTACTGTCACACAGACTCCCTGATACTTTAGTGTGTGCACATGTGAAGCCATTTTTTTAAAGTATGAAATAATTGCTCACCATTTTATCTATATAACTTTGGATCTTGGTGTCCTGAGCTCTCTATAAAACAGTACGTTTCCATAGTATTTGAATATTATGGGTAATGGCTTTTGCAGAGTACAGTATGCTTCTACTAAATTATAACAGCATATCCTCATGGTAACCCTATTTGATAGGCAGAAAGCTTGTACACTGATCCTGAAAAGTCATCTGATAATTCTTGATTGAGCAAATTTCAATCCCTATGTCCCAGGTGAGGGGGCCAGAACTATTTAATTTTTACTCTCTTCTTTTCTTCCCTTATTCCCCAGGTTAGGTGAGCCAGAGGATTGTGCTGGCATCGTGTCTTTCCTGTGCTCTGAAGATGCCAGCTACATCACTGGGGAGACAGTGGTGGTGGGTGGAGGAACCCTGTCCCGCCTCTGAGGATCCGGAGACAGCCCACAGGGCAGTGTTGGGCTCTAGCTCCTGGTGCTGTTCCTGCATTCATCCACTGACCTTTCCCACCTCTGCTCACCTTACTGTTCACCTCATAAAATCAGTTCTGCCCTGTGACAAGATCCAGCCTTCCCTGCCTTCAAGTTAGCGCCTTACTCAGGATTCCTGCTGTTGCTGTGGCCTTGGGTAAAGGCCTCCCCTGAGAACACAGGACAGGCCTGCTGACAAGGCTGAGTCTACCTTGGCAAAGACCAACAGATATTTTTTGCCCGGGCCACTGGGGAATTTGAGGGGAGATGGGAGAGAAGGAAGCTGGAGTGGAAGGAGCAGAGTTGCAAATTAACAACTTGCAAATGAGGTGCAAATAAAATGCAGATGATTGCGCGGCTTTGAATCGAATCAACGTGTTCATTTCTCAGTGTGGGGTGCTTAGCTGAGCAGAGAGCAGAAGTCTGGCCAGGCTGGATCTCTGGATCCCCCAGCCCTCCTCCCTGTCTCCAGGACCTGAGCGTGATGTTCAAGGGTGGAGGTGTCTGCAGAGCTGCCAACTGGAAGGAAGGTGGCACAGGAACTCCCAGGACGCCACGGGGATCCCAGAGGCAGTGCCAGCCGGGCGGGAGTGGGGAAGGATGAACTCTCTAACACCTCCCCGCCCCTTGCCTCCCAGATCCGGCCAGGTCCTCTCCCAGCAAGGCCCTAGGTCCCGAGTTCCCTCGCGAGTCAGCAAGGAAAAGCTGGACGGGTCCTGAGCAGGTGGGGAATAGAGAAACGCCCTGCAAGGTACCCAGGCCCACAAACAAAAGAAGTGAGTTCTGCCCACGGCCTGAAGATTGAGTACACGGAAAGCGGGAGCGCTACCCCCGCCCCGAATGCCCGGACACCAGGTTATGCAGGCCGGGCCTTTCATGCTGGAGCCCAGGAGAGGGGTAGAGGCCAGCGGCCTGTGGTCTCACGCGGCTAGGCAGCGCGGCGCGCATGCCCAGTCCGGCAGTTCCCTGGGCTGGACTGTAGAGCGGCGCTCCGGGGCGCGGGAGAGGAGCGCTCATGCAGCCGCCCCTGACGGGAGCGGGCTCTGCCACTACTGCAGCGCTCATTGCCCCTACCAAAGCTTAGTCTAGCATGTGTCCCGGCTTCCCCGCGGCGGGGGTGGCCGCGGCTCCTCTGCAGCAGCCTCAACAGCAGGAGCCCGTGGCCAAGCCCAGCGTGGAGCTCAGCAGCAAGTTTAAAGGTAAGATGCTGCATCCGTCTCTGGTACGACCCGTCTGGGAGCATCCCAGACCTAGCGTGTTCCTCCTCGCGGTGCACCCCAGCCCGGTGCCTCACACACCCCCGACACCCCGAGCTATGCACCCCAGTTCCAAAGCACCCCCTGTATCCCAGTCTGGGCATTCATATTTCCGGAGCATCCTCTGCTGTAGCTGGAGCTTGACGAGGGAGGGACGATCGCCATTACTGAGGCTTGAGTAGGCAGTTCTATGCTCACAGTGTAAGCAAAGCCAGGGGAAGCTCGAACTGGGCGGAGCCCACCGCAACTCAGCAAGGCCTAAGAACTCTCTAGATTCCACTTCAGGGGGCAGGGCATACCTGAACAAAAAGAAGCAGACAGCTTCTGCAGACTTCAACATCCCTGCCTGACAGCTCAGAAGAGACCAGTGGTTCTCCCAGCATGGCATTTGAACTCTGATAATGGACAGACTGCCTCCTCAAGTGGGTCACTGATCCCCATGTAGCCTGACTGGGAGACACCTCCCGGTGGGGGTCGACAGACACCTCCTACAGGTGGGTGCCTCTCTGGGACCAAGCTTCCAGAAGAAAGATCAGGCAACAATATTTGCTGTTCTGCAGCCTCTGCTAATGATACCCAGGCAAACAAGCTCTGCAGTGGACCTCCAGCAAACTCCGAAAGACCTGCAGCTGAGGGGCCTGTCTGTTAGAAGGAAAACTAACAAACAGAAACTAATAGCATCAACTTCAGCAAAACAGTATCAACATCAGAATAGCAAAGGACAACCACACCAAAACTCCATCCATAGGTCACCAACATCAATGACCACAGGTAGATAAAACCACAAAGATGGGAGAAACCAGAGCAGAAAGGCTGAAACTTCCAAAAACCAGAAAGTCTCTTCTCCTCCAACGGAATACAAGTCCTCGCCAGCAAGGGAACAAAATTGTATGGAGAATGAGTTTGACAAATTGATAGAAGCAGGCTTCAGAAGGTCAATAATAACAAACTTCTCCGAGCTAAAGGAGCACGTTCTAACCCATCGCAAGGAAGCTAAAAACCTTGAAAAAAGGTTAGACAAATGGCTAACTAGAATAAAGAGTGTAGAGAAGAGCTTAAATGACCTGATGGAGCTGAAAACCACAGTACGAGAACTTCATGAAGGATACACAAGCTTCAATAGCCAATTCAATCAAGTGGAAGAAAGGATATCAGTGATTGAATGTCAAATTAATTAAAGTGAGAAGACAAGATTAGAGACAGAAAGAGAAAAAAGAAACATTCAAATTCAGGAAATACAGAGAACACCACAAACATACCCCTTAAGTAGAGCAACCTCAAGACATAATTGTCAGATTCACCAAGGTTAAGGGCAGCCAGAGAGAAAGGATGGGTTACCAACAAAGGGAAGCCCATCAGACTAACAGGGGATCTCTCAGCAGAAACCTTACAAGCCAGAAGACAGTCATGACCAATATTCAACATTCTGAACGAAAATATTTTTCAAACTAGAATTTCATATCCAGCCAAACTAGCTTCATAAGTGAAGGAGAAATAAAATCCTTTACAGACAAGCAAATGCTGAGAGATTTTGTCACCACCAGGCCTGCCTTACAAGAGCTCTTGAAGGACACTAAACATGGAAAGAAACAACCGGTACCAGCCACTGCAAAAACATACCAAATTGTAAAGATCATCAATGCTGTGAAGAAACTGAATCAATTAATGGGCAAAATAACCAGCTAACATCATAATGACAGGATCAAATTCACACATAACAATATTAACCTTAAATGTAAATGGGATAAATGCTCCAATTAATAGACACAGACTGGCAAATTGGACAAAGAGTCAAGACCCATTGATGGACTATAGTCAGAAGACCCATCTCATGTGCTAAGACACACGTAGGCTTAAAATGAAGGGATGGAGGAAGATCTACCAAACAAATGGAAAGGAAAAAAAAGCAGGGGTTGCAATCCTGGTCTCTAATAAAACAGACATTAAACCAACAAAGATGAAAAGAGACAAAGAAGGCCATCACATAATGGTAAAGGGATCAATTCAACAAGAGCTAACTATCCTAAATATATATGCACCCAATACGGGAGCACCCAGATTCATAAAGCAAGTTCTTAGAGACCTACAAAGAGGCTTAGACTCCCACACAATAATAATGGGAGACGTTAACACCCGACGGTTAATATTAGACAGAAAATTAACAAGGATGTCCAGGACTTGAACTCAGCTCTAGACCAAGCAGGTGTAATACAAATCTACAGAACTCTCCACCCCAAATCAACAGAATATATATTCTTCTCAGCACCACATCACACTTATTCTAAAATTGACCACATCATTGGAAGTAAAACACTCCTCAGCAAATGTCAAAGAACAGAAATCACAACAAACTGTCTCTTAGACCACAGTGCAATCAAATTAGAACTCAGGCTAAGAAACTCATTCAAAACTGCACAACTACATAGAAACTGAACAACCTGCTCCTGAAAAACTACTAGGTAAATAACAAAACGAAGGCAGAAGTAAATATGTTCTTTGAAATCAATGAGAACAAAGACATAACATACCAGAATCTCTGGGACACATTTAAAGCAGTTTGTAGACGGAAATTTATAGCACTGAATGCCCACAAGAGAAAGCAGGAAAGACCTAAACTCAACACCCTAACCTCAAAATTAAAAGAACTAGAGAAGCAATAGCAAACCAATTCAAAAGCCAGCAGAGGACAAGAAATAACTAAGATCAGAGCAGAACTGAAGGAGACAGAGACACACAAAAAGAAAAACTTCAAAAAATCAATAAATCCAAGAGCTGTTTTTTTTTTTAAGATCAACAAAATAGACCGCTAGCAAGACTGCTGAGAAAGAAAAAAAGAATCAAATAGACACGATAAAAAATGATAAAGGGAATATCACCACTGATCCCACAGAAATACACACTACCATCAGAGAATACTATAAACACCTCTATGCAAATAATCTAGAAAACTTAGAAAAAATGGATAAATTCCTGGACAAATACACCCACACAAGACTAAATCAGGAAGAAGGTGAATCGCTGAATACACCAATAACAGGTTCTGAAACTGAAGCAAAAATTAATAGCCTACCAAACAAATAAAGTCCAGGACCAGATGGATTCATAGCCGAATTCTACCAGAGGTAGTAAGAGGAGCTGGTACCATTCCTTCTGAAACTATTCCAATAAATACAAAAAGAAGGAATCCTAACTAATGTTATAAGGCCAGCATCATCATGATAACAAAGCCTGGCAGAGATGCAACAAAAAAAGAGAATTTTAGGCCAATATCCCTGATGAACATCATTGCAAAAATCCTCAATAAAATACTGGCAAACTGAACACAGCAGCACATCAAAAAGCTTATCCACCATGATCAAGTTGGCTTCATCCCTGGGATGCAAGACTGGTTCAACATATGCAAATCAATAAACATAATCTATCACATAAACAGAACCAAGGACAAAAAAACCACATGATTATCTCAATAGATACAGAAAGGCCTTCAATGAAACTGAACACCCCTTCATGCTAAAACCTCTCAATAAACTAGGAATAGATGTAATGAATCTCAAAATAATAAGAGCTATTTGAATGAGCAAAAACTGGAAGCATTCCCTTTGAAAACTGGCATAAGACAAGGATGCCCTCCCTCACCACTCCTATTCAACATAGTATTGGAAGTTCTAGCCAGGGCACTTAGGCAAGGGGAAGAAATAAAGGGTATTCAATCAGGAAAAAAGGAAGTCAGATTGTCCCTGTTTGCAGATAACATGATTGTCTATTTAGAAAACCCCATCATGTCAGCCCAAAATCTCCTTAAGCTGATAAGCAACTTCAGCAAAGTCTCAGGATACAAAATCAATGTGCAAAAATCACAAGCATTCCTATACACCAATAATAGACAGAGAGCCAAATCATGAGTGAACTCCCATTCACAATTGCTACCAAGAGAATAAAATACTTAGGAATCCAACTTACATGGGACGTGAAGGACCTCTTCAAGGAGAACTGCAAACCACTGCTCAAGGAAATAAGTGAGGACACAAACAAATGGAAAAACATTCCATGCTCATGGATAGGAAGAATCAATATTGTGAAAATGGCCATACTGCCCAAGGTAATTTATAGATTGAATGCTGTCCCCAAAAAGCTACCATTGACTTTCTTCACAGAATTGGAAAAAGCCACTTTAAATTTTATATGGAACCAAAAAAGAGCCCATATAACCAAGACAATCCTAAGCAAAAAGAACAAAGCTGGAGGCATCATGCTACCTGACTTCAAACTATACTGCAAGGTTACAGTAACCAAAACAGCATGGTTCTGGTACCAAAATAGACATCTAGACCAATGGAATGGAACAGAGGCCTCAGAAATGACATCTAAAACCATCTGATCTTCGACAAACCTGACAAAAACAAGCAATGAGGAAAGGATTCCCTATTTAATAAATGGTGTTGGGAAAACTGGCTAGCCATATGCAGAACACTGAAACTGGACCCCTTCCTTATACCTTATAAAAAAATTAACTCCAGATGGATTAAAGACTTAAATGTAAGACCTAAAACCATAAAAAACGCTGAAAGAAAACTGAGGCCATACCATTGAGGACATAAGTATGGGCAAAGACTTCATGACAAAAACACCAAGCAATGGCAACAAAAGCCAAAATAGACAAATGGGACCTGGTTAAAGAGCTTTGGTGCAGCAAAAGAAACTATCAGAGTGAACAGGCCATCTACAGAATGGGAGAAAATTTTTGCAATCTATCCATCTGACAATGGGCTAATATCCAGAACCTAAAAAAACTTTAACAAATTTACAAGAAAAAAACAACCACATCAAAAAGTGGGCTAAGGATGTGAACAGACACTTCTCAAAAGAAAACATTTATGCAGCCAACAAACATGAAAAAAAGCTCATCATCACTGCTCATTAAAGAAATGGAAATCAAACCTACAAGGAGATACCATCTCACACCAGTTAGAATGGCAATCATTAAAATGTCAGGAAACAACAGATGCTGGAAAGGAGGTGGAGAAAGAGGAATACTTTTACACTGTTGGTGGGAATGTAAATTAGTTCAACCATTGTGGAAGACAGTGTGGCCATTCTTCAAGGATCTAGAACCAGAAATACCATTTGACCTAGCAATCCCATTACTGAGTATATACCCAAAGGATTATAAATCATTCTAATATAAAGATACATGCACATGTATGTTTTTTGCAGCACTGTTCACAATACAAAGACTTGGAACCAACCCAAATGCCCATCAATAATAGACTGGATCAAGAAAATGTGGCACATATACACCATGGAATACTATGCAGCCATAAAAAAAGGATGAGTTCATGTCCTTTGCAGGGACATGGATGAAGCTAGAAACCATCATTCTCAGCAAACTAACACAAAAACAGAAAACCAAACACTGCATGTTCTCACTAATAAGTGGGAGTGAAACAGTGAGAACACATGGACATAGGGTGGGAAACATCACACAACAGGGCCTGTCGGGCGTATGGGGGGGCTAGCAGAGGGATAGCATGAGAAAAAATACTTAACGTAGATGATGGGTTGATGGGTGCAGAAAACCACCATGGCACGTTTATACCTATATAACAAACCTGCAAGTTCTGCACATGTATTTCAGAAATTAAAGTATAATAATTTAAAAAAAGAAAAAATATTTTTAAAAAGAAATAAAAAAGTGGGGGTTGGAACATGGGAGAAATAAAAGAAAAGCAATTTGAAGGACAGTATGTATAGTGTCATATCATTTGTGAAACCATTTTTTAAAAAATGCATGTAAATGTATAGGAAACTTCTGGAAGGATACACAAAACCAAGAGCTATATGGGAAAAAAGTAAAGGAACCATAAGGAAGAGTTACATTTCAGTTTTCACGTAACTTTCTATCCCTTTTTAAAATAATGAGCATGTGTTATTTTTATAATTTAATGAATAGATGTATTGATTTGAAAAACACACTGATCCTGAAAGTTAAAATTCCAATTCAGAGAAAATTGATCTCTATGAAAACTATCAATCCCCCAACAATGCCAGAAAAAAGAAATGTAATTATACAACACAGACAGTGATTGAGTTGTCACCACTCACTCTGATTTCACATATAGAATTTAAAACACCCGACCAGGCGCAGTGGCTCACACCTGTAATACCAGCACTTTGGGAGGCCAAGGAAGGAAGATCACTAGGTCGAGATCGAGACGATCCTGGCCAACATGGTGAAACCCCATCTCTACTAAAAACCCACAAATTAGCTGAGTGAGGTGGTGTGCACCTGTAGTCCCATCTACTCAGGATGCTGAGGCAGAAGAATCTCTGGAACCCGGGAGGCACAGGTTGCAGTGAGCCGAAATTGTGCCACTGCACTCCAGCCTGGTGACAGAGCAAGACGCCATCTCAAAAAAAAAAAAAAAAAAAAAAAAAAAAACAGATAAACAAAAAAAATGAATTTAAAATGCTGCAGTCCTTGGTGGACTGAACAAAAGAATATTAATGCAGGAATAAAGACAAAGACGAGTATATTTGGAAGAAGGGGTTGGGGGTTCCTTGCTTCTAGTGAACAAGGGCCCTGAGCTTCTATAGCACTTCGTATTCATTGAGTAAAGGAAGTAGGGAGAAAGGGGTGGTTGTCAGTCAGCTGCTTGACTTAGTGCAGGCTTGCATGACTGTGTTCTTTGAACAGTAGTCTCCAGATGTTCCAGTAGATAACCTCAAGGAGCACAGCACCAGGGAGTGATTGCCCTCAGCAAACCTCCTGGTGGCAGATGCAGAAATGAGTTTGCTCACATTCTGCATTCAAGATAAACAGTTTGCTGTTTGATCATATAGCCTTCAGTGGAATGCTGAGTTGGTCATGACCCTCAGGCCTTTGGCTCCCTACATTAAAACACCCATTTCACCAGATTAAAAATATTCAATAAAATTTGTAAAAAGCGCTTAAAATTTGCCAGCACTTAGTAAGGAAGCGCTCAATAAATACTGTTAACACTCTATTACTTTCTCTGCTTGGCAGTTGTCCTAAGCCCAAACCAGCCCTCCCACATTGCCTACTCCTGACTTGTGTCAGTCATGCATGACTCAACAGTCAATCTAGGACAGCTATTGCAAAATGCAAGACTTAAATTCCACCCCAGGTGAATCCTCTTCTGGACCACAAGCAGCCCTTGAAAACGATGGGAGTAGAACCCTCAATCATGAAGGCATTTGTTCCTCAAGACAGGCAGATGTTACGACCTCCACACAAGAACAATCCCATTGCCTATTACAGTTCCCATTTCAAGGAGATACTCCCACATATGCATGTATTTCCCTGAAAGATTTCCTGTTCTCTTTTTTTTTTTTTTTTTTTTTTTTGAGATGCAGTTGCTCCTTCTGTTGCCCAGGCTGGAGTGCAGTGGCGTGATCTCGGCTCACTGCAACCTCTGCCTCCCAGGTTCAAGCAATTCTTCTGCCTCAGCCTCCTGAGTAGCTAGGATTACAGGCACGTGCCACCAGGCCCAACTAGCTATTGTATTTTTAGTAGAGACAGGGTTTCACCATGCTGGAACTCCTGACCACGCTCAGCTAAGTTTTGTATTTTTAGTAAAAACAGGGTTTCACCATGTTGGCCAGGCTGGTCTCAAACTCCAGACAACACCTGGCTAATTTTGGTATTTTCAGTAGAGATGAGGTTTCACTTCATCTTGGCCAGCTGGCCTCGGACTCCTGAACTCAAGTGATGCACTCATCACGGCCTCCTAAAGTGCTGGGATTACAGGTGTGAATCACCATGCCCAGCCCAAGATTTCCTGTTCTTATCACCAATAAGCCAGCTTGATGAGGAGTAGTGCTAGAGATTCCCATACTTCTTGACTTCCTTCTATCCTTTTCTGCTCACAGGCCCCTTCCCTTGTGCTCTCCGCAAAAGAAATAGTGCTGGAGGACAAATAGCATCCCTGCCCACAAAAGGAAGGGCCATGTGATGTTCACCAAGCTCCCAAGCCACAATTCTCTTTTCCCAGAATCCTTTGCTCTTTGAAGTGTAGTCTTCCTCACCTTCCTGCAACCCTCCTCCCCTCAGTCAGCCTACCTCTGAAGAGAAGGGGAAGAGAGATCAAATGCCCCCTTGCAGGCCTGTCCCTTTGAACCAAGCCCTGAGAACGCCTGCAGCAGTCCTCCTGTGTACCCTCTCCCCAGCCCTACACACAGATGGAGAGCCCTGGGAAGGGTTACCACAGTGCATTAGCACCAAAGAGTGCAAGAGTGTGACTCTCCAGCCTCTGTCAATAATTCATGAGGTCAGACTGAGGAGGACCAGTCAGAGTCAGTTTTCCCTAGACATGGGGAAAATTATACTTAAGCTCTCCTATCTCATCGGGATATGCTGAGTACCAAAGCAGAGTACTGCAGCTGTAACTTCTTGGCTGAGGAAAATACGATAAATCCAGTGCAGGCCTGTTCTATTACTTGCTCGCCATACATCCTCTTTTGAATGTCAAAATCCATTTTTTTTTTTTTTTTTTTTTTTTGGAGACAGAGTCTCCATCTGTCGCTCAGGCTGGAGTGCAGTGGCATGACCTCAGCTCACTGCAAGCTCCGCCGCCCAGGTTCATGTCATTCTCCTGCCTCAGTCTCCCGAGTAGCTGGGACTACAGGTGCGTGCCACCATGCCAGGCTAATTTTTTGTATTTTTAGTAAAGACGGGGTTTCACCGTGTTAGCCAGGATGGACTTGATCTCCTGACCTTGTGATCTGCCTGCCTCGGCCTCCCAAAGTGCTGGGATTACAGGCGTGAACCACCATGCCCGGCTGAATGTCAAAATCCTTTTTCAGCTGCTCCGCTGACCTACAGACACACTCAATGAATCTTGAGCAAACTAAATGAATCTTGAGCAAACATGAATTCTATTAAAAAGTCATCCCTAGAACTGGATTTTACAAACCAGGACTTTTCCCCACTAATTATAGGGAAATAAGGCTGCAAAACTGGTTATTTCACCAACAACACATCTCTAAACCTACCCATCTGCTTTCATCATCTTTTCTGAAAGAAAACACTAATACATACACAAAAAAAGGAGCAAACATATACTCCACAATAAAGGACTGTTAAATAAACTTAGCTTCATGAAACTCACTGTAATGTGTTTCCTTTTCTCATTTTGCCTTACACTAGTGTAAACATTGCCATGGACCAGCACTGCTTTTCAGTCTGGCCTTTGGAAGCCAGTGGGTTAAACCAATTCAGATGCTTGCATCTGGGTCCGTTGGGGCCTTTCTACAGTGTACCATTAGCCATCCAGATTTATTCGTTCTCCCAGAAACCCAGGAGTGAGATAATTTGAGCCCACTTGGCAGAAGTGGAGGCTGAAGTCTTGGACACAGAATTTATAGCTGGCAAGGACTTTATTCATCATCTACTCCATACCCTCAGTAATTTACAGATGAAGAGTCTGACCCAGGGCAGCAATAATAATCACTACATGGTGGCAGTAACTACTATGTGCTTATAGCTTACAGTTCATAAAGAGATTTTGCATTCAACAAATATTTATTGAACTAGGATGCAGGCTAAGACCTGGGGACATAGTGGTTAGGGAGAACTTGACTGCCCCCAGTTCTCAGCATTTCCACCACTGCTCGAGGGACTCTGCAGCCTCCTCGCTAGCACTTAGCCCCTGTAAAGGAGAAAGTTCCTTTGGAGCGGGATGTGAGATACTGTTTGGTCAATGACCATAGTCTGCCCTCCAGGGCCCGTGAAGATGGAGGAGACCTTGGGCAGAGTGAAGGGCAGTGCAGGCCTGGTGCAGCTACTCCCTATCACATCTCTCCCAGGCACCTCCAGCCTCACCTGGTGGACTTTATGAGGACCACAGGCCTCACCTCCATGGGCAGTCTCAAAACATTTGCCCTCCTGTGGGCTGTCACATACATTGACCCAGACTTTCTTGGAGAAAAAATTCTGAAGAAGCAAAAGCAACCAACTCAAAACCCCCACTTCCCCCAGAAGAAAACACGGGCAAGCAGATGCAAAAGGGCAGCAGCCAAAGTCTGCCCGTTCCTGCGGGGGCCAGGGGAGGGGCAAGCCCTACGGAAAACTTTAACAGAGAGCCTTTGAACACCCGCCTGCCCGGGAAGGCAAGCCCCAGTCGGGTGGAAGGTAGCTGGCTGCTGGGCGCGGCGGCGGAGGGAGGCGCCCACCGCCACAGAGGACTCCCAGGTGGTCGAGGGCGGGGAGGGGGCGGGCCGGGAAGCAGCCCGCCCTTCGTCCTGCCCCCTCGCCCTAATCTTTGTTACCTCCGCTGGAAGGAGTGAAACCCAGACTTGCTGGTCTGTGCCATGCACAAGGCGGGGCTGCTAGGCCACTGTGTCCAGGCATGGAAGTCGGTGCGGATGGCCAGCTCCTGGATGACCCACCGGGATCTGCTCGCGAATAAGGTGGCCCCTGGTAACGGCCTCCACCGACGGGTAAGTGTTCGTGCTGGAGTTTCTGAGGCCCTCCCTACCTGCAAACAGGCACTGGTCTCTTCTTTGCTTCCAGTGCCATTGTCCTTAGAACTCACATGTGGCCGAAGTCTGGCCCTGGAAAAAAGTAGTCACGTGATCCGCCTGAACCCCCTCCAAATCCCCAGGCCCTGGGCCCTCCCTTGCTAGCCCTCCTGTCCCTGCTGCCTCTGACACAACTGTGCCACCTCCGTACAACCCCATCGATCTATTCCCCTCCTGGGTTCTGGGCTGCCCCAGTCAACCAGCCCCACCTAGCCTCCGGGAAAACCAGAAACTAGAAATCCAAGGAAATCTGGATTTCAAAATCCTATCCCAAGGCCTCCAGCTTTATGAAAATGTACCAGACACTCTATTTGGGCACCAGAAAGTCTCCAGGAACCCCTCCCCCTTACCTAGATAGGACACAAGAGCCATGTGTCAAGATTTTTGTTAAGTTCGGTACACCTGGGCCTACTTTGCCCAGGCTGTTTCTCACCCACCACTCTTGTCTATCCTGGTTCTCATTTCTACGGGACTTTGCTAGATGCCAGCTCTCCACAAAGCTAAAATACAAATGTAGGTAAAATGCTAATGACTGACAAATGCAGAATGTGTAACTCTTCCTCCCAAGGCAATATTTACATTTCTGACCGGAGACCATCTTTTCACATGCACCCCAAAAAATAACTAAAGATAGAATTTTGAGAATGTGGAAGACTAATAAGAAAGAAACCTGGGGGCAGGGCTGTTTTGAGTGAGACCCTCAAATCACGGAAGTGGCTGCTGCACACCCAGCTCATTTCTCACCTCTCAGTCCCAACAGGGGATGAAGCCTGTCACCCGTGGTGGGAACTGTAGAAAGTGATGTAAGTTCTTGGGAACTGAGGCTGCGGTTCCAGATCATAATAAAAATAAGTAAATTAGCGCCAAAAAGGCCATGCCATCAAGCCTGTTTTACACAGAGTAGAGACACGTGGAGGTCATATAGGGAAAGAGCCTGAATTCAAACCCAGGCTTTCTAACTTCAGAGCCCATGCTTCAACCTCTTCCCCTGCACAGGCCTTGGCAGTCTTTGTCTCTTTCTACTCACAGGATCGGCTTTGCCATCGCCCGGCGTCTGGCCCAGGACAGGGCCCACGTGGTTGTCAACAGCTGGAAGCAGCAGAATGTGGACCAGGCGGTGGCCACGCTGCAGGGGGAGGGGCTGAGCATGACAGGCACCGTGTGCCATGTGGGGAAGACAGAGGACCCGGAGCAGCTGGTGGCCACAGTGAGCTGCAGGGAAATGGGCACAGAGCCAGGAGGTAGAAAAAGGAGCCAGCCTGATCCTCCTTCCCTGCTTTCCTGGACAGCCTTGGTGAGATCCAATGCAGTGCTGTTAACTAAAACATAACAGTGCATTCTGCATACCCACACCAGCCCACCGGTACATTTTTATTGTGTGCCTTTCTATTATGTCCATATACTAATGTTGGAGAATCATCCCATCCCAATCAGAGAATGTTAAAACATTCTAATGCTTCAACCCTTCATCATCCCTTGAGTACCACAAAGAAACAGCTGGTACTGGTTCTCTAGTAATTTTCCCTCTAATTGGACAGATGAGAAGGGTAAATCCAATCACAAAATAGATGTTCCCACCCATGAGCTAATAATCCCCTGTTCTTCAGCTTATAGTGTCAGGTCCCTGTTTCAACCACTTACTATGTGCCATTTCCTGTGTTCAGAGCCTTACAAAGGTTGTAACTTACAAAGTTACAAAGTTTTGTAAGTTACAACTTACAAAGGTTGTCTAGGCCTGACAACAACCCAAGCAAGGCAGGGACTATTCTCTCAGTCTGCAGAGGCTGGCTCAGATAGCTGGAGCAACTTCCCAAGGTCCCACAGCCAGTAAGGAAAGAGCTGTGATTCAGCCCAGACCTCCCAAGCTCCCTTCCTTTATTGGCTGCCTACGGACTACCAGGTACTGGACTTTAGTCTCAAAGAAAGTATGTAAGTCAATGTCACAGTTAGTAGTGCACACCAGCCTTCCATCTGCAGAAGGAAATATGAACCATCCAGCAAAGGAAGCTCCTCTTCCCTTGAGGCTCAGGACACACTTTATTCCTCAGAGTGGAAGGGAGAATCTACCCAAAAATGGAAAGTACAGGATTGTGCTAACAGATTGGAAGGTTGGCAGAAATAATTTGCATAATCTTAGAAGAAGGGGATCTTAAGTAATAGTAGATAGTAGTGTGATAGACAGTATAGGGTAATTCCGTTTTTAAGGAACTTTCTGGCAAATGATCAAATGTGCATTGGAAAGAGCCAAATGTGAGTCCTAGAAAGTCACCTTGCCTGGCCTAGGCTGGTGGACAGAGCCCAAGATTGAGGACTTGATCCTGATGGTTGAAGGATCAGTGAGTCTGGGTCAATCAGTGACTATATCACATGTAAGTAGCAATATAATATGAAAATCCTGGTGGAAATACATCCTGTGGCCCCCACCAGGTTCACTTAACAGGGCCTACAGGCCTGGCCCAGAAGCGGTACTTGAGCTAAACTTTTAGGAATGGATGGGAATGTTCAGATGGAATAGAGATGAGGTTCCAGATAACTCTGCAAAAAGAGCAGACAGCCAAGGAGGAGCTGAAGGAAAGAGGAGCACTGACAGACCACAGTGGAGAGGACAAGCTTAGGAGTACTACTGAGAATGAGCTGCCTTGGAAGGATAGAGGCCATGGGCCTCTATATCCTTTTTTTTATTTTTATTTTTTTACTATATATATTTTTTTTAAGACAGTTTCACTCTTGTTGCCTAGGCTGGAGTGCAGTGGCACCATCTCGACTCACTGCAACCTCCACCTCCAGGTTCAAGCAATCCTCATGCCTCAGCCTCCCAAGTAGCTGGGATTACCTTTGCCCGCCACCATGCCCAGCTAATTTTTTTCTTTTTAGTAGAGACGGGTTTCACCATGTTGGCCAGGCTGATCTTGAACTCCTGACCTCAGGTGACCCACCCCTTGGGCCTCCCAGAGTGCTGGGATTAGAGGTGTGACCCACCACGCCCAGCCATAGCTCCTTAAAAGGATATGTTAAGGACGTTAAAAGGATATGGCCTCTTAAAAGGATATGTTTACCCATTCTTGTAGGAAATAAGAAGCCATGTGAGGTTTTGAGGAAGAGAAAGATGGTTATTAAGAAAGATAATATGGCTCTGGTAGGAAGGATATACAGAGAAAACACTGAATCCAGGGCATCAGTGAGGAAGCTGTTACTGTCATCCAGGTTTAGAGCAGTGGTGGTGGGACTGGAACAGATGTGCCCAAGAGACATTTAGTGGGAACGAACCAAGATTTTCCAACCCCATGTCAAAAAGTGGGAAACACGAGCGAAATCAAAAATGACTCTCAGGTAGTTTGTGTGACCATTGTCAGAGAGGAGAATGATAGAATACTTGTCAGCTATTTGAAATGTCTTTTGCCAATTGCCACATGTTACCCTGCAATGAGAAAAGCCACTGCCCTGAGAATGGTTACTACCCAGTGGCCTCCTCATCTGCACCACAAAGCTTCTAAGTGTGTGGTAAGTGGAAACCAGATTAGCTGCCTATCTGCTTGATTATATTTTTTCTTAAAAATGTATAACCATCAGAACACAGAGCAAACAGCTCCTAACCGTTTTAGTATAGTGAGCACACAATTTAGAACAAGACTGAGAAGACACCTTTTTTTTTCCCCCCCCCCAGTGACAGAGCCTCACTATTTCCCAGGCTGGAGTGCAGTGGCATGATCATAGCTCACTGTAACCTCCAACTCTTGAGCTCAAGCAATCCTGCTACCTCAGCCTCCCAAGTGGCTAAGACTATAGGCGTGCACCACCACACCAGTTTATTTTTTAAATTTTCTGTAGAGCTGGAGCTTTATTGCCCAGGCTGGTTTTGAACTCCTGGCCTCTAGCAATCCACCCCACTGGGCCTACCAAACTGCTAAGATTATAGGTGTGAGCCACCACACCCAGCCTCATTCTTCTTTTATGGTTTGCTATCTCTGTTCAATCAAAACCCAGCCTCCTTCTGTCTCTGTGCTGACAGACCTAGAAGGAGAGGGGCATAGGGTATACAGCAGAGTAGAAAATGTCTCCAGGTGATTCTAGAGCAATCCACTGTCTTCTCCCAGCCCAAACACATATGCACTGAGCACAGTGCACATCACTTATTAACTTATTCTGCACCTCCCTAGTAACAAGTCCATTGGTGAGAATTATACAGAGCCAAGGCAGGTGACTGGGCTTTGCACCAGGATACCAAAACTTAAAGGGTGCAAGAAAGTATTAATACTGGTTTCAAAAGAGTGTATGACTTTAAATTTTGTCTGATTTAATTTTGTTGACAGCCCAGGCATTCCTTCAACCGTGTAAAAACAATTGAGCTTAGCACCTAGTTAACAAGAATAAGTAGTTAAAATGGAAAGCTAGCAGATGGTGTACATTGTTAATAACACCCCTCTGTGTGCCAAATCTGAAGCACAAAGTTGACCAAGGGCCCATGTACTGCTACTTTTTCAAGGCATTAAAATTGCCAGTTCTGAGCAAATGCAAAGTCTGGTTTCAGGGTCGCTTTGTACTGAAAACTCTTGTTGGCAGATTCTGCTTGGCCATTCATTACTCTAGCACACACCTCACTACCTACTTATAACTTATTAAGGAGGTGAGATGTTGCCTTTCTTGACTTTCTCAGTTTAAATGTCAGTTTCTGCCTTAAATCTTTCATGCCTCCAGGTCAAAAGAGAGAGACAGAGACAGGGAAAATGACATCATAACCAAATATGGAATTGCTTTAAATTCAGGCTGGTATCTTCTCCCATCATGGCTCCCTGGGCAGTCAGTTTCCTAATGACCCCAACTCACTTTCAGAGGGCTCTTATGAATTAGTGGTGTGCTACAGAATGGCAGACTGACCTCAGTTCTTCTACCACTAACTAGCTTTGTGCCCTGAGCAAATCACTTCACCCCTCCCAAACACAGAATAAGCAGGCCTCCTGTTCTTAGGTAGCCCCAGTGTGTCACTACTGAACTATATGGTCTTGAGAAAATTCCCTGAACCTGTTTCATCGTCTCCACCTTAAGGACATTGGAACAGATGATCTCAAAGACCCCTCCAGTGGTAAGTTTCTACAGCTCTATTTAAGCCGATTGATTTTTCCATTCAGGTAAGTGTGGACAGATTGACTTTGAGGCGGCTCAGTGGTGATAGCAGCCTTCAGTCCATTACCTGTAAGAACCCTTTGGTCTGACCCTTCCATCCCATCCTCCACTCCATATCTTTCCACCCCTCATGTCACCCAAAGAAGTTTGTGTCCCCTTTTAGAATCACACCAAATCCCTGCCCACAAAATAGATGCCTTGCCTCCACAAACCATAACCTAGGGGAGGTTTAGCCACAAGACAGCTTCCTAACTGTGCCCCTTGTTTTCTATCTCCAGGGCCTCAGTCCTTACAACGTCAGTAAAACAGCTTTGCTGGGCCTCACCAAGACCCTGGCCACAGAGCTGGCCCCAAGGAACATTAGGGTGAACTGCCTAGCACCTGGACTTATCAAGACCAGCTTCAGCAGGATGGTGAGGAAGGGGAGCTCTGCATCCCACTGGAACCCCTTGAAAGGCATCCACCTTCTTGGACAGGGAAGCCCAGTACCTGATTCCTGAACTCTCAACCACTCCGTTCTCCTTCCTTGGGCTTTTCCATATTCCCTCTCTGTACCAGCTGCCCTATCTAAGCCAGACTCCAATCACACCATTCCTAAGGCATAGGGTGGAGACTGAGGTATTCAGACTCTACTCACACTGTTTCCTCTCTCCTTATGTGGATGAGATTGGAGAGATGCAGCAAAATGCATCACTAGAACCCGAAACAAATGAAACACATGAGGGCAGTGGGGAGAGCTGGGAGCTAGAAAAAGAAATAGGAAGTGAAAGAGGGAAGTCTCTCCATCCTTACTCTCTTGCCATAAGGATGGGCAGCTTCTTCCCTTTCTGTTCCTCACTTTCCTCTTCTTAAACATAAAGAGATTTCCCTTCTTCCTGCAGCTCTGCAAGGACAAGGAAAAAGAGGAAAGAATGAAAGAAACCCTGCAGATAAGAAGGTAAAACTGTCATGGGGTCAAGGGCCCTAAGAGGCATGAAGATGGAAAGGTCTGGTTCCCAGCAGCACACAGCCCGCTGTCTGAGTCCCACAGATAACACAGGGAGGCTCTCCTCTGCCTCACAGACCACAAATTCATAAACACTATCACTGCAGTGGCCTGAGCAAGAAGTCAGCTTCCCTTTCAAAAGGTAAACACAGAGACATGGGGGTTTCAGCAGTGCAGAGCTCTGGGAGAAGTCCTGAGTTAAGGGACAAGTATAGATTTCTGAAAAAGTTGCAAGCTGAATCTGTACAAATGGAATCACTTTAAACACACCATTTACTGTCACACAGACTCCCTGATACTTTAGTGTGTGCACATGTGAAACCATTTTTTTGAAGTATGAAATAATTGCTCACCATTTTACCTATATAACTTTGGATTTTGTTGTCCTGAGCTCTCTAAAAAAAACAGTGTGTTTCTATAGTATTTGAATATTATGGGTAATGTTTTTTGCAGAGTACAGTATGCTTCTACTAAATTATAACAGCATATCCTCATGGTAATACTTTTTGATAGATGGAAAGCTTGTACACTGATCCTGAAAAGTCATCTAATAATTCTTGATTAAGCAAATTTCATTCCGTGTGTCCCAGGTGATGGGGCCAGACCTGTTTGATTTTTACTCCCTTCTTTTCTTCCCCTATTCCCCAGGTTAGGTGAGCCAAAGGATTGTGCTGGCATCGTGTCTTTCCTGCGCTCTGAAGATGCCAGCTACATCACTGGGGAGACAGTGGTGGTGGGTGGAGGAACCCCCTCCCGCCTTTGAGGACCCAGAGACAGCCCACGGGGCAGAGTTGGGCTTTAGCTCCTGGTGCTGTTACTGCATTCATCCACTGGCCTTTCCCACCTCTGCTCACCTTACTGTTCACCTCATAAAGTCAGTTCTGCTCTGTGAAAAGATCCAGCCTTCCCTGCCATCAAGGTGGTGTTTTACGCGGGATTCCTGCTGTTGCCGTGGCCTTGGGTAAAGGCCTCCCCTGAGAACACAGGACAGGTCTGCCGACAAGGCTGAGTCTACCTTGGCAAAGACTAACAGATATTTTTTGCCTGGGCCACTGGGGAATTTGATGGGTGATGGGAGAGAAAGAACCTGGAGTGGAGGGTGCAGAGTTGCAAATTAACAACTTGTAATTTAGGGGCAAATAAAATGCAGATGATTGCAGGGCTTTGAATCGATTCCACGTGTTCATTTCTCAGTGTGGGGTGCTTAGCTGAGCAGAGAGCAGAAGTCTGGCCAGGCTGGATCTCTGGATCCCCCAGCCCTCCTCCCTGTCTCCAGGACCTGAGCGTGATGTTCAGGGATGGAGGTGTCCGCAGAGCTGCCAACTGGAAGGAAGGTGGCACGGGAACTCCCAGGACGCCACGGGGATCCCCGAGGCAGGGCCAGCCGGGCGAGAGCGGGGAAAGATGAACTCTAACACCTCCCCGCCCCTTGCCTCCCAGATCAGGCCAGGTCCCCTCCTGGCAGTTCCCTCCCGAGTCAGCAAGGACAAGCTAGACGGGTCCTGAGCCGGTGGGGAATAAAGAAACGCCCTGCAAGGTACCCAGGTAGACAAACAAAAGAAATGGGTTCTGCCCACGGCCTGAGGATTGAGTAGACGGAAAGTGGGGACGCTGTATCCCCCCCAAGACACTGATACTGGGCGACGCACGCTGGGCCTCTGACGCCGGAGCTGGCGAGAGGTGTCGGCGCCAGCGCGTGGGGTCTCAGCAGGCTAGGCAGCGCGGCCCGAATGCTCAGTCGGGCAGCTCTCCGGGCGGGCGTGGGAGCCGGAGCTCCAAGGCCCGGGGTGGGAGCGCTCACGCAACCGACCCTGTCTGGAGCGGGCTCGCCTCTACTGCAGCGCTCAGCGCCCGGGATTTACTGAAGCTGAGTCTAGCATGTGCCACCGCTCCCCAGCAGTGGGAATGTGGGATGTGGCCGGGGCTCCTGTGCAGCAGCCTCAGTAGCGGCGGTCGCCATGGCCAAGCCCACCTTGGAGCTCACCCGAGAGCTGTAAGGTAGGGGACTGCCCCGGTTTCTGGGACGCCCAGTCCGGCAGCATCCCAAACCCAGCGCGTTCTTCCCGGCGGTGCACCCCAGCCAGGTGCCTCACACCCCGCCACCCCATGCATCCAGGCTCTAAGGCAGCCCCTGCGTCCCAGTCCCGGCATGGCTGTCCCTGGAGCATCCTCCGCTGGAGCTAGATCTTGACGGGTACGGGGGAGAGGGCGGTGGGGAAACTGCATCACGTAATAGGGCGGGTGGGGGGAGGGGCCTCCTCCATTGCTGAGACTTGAGCAGGCGTTTCTTTTTTTTTTTTTTTTTTTTTTTTTTGAGACGGAGTCTTGCTCTGCCGCCCAGGCTGGAGTGCAGTGGCCGGATCTCAGCTCACTGCAAGTTCCGCCTCCCGGGTTCACGCCATTCTCCTGCCTCAGCCTCCCGAGTAGCTGGGACTACAGGCGCCCGCCACCTCGCCCTGCTAGTTTTTTGTATTTTTTAGTAGAGACGGGGTTTCACCGTGTTAGCCAGGATAGTCTCGATCTGCTGACCTCGTGATCCACCCGTCTCGGCCTCCCAAAGTGCTGGGATTACAGGCTTGAGCCACCGTGCCGGGCGAGCAGGCGTTTCTATGATCACAGTGTAAACAAAGCGGCAGGGAAGCTCTAACTGGGCGGAGCCCAGGGCAGCTCAGCAAGGCCTACTGCTTCTCTAGATTCCACCTCTGGGGACAGGGCATATCTGAACAAAAGGCAGCAGACAGCTTCTGCAGACTTCAGTGTCCCTGCCTGACAGCTCTAAAGACAGCAGTGGCTCTCCCAGCACAATGTTGGAGCTCCAATAACAGACAGACTACCCCCTCAGGTAGGCCCATGACTCCCCTGTAGCTTGACTGAAAAACACTGCCCAGTAGGGGTGGAGAGACACCTCATACAGGTGGGTGTGAATAAGAAGTGTAGAGAAGAGCTTAAATAACCTGATGGAGCTGAAAACCACAGTAGGAGAACTTCGCGAAGGATACACAAGCTTCAATAGCCGATTCAATCAAGTGGAAGAAAGGATATCAGTGATTAAAGATAAAATTAATGAAATAAATCGAGAAGACAAGATTAGAGACAAAGAGAGGGAAAAAAACATTCAAATTCAGGAAATACAGAGAACACCACAAAGATACTCCTTGAGAAGAGCAACCCCAAGGCACATAATTGTCAGATTCACCAAGGTTAAGGGCAGCCAGAGAAAAAGGTTGGGTTACCAACAAAGGGAAGCCCATCAGACTAACAGCATATCTCTCAGCAGAAACCCTACAAGCCAGAAGACAGTCGGGACCAATATTCAACATTCTGAAAGAAAGGATTTTTCAAACTAGAATTTCATATCCAGCCAAACTAAGCTTCATAAGTGAAAGAGAAATAAAATCCTTTACAGACAAGCAGATGCTGAGAGATTTTGCCACCACCAGGCGTGCCTTACAAGAGCTCTTGAAGGAAGCACTAAACATGGAAAGGAACAACCGGTACCAGCCACTGCAAAAACATACCAAATTGTAAAGACCATCAACGCTGTGAAGAAACTGCATCAATTAATGGGCAAAATAGCCAGCTAACATTATAACGACAGGATCAAATTCACACACAACAATATTAACCTTAAATGTAAATGGGATAGATGCCCCATTTAAAAGACACAGACTGGCAAATTGGATAAAGAATCAAGACCCATCAGTGTGCTGTATTCAGGAGACCCATCTCACATGCAGACACACACAGGCTCAAAATGAAGGGATGGAGGAAGATCTACCAAACAAATGGAAAGCAAAAAAAAAAAAAAAAAAAAAAAAAGCAGGGGTTGCAATCCTGGTCTCTGATAAAACAGACTTTAAACCAACAAAGATCAAAAGAGACAAAGAAGGTCATCACATAATGGTAAAGGGATCAATTCAACAAGAAGAGCTAACTATCCTAAATATATATGCACCCAATACAAGAGCACCCAGATTCATAAAGCAAGTTCTTAGACACCTACAAAGAGGCTTAGACTCCCATACAATAGTAATGGGAGATGGTAACACCCCATTGTTAATATTAGACAGAAAACATGACAGAAAATTAATAAGGATATCCAGGACTTGAACTCAGCTCTAGACCAAGTAGGCCTAATACACATCTACAGAACTCTCCACCCCAAATCAACAGAATATGCATTCTTCTCAGCACCACATCACACTCATTCTAAAATTGACCACATAATTGGAAGTAAAACACTCCTACCAAATGTCAAAGAACAGAAATCACAGCAAACTGTCGCTCAGACCACAGTGCAATCAAATTAGAACTCAAGATTAAGAAACTCACTCAAAACCACTCAACTACATGGAAACTGAACAACCTGCTCCTGAATGACTACTGGGTAAATAACAAAATGAAGACAGAAATAAAGATGGTCTTTGAACCCAATGAGAACAAAGACACAATGTACCAGAATCTCTGGGACACATTTAAAACAGTGTGTAGAGGGAAGTTTATAGCACTAAATACCCACAGGAGAAAGCAGGAAAGATCTAAAATCAACACCCTAACATCACAATTAAAAGAACTAGAGAAGCAAGAGCAAACAAATTCAAAAGCCAGCAGAAGACAAGAAATATAGCTATGATCAGAGCAGAACTGAAGAAGATAGAGACATAAAAAAAAAAAACCTTCAAAGAATCAGGAATCCAGGAGCTGGATTTTTGAAAAGATCTACAAAATAGACCACTAGCAAGACTAATAAGGAAGAAAAGAGAGAAGAATCAAATAGACACCATAAAAAATGATAAAGAGAATATCACCACCGATCACAGAGAAATACACACTACCATCAGAGAATACTATAAACACCTCTATGCAAATAATCTAGAAAACCTAGAAGAAACGGATAAATTCTTGGACATGTACACCTTCCAAAGACTAAATCAGGAAGATGAATCGCTGAATAGACCAATAACATGTTCTGAAATTGAGGCAATAATTAATAGCCTACCAACCAAAAGAAGTCCAGGACCAGGTGGATTCACAGCTGAATTCTACCAGAGGTACAAAGAGGAACTGGTACCATTCCTTCTGAAACTATTCCAATCAATAGAAAAAGAAGGAATCCTCCCTAACTCATTTTATAATGCCAGAATCATCCTGATATCAAAGTCTGGCAGAGACACAACAAAAAAAGAAAATTTTAGGCCAATATCCCTGATGAACATCATTGCAAAAATCCTCAATAAAATGCTGGCAAACCAAATCCAGCAGCACATCAAAAAGTTTGTCTGCCACGATCAAGTTGGCTTCATCCCTGGGATGCAAGGCTGGTTCAACATAAGCAGTTCAATAAACATAATCCATCACATAAACAGAACCAATGACAAAACCAACATGATTATCTCAATAGATGCAGAAAGGCCTCTGACAAAATTATACACCCCTACATGCTAAAAACTCTCAATAAACTTGGTATTCATGGAATGTAATTCAAAATAATAAGAGCTATTTATGACAAACCCACAGTCAATATCATACTGCATGGGCAAAAACTGGAAGTATTCCCTTTGAAAACCGGTACAAGACAAGGATGCCCTCTCTCATCACTCCTATTCAACACAGTATTGGAAGTTCTGGCCAGGACAGTCAGAGAAGAGGAAGAAATAAAGGGTATTCAATTAGGAAAAGAGGAAGTCAAATTGTTTCTGTCTGCAGATGAATTGACAGTATATTTAGAAACCCCATCATCTCAGCCCAAAATCTCCTTAAGCTGATGAGCAACTTCAGCAAAGTCTCAGGATACAAAATCAATGTGCAAAAATCACAAGCATTCCTACACACCAATAATAGTCAAATCATGAGTGAACTCCCATTCACAATTGCTTCAAAGAGAATAAAATACCGAGAAATCCAGCTTACACAGGACATGAAGGACCTCCTCAAGGAGAACTACAAACCACTGCTCAAGGAAACAAGTGAGGACACAAACAAATGGAAGAATATTCCATACTCATGGATAGGAAGAATCAATATTGTGAAAATGACCATACTGCCCAGAGTAAATTATAGACTCAATGTTATTCCCATCAAACTACCACTGACTTTCTTCACAAAATTGGAAAAACACTACTTTAAATTTCATATGGAAGCAGAAAAGAGCCCACATTGCCAAGACAATCCTAAGCAAAAAGAACGAAGTTGGAGGCATCACACTACCTGACTTCAAACTATACTGCAAGGCTACAGTGACCAAAACAGCATAGTACTGGTACCAAAATAGATATCTAGACCAATGGAACTGAACAGAGGCCTCAGAAATAATACGACATATCTTCAACCATCTGATCTTTGACAAACCTGACAGAAAGAAGCAATGGGGAAAGGATTCCCTATTTAATAAATGGTGCTGGAAAAACTGGCTAGCCATATGTAGAAAGCTGAAACTGGATGTCTTCCTTACACCTTATACTAAAATTAACTCAAGATGGATTAAAGACTTAAATGTAAGACCTAAAACCATAAAAACCCTAGAATAAAACCTAGACAATACCATTCAGGATATAGGCGTGGGCAAAGACTTCACAACAAAAACACCAAAAGTAATGGCAACAAAAGTCAAAATAGACAAATGGGATCTACCTAAACTAAAGAGCTTCTGCACAGCAAAAGAAACTATCATCAGAGTGAAAAGGCTCTCTACAGAATGGGAGAAAATTCTTGCAATCTATCCATCTGACGAAGGGCTAATATTCAGAATCTACAAAGAACTTAAACAAATTTACAAGAAAAATAAAACAAATAACCGCATCAAAAAGTGGATAAAAAGTATGAACAGAGACTTCTCAAAAGAACACATTTATGCAGTCAACAGACATATGAATAAATGCTCATCATCACTGGTCATCAGAGAAATTCAAAGCAAAACCACAATGAGATACCATCTCACGACACTTAAAATGGCAACGTTAAAAAGTCAGGAAACAACAGATGCGAGAGAGGATGTTGGAGAAACAGGAACGCTTTTACACTGTTGGTAGGAGTGTAAATTAGTTCAACCATTGTGAAAGACAGTGTAGCAATTCTGCAAGAATCTAGAACCAGAAATACCAATTGATCCAGCAACCCCATTACTGGATATATACCCAAAGGATTATAAATCATTCTACTATAAAGACACATGCACACATATGTTTATTGCAGCACTGTTCACAATAGCAAAAACTTGGAACCAACCCAAATGCCCATCAGTGATAGACTGGATAAAGAAAATGTGGCACATATATGCCATGGAATATTATGCAGCCATAAAAAAGGGTGAGTTAATGTCCTTTGCAGGAACATGGATGAAGCTGGAAATCATCATTCTCAGCAAAATATCACAAGGACAGAAAACCAAACCCTGCATGTTCTCACTCATAAGTGGGAGCGTAACAAGGAGAACACATGGAAACAGGGAGGAGATCATCACACACCTGGGTCTGTTGGGGGCTGGGGGACTGGGGGAGGGATAGCATTAGGAGAAATGCCTAATGTAAATGAGGAGTTGATGGGTCCAACAAACCAACATGATACATGTATACCCTATGTAACAAACCTGCACGTTGTGCACATGTGTCCTAGAACATAAAATATATAATAATAAAAAAACTAGATAGAGCAATATCTCACAAAATTAATAATCCATTCCATTTGAATAGACAGACTACATCAGTCAGTCTCTGGCACCTACAGATCCATTCACAGTTTTGTTTTCTGGGTTCTTTTTTAAGTATATAATTTGCCTATATTTAAAATTTAAATATTTCCTATTACCACCCAGATTTCTAGCTTCTGTTTAAAAACCCCAAGGGCTGGCAATGCTGAGCCAGCATTCTCAATGACATACATGAGTGGAACTGGGTGTACCTCAGATCTGCAAGTTGTGGTTCTGCAAGTTCGCCACTGCAACCTAAGGTGTGTTACCATTTATCACTGAGCTTAAGCCACCACCAAAGTTTAAGCCATTCTGTATACTATGCATAAGGAGGTAGGGCAGCAGGTAAATTCACTTTAGGGGGAAAAATTCATCACAACTGCTTAAATCTGTGAAAATTAATAAAATTTAAAAGCTGTGAGAACCCCAAAAATCACTTTAAGCCTTGAGATGTGACTGTGAGCTGAGTCACATATGGTTATAATTTCTGTTCTCAAGTTATAGATTAACTAGCTTTCTTATTTTTCTTCTACTGTACAAAGACTAGAGAGAATTAAATAACATCACGGAAAAAAACCTCTGGCCTTCTTAATTAATGACCCTTGTTATAGATTAATTTCCCATTGTTGTCCTGCCTTGCTTAGACCAGATGACAAAAACCCACAATTATTACACCCTCTAAAAAACATATTAAATGTATCCTTCCCAAAAAGAAACACTGCCTATAAGGATCAAATGGCTGTAACTATGTGCCAACCTTGTACAAATACTGTTATAATTTTGCTAAACACTCCTCTCTCTCTGGATATATAATTGAAACCTTAACTTCTCTACTCCAGAATGCTGACTGCATTCCTTTGGAGTTGTTTCCAGATGGTCCATTCTCACACTTTGCACTTGAATAAAGGCTCCCTAACTTCAATTCTGACCCTTTTATTATTTTGGGTTGACAAATCTTTTTTAAGGTAATTTGACCATCATAGACATCAATTTAAAATATTTGACCCAGCATACAAATGTATTTGTACCAAACACACAAAAATATACATTCATCCAAGGTTGTTCACCATAGTATTATTTGAAATAGCAAAACACTGGAAGCTACTTAAAAATCCATCAGTAGGAGACTAGCTAAACAAATTATGGAATAGCCACACAATAGAATACTGTACAGCTATTTTATAAAAGAAGAGAGAGAATAAAGTAAATCTATTATGTACCACCCATTCACCAAGAATGTATTTTAAAAAAGAAAAAGGGTTACTGACAAGATGACCAAACAGGAACAGTTCCGATCTGCAGCTCCCAGCGAGATCAACACAGAAGGCATGTGATTTCTGCATTTCCAACTGAGGTATGTGGCTCATCTCATTGGGACTGGTGAGACAGTGGGTGCAGCCACGAAGAGCCAGCTGAATCAGGGTGGGGCATCACCTCACTCAGGAAGCACAAGGGGTCAAAGAGACCCTCCCCTAGTCAAGGGAAGCCAAGAGGGACCATGCCATGAGGAATGGTTATGAAACCAAACTAAGCTTCATAAGTGAAGGAGAAATAAAATCCTTTACAGACAAGCAAATGCTGAGAGATTTTGTCACCACCAGGCCTGATTTACAAGAGCTCCTGAAGGAAGCACTAAACATGGAAAGGAACAACCAGTATCAGCCACTGCAAAAGCATACCAAATTGTAAAGAGCATCGACACTATGAAGAACCTGCATTAACTAATGGGCAAAATAATCAGCTAGCATCATAATGACAGGATCAAATTCACACATAACAATATTAACCTTAAATGCAAACAGGCTAAGTGCCCCAATTAAAAGACACAGACTGACAAATTGGATAAAGAGTCAAGACCCATCAGTGTGCTGTATTCAGACGACCCATCTCACGTGCAAAGAAACATAAAGGCTCAAAATAAAGGGATGGAGGAATATTTACCAAGCAAATGGAAAGCAAAAAAAAGCAGGGGTTGCAATCCTGGTCTCTGATAAAAGAGACTTTAAACCAACAAAGATCAAAAGAGACAAAGAAGGCCATTATATAATGGTAAAGGGATCAATTCAATAAGAAGAGCTAACTATCCTAAATATATATATGCACCCAATACAGGAGCACCCAGATTCATGAAGCAAGTTGTTAGAGACCTACAAAGAAACTTAGACTCCCACACAATAGTAATGGGAGACGTTAACACCCCACTGTCAATATTAGACAAATAACTAAGATCAGAGAAGAACTGAAGGAGATAGAAAATTAACAAGGATATCCAGGACTTGAACTCAGCTAGACCAAGCAGACCTAATAGACATCTACAGAACTCTCCACCCCAAGTCAACAGAATATACATTCTTCTCAGCACCACATCGCACTTATTCTAAAATTGATCACATAATTGGAAGTAAAACCCTCCTCAGCAAATGCAAAAGAATGGAAATCATAGCAAACAGTCTCTTAGGCTGCAGTGCAATCAGACTAGAAATCAGAACTAAGAAACTCACTCAAAATCTCACAACTACCTGGAAACTGAACAACCTGCTCCTGAATGACTATTGGGTACAAAATGAAATTAAAGCAGAAATAAATAACTTCTTTGAAACCAGTGAGAACAAAGACACAACGTACCAGAATCCCTGGGACACAGTCAAAGCAGTGTTTAGAGTGAAATTTATAGAACTAAACGCCCACAGGAGAAAGCAGGAAAGATCTAAAATCTCCACCCTAACATCACAATTAAAAGAACTAGAGAAGCAAGAGCAAAAAAATTCAAAAACGAGCAGAAGACAAGAAATAACTAAGATCAGAGAAGAACTGAAGGAGATAGAGACATGAAAGACCCTTCAAAAAAATCAGTGAATCCAAGAGCTGGTTTTTTGATAAGATCAACAAAATAGATAGACCACTAGCAAGACTATTAAAAAGAAAAGGGAGAAGAATCAAATAGATGCAATAAAAAAAAAGATGGAGAGGATATCACCTCCGATCCCACAGAAATACAAGCTACCATCAGAGAATACTATAAACAACTCTATGCAAATAAACTAGAAAATCTGGAAGAAATGGATAAATTCCTGGATGAATACACCCTCCCAAGACTAAATCAGGAAGAAGTCAAATCCCTGAATAGACCAATAACAAGTTCTGAAATTGAAGCAGTAATTCATAGCCTACCAAACAAAACAAAGCTCAGGACCAGACAGATCACAGCTGAATTCTACCAGATGTACAAAGAGGAGCTGGTACCATTCCTTCTGAAATTACTCCAAACAACAGAAAAACAGGAATTCCTCCCTAACTCATTTTATGAGGCCAGCATCATCCTGATACCAAAACCTAGCAGAGACACAACAAAAGAAAGAAAATTTCAGACCAATATCCCTGATGAACATCGTTGAGAAAATCCTAAATAAAATACTGGCAAACCGAATCCAGCAACACATCAAAAAGCTTATCCACCACGATCAAGTTGGCTTTATTCCTGGGATACAAGGCTGGTTCAACATAAGCAAATCAATAAACATAGTCCATCACATAAACAGAACCAATGACAAAAACAACATGATTATCTCAATAGATGCAGAAAAGGCCTTTGACAAAATTGAACAGTCTCTCATGCTAAAAACTCTCAATAAACCAGGTATTGATGGAATATATCTCAAAATAATAAGGGCTATTTATGACAAACCCACAGTCAGTATAATACTGAATGGGCAAAAGCTGGATGCATTCCCCTTGAAAATCGGCAAAAGACAAGAATGCCCTCTCTCACCACTCCTATTCAACATAGTATTGGAAGTTCTGGCCAGGACACTCAGGCAAGAGGAAGAAATAAAGGGTATTCCGTTAGGAAAAGAGGAAGTGAAATTGTCCCTGTTTGCACATGACATGATTGTATATTTAGAAAACCCCATCATCTCAGCCCAAAATCTCCTTAAGCTGATAAGCAACTTCAGCAAAGTCTCAGGATACAAAATCAATGTGCAAAAATCACAAGCATTCCTATACATCAATAACAGACTAACAGAGAGCCAAATCATGAGTAAACTCCCAATCACAATTGCTTCAAAGAGAATAAAATACCTAGGAATCCAACTTACAAGGGATGTGAAGGACCTCTTCAAGGAGAACTACAAACCACTGCTCAAGGAAATAAGTTAGGACACAAACAAATGGAAGAACATACCATGCTCATGGATAGGAAGAATCAATATTGTGAAAATGGCCATACTGCCCAAGGTAATTTATAGATTCAGTGCTATCCCCATCAAGTTACCAATGACTTTCTTCACAAAATTGGAAAAAACACTACTTTAAATTTCATATGGAACCAAAAAAAGAGCCCGTATAGCTGAAGGGGGCCAGCCCCTTCACACCTGTGGGTATTTCTCATCAGGGGGATGAGAAACTGAGAAAACAAACAAGACACAGAGTCAAAGTATAGAGAAAGAAAAGTGGGCCCAGGGGACTGGCGTTCAGCATACGGAGGACCCGCACTGGCACCAGTCTCTGAGTTCCCTCAGTATTTATTAATTACTATTTTTACTATCTCAGCAAGAGGAATGCGGCAGGAGAGCAGGATGATAGTGGGGAGAAGGTCAGCAAGAAAACATGTGAGCAAAGGAATCTGTGTCACAAATAAGTTCAAGGGAAGGTACTATGCCTGGATGTGCATGTAAGCCAGACTTATGCTTCTCTCCACCCAAACATCTCAGTGGAGTAAAGAATAATAAAGCAGCATTGCTGCCAACATGTCTTGCCTCCTGCCACAGGGCCATTTTTCTCCTAACTCAGAATTGAACAAATGTACAATTGGGTTTTATACCAAGACATTCAGTTCCCAAGGGCAGGCAGGAGACAGTGGCCTTCCTCTCTCTCAACTGCAAGAGGCCTTCCTCTTTTATTAATTCTCCTCAGCACCGACCCTTCATGGGTGTGGGGCTGGGGGACGGTCAGGTCTTTCCCATCCCATGAGGCCATATTTCAGACTATCACATGGGGAGGAACCTTGGACAAAACCCGGCTTTCCAAGGCAGAGGTCCCTGTGGCTTTCCGCAGTGCATAATGCCCCTGGTTTATTGAGACTGGAGAATGGCAATGACTTTTACCAAGCATACTGCCTGTAAACATTTTGTTAACAAGGCATATCCTGCACAGCCCTAGATCCCTTAAACCTTGATTCCATACAACACATGTTTCTGTGAGCTCAAGGTCGGGGCTAACGTTACAGATTAACAGCATCTCAGTGCAAAGCAATTGCTCAGGGTACAGGTCAAAATAGAGTTTCTTATGTCTTCCTTTTCTACATAGACACAGTAACAGTCTGATCTCTTTCTTTTCCCTACATATAGCCAAGACAATCCTAAGCAAAAAGAACAAAGCTGGAGGTATCATGCTACCTGACTTCAAACTATACTGCAAGGCTACAGTAACCAAAACAGTATGGTACTAGTACCAAAACAGAGGTATAGACCAATGGAACAGAAGAGAGGCCTTAGAAATAACACCACACACCTACAAACATCTGATCTTTGACAAACCTGACAAAAACAAGCAATGGAGAAAGGATTCCCTATTTAATAAATGATATTGGGAAAACTGGCTAGCCATATGCAGAAAACTGAAACTGGACCCCTTCCTTACACCTTATACAAAAATTAACTCAAGTTGGATTAAATTAAGTTGGATTTAATTAAGATGGATTAAAGGCTTAATTATAAGACCTAAAACCATAAAAACACTAGAAGAAAACCTAGGCAATACCATTCAGGACACAGGCATGGGCAAAGACTTCATGACTGAAACACCAAAAGCAATGGCAACAAAAGCCAAAATAGACAAATTGGACCTGATTAAACTAAAGAGCTTCAGCACAGCAAAAGAAACTATCATTGGAGTGAACAGGCAACCTACAAAATGGGAGAAAATTCTTGCAATCTATCCATCTGACAATGGGCTAACATCCAGAATCTACAAAGAACTTAAACAAATTTACAAGAAAAAAACAAACAACCCCATCAAAAAGTGGGCTAAGGACGTGAACAGACACTTTGCAAAAGAAAACATTTATGCAGCCAACAAACATGAAAAAATGCTCATCATCACTGCTCATTACAGAAATGCAAATCACAACCACAATGAGATACCATCTCACACCAGTTAGAATGGCAATCATTAAAATGTCAGGAAACAACAGATGCTGAAGAGGATGTGGAGAAATAGGAATGCTTTTACACTGTTGGTGGGTGTGTAAATTAGTTCAATCATTGTGGAAGACAGTGTGGCCATTCCTCTATAACCAGAAATACCATTTGACCCAGCAATCCCATTACTGGGTGTGCACCAAAGGACTATAAATCATTCTACTATAAACATACATGCACACATATGTTTATTGCAGCACAGTTCATAGTAGCAAAGCCTTGGAATCAACCCAAATGCCCATCAATAATAGACTGGATCAGGAAAATGTGGCACATATACACCATGGAATACACATGCAGCCATAAAAAGGGTGAGTTCATGTCCTTTGCAGGGACATGGATAAAGCTGGAAACCCATCATTCTCAGCAAACTAACACAAAAACAGAAAACCAAACACCGCATATTCTCACTCATAAGTGGGAGTGGAACAATGAGAACACGTGGTCACAGGGAGGGGAACATCACACAAGAGGGCCTGTAGGGGACGTGGGGAGCTAGGGAAGGTATAGCATTAGGAGAAATAACATAGAAGATGGGTTGATGGGTGTGGCAAACCACCATGGCACGTTTATACCTATATAACAAACCTGCAAGTTCTGCACATGTATCTTAGAACGTAAAGTATAATAATTTAAAAAAAAAATGTAAAAAAAGAAATGACAAAGTGGGGGTTGGAACATGGAAGAAAGTAAAGAAATGCAATTTGAAGGACACTGTGTGCAGTGTAATCTCATTTGTGGAAACAATTTTTAAAGGAAAAAAATGTATAGGAAACTTCTGGAAAGATACACAAAGCCAAGAGCGAAATGGAAACAAGGTAAAAGAACCATAGGGAAGAGTTACCTTTTACTTTTCACGTAACTTTCTATCTCTTTTTAAAATAATGAGCATGTGTTATTTTTATAATTTAATGAATAGATATGTTGATTTGAAAAATACACTGATCCTGAAAGTTAAAATTCCAATTCAGAGAAAATTGATTTCTATGAAAACTATCAATCCCCCAACAATGCCATCAAAATGAAGTGTAGCTATACAACACACAGAGTGGTTGAGGTTGTCATCATTCACTCGAATTTCACATAGAGAATTTAAAAACACTCAACCGGGTGCAGTAGCTCACGCCTGTAATCCCTGCACTTTTGGAAGCTGAGGCAGGAAGATCACGAGGTCAAGAGATGGATACCATCCTGGCCAACATGCTGAAACCCCATCTCTACTAAAAACCCAAAAATTAGCTGGGTGAGGTGGTGTGCACCTGTAGTCCCAGCTACTTGGGAGGCTGAGGCAGAAGAATCGCTTGAACCAGGGAGGAACAGGTTGCAGTGAGACGAGATTGTGCCACTGCACTCCAGTCTAGTGACACAGCAAGATGCCATCTCAACACAGCAAGATGCCGTCTCAAAAAATATAATAATAATAATTTAAAATGCCGCAGTCCTTGGTGGACTGAACAAAAGAAGATTAACGTGGGAATAACACAAAGACAAAACAGTATATTTAGAAGAAGGGGTCAGGGTGCTCCTTGCTTCCAGTGAAAAAGGGCCCTGAGTTTCTATACTCCTTTGTATTTATCGAGTAAAGGAGGTAAGGAGAAAGGGGTGGTTGTCAGTCAGCTGCTTGACTTAGTGCAGGCTTGCATGAGTGCATTCTTTGAACAGTAGTCTCCAGATGTTGCAGTAGATAACCTCAAGGAGCACAGCACCAGGGAGTGATTGCCCTCAGCAAACCTCCTGGCGGTAGGTGCAGAAGTGAGTTTGCCCACATTCTGCATTCATGATAAACAGTTTGCTGTTTGATCATATAGCCTTCAGTGGAATGCTGAGTTGGTCACGACCCTCAGGCCTTTGGCTCCCTACATTAAAACACCCATTTCACCAGATGAAAAATATTCAATAAAGTTTATAAGAAGCACTTATAACTTGCCAGCACTTAGTAAGGAAGTGCTCAATAAATACTGTTAACACTCTATTACTTTCTCTGCTTGGCAGTTGTCCTAAGCCTAAACCAGCCCTCCCACACTGCCTACTCCTGACTTGTGTCAGTCATGCATGACACGACAGTCAATCTAGGACAGCTATTGCAAAATGCAAGACTTAAATTCCACCCCAGATGAATTCTCTTCTGGACCGCAGGCAGCCCTTGAAAAGGATGGGAGTAGAGCCCTCAATCATGGAGGCATTTGTTCCTCAAGACAGGCAGATGTTACCACCTCCACACAAGAACAATCCCATTGCCTATTACAGTTCCCATTTCAAAGACATACTCCCAAATATGTATGTATTTCTCTGAAAGGTTTCCTGTTCTCCTTTTTTTTTTTTTTTTTTTTTTTTTTTTTTTTTTTTTTTTTTGAGATGGAGTCGCTCCTTCTGTTGCCCAGGCTGGAGTGCAATGGCATGATCTCGGCTCACTGCAACCTCTGCCTCCCAGGTTCAAGCACTTCTCCTGCCTCAGCTTCCTGAGTAGCTGGGATTACAGGCACATACCACCAGACCCAGCGAGTTACTATATTTTTAGTAGAAATGGGGTTTCACCATGTTGGTCAGGCTGGTCTCAAACTCCTGACCACACCTGGCTAATTTCTGTATTTTGAGTAGAGATGAGGTTTCACCATCTTGGCTAGCTCCTGACTTCAAGTCATACACCCACCTTGGCCTCCTAAAGTGCTGGGATTACAGGAGTGAGCCACCATATCCAGCCCAAGATTTCCTGTTCTTATCTCCAATAAGCCAGCTTGATGAGGAGTAGTGCTAGAGATTCCCATACTTCTTGACTTCCTTCTATCCTTTTCTGCTCACAGGTCCCCTCCCTAATGTCCCCTGTGCTCTCTGCAAAAGAAATAGTGCTGGAGGCAGATTCATAAAGCAAGTCCTCGGAGACCTACAAAGAGACTTAGACTCCCACACAATAATAATGGCAGACTTTAACACCTCACTGTCAACATTAGACCGATCAATGAGACAGAAAGTTAACAAGGATATCCAGGAATTGAACTCAGCTCTGCACCAAGCAAACCTAGTAGACATCTACAGAACTCTGCAACCCAAATCAGCAGAATATACATTCTACTTTGCACCACATCGGACTTATTCCAAAATTGACCACATAGTTGGAAGTAAAGTACTCCTCAGCAAATGTAAAACAACAGAAATTATAACAAATGGTCTCTCAGACCACAATGAATTAAACTAGAACTCAAGATTAAGAAAGTCACTCAAAACCATTCAACTACATGGAAACTGAACAGCCTGCTCCTGAATAGCTACTGGGTTCATAACGAAATGAAGGCAGAAATAAAGATATTCTTTGAAACCAATGGGAACAAAGACACAACATACCAGAATCTCTGGCACACATTTAAAACAATGTGTAGAGGGAAATTTATAGCACTAAATGCCCACAAGAGAAAGCTGGAAAGATCAAAAATTGACACCCTAACATCACAATTTAAGGAACTAGAGAAGTAAGAGCAAACACGTTCAAAAGCTAGCAGAAGGCAAGAAATAACTAAGATCAAAGCAGAACTGAAGGAGATAGAGACACAAAAAACCCTTCAAAAAATAAATGAATCCACGAGCTGGTTTTTTGAAAAGATCAACAAAATAGATAGACCGCTAGCAAGACTAATAAAGAAGAAAACAGAGAAGAATCAAATAGACGCAATAAAAAATGATAAAGGGGATATCACTACCGATCCCACAGAAATACAAACTACCATCAGAGAATACTATAAACACCTCTATGCAAATCAACTAGAAAATCTAGAAGAAATGGATACATTCCTGGACACATACACCCTCCCAAGACTAAACCAGAAAGAAGCTGAATCCCTGAATAGACCAATAACAGGCTCTGAAATTGAGGCAATAATTAATGGCCTACCAAACAAAAAAAGTCCAGGACCAGACGGACTCACAGCCGAATTCTACCAGAGGTACAAAGAGGAGCTAATACCATTCCTTCTGAAACTACTCCAATCAACAGAAAAAGAGGGAATCCTCTCTAACTCATTTTATGAGGCCAGCATCATTCTGATACCAAAACCTGGCAGAGACACAACAAAAGAAGAGAATTTTAGACCAATATCCCTGATATTTGTCGTTGAGAAAATCCTAAATAAAATACTGGCAAACTGAATCCAGAAACACATCAGAAAGCTTATCTACCACGATCAAGTTGGCTCCATCCCTGGGATGCAAGGCTGGTTCAACATACGCAAACCAATAAATGTAATCCATCATATAAACAGAACCAAAGACAAAAACCACATGATTATCTCAATAGATGTAGAAAAGACCTTTAACAAAATTCAACAGCACTTCATGCTAAAAACTCTCAATAAACTAGGTATTGATGGGACATATCTCAAAATAATAAGAGCTATTTGTGACAAACCCACAGTCAATATCATACTGAATGGGCAAAAACTGGAAGCATCCCCTTTGAAAACTGGCACAAGACAGGGATGCCCTCTCTCACCACTCCTATTCAACATAGTGTTGGAAGTTCTGGCCAGGGAAATCAGGCAGGAGAAAGAAATAAAGGGTATTTAATTAGGAAAATAGGAAGTCAAATTGTCCCTGTTTGCACATGACATAACTGGGTATTTAGAAAACCCCATCATCTCAGCCCAAAATCTCCTTAAGCTGATAAGCAACTTCAGCAAAGTCTCAGGATACAAAATCAATGTGCAAAAATCACAAGCATTCCTATACATCAATAACAGACTAACAGAGAGCCAAATCATGAGTAAACTCCCAATCACAATTGCTTCAAAGAGAATAAAATATCTAGGAATCCAACTCACAAGGGATGTGAAGGACCTCTTCAAGGAGAACTACAAACCACTACTCAACAAAACAAAAGAGGATACAAACAAATAGAAGAACATTCCATGCTCGTGGATAGGAAGAATCGATATCATGAAAATGGCCATACTGCCCAAGGTAATTTATAGATTCAGTGCCATCCCCATCAAGCTACCAATGACTTTCTTCAAGGAATTGGAAAAAACTACTTTAAAGTTCATATGGAACCAATAAAGAGCCCTCATTGCCAAGACAATACTAAAGCCAAAGAACAAAGCTGGAGGCATCATGCTACCTGACTTCAAACTAAATTACAAGGCAACAGTAACCAAAACAGCATGGTACTGGTAACAAAACAGAGATATGGACCAATGGAACAGAACAGAGCCCTCAGAAATAATACCACACATCTACAACCATCTGATCTTTGACAAACCTCACAAAAACAAGAAATGGGGAAAGGATTCCCTTTTTAATAAACAGTGCTGGGAAATCTGGCTAGCCTCATGTACAAAACTGAAACTGGATTCCTTCCTTACGCCTTACACAAAAATTAATTCAAGATGGATTAAAGACTTAAATGTTAGGCCTAAAACCATTAAAAACCCTAGAAGAAAACCTAGGCCATACCATTCAGGACATAGGCATGGGCAAAGACTTCATGACTAAAACACCAAAAGCAATGGCAACAAAAGCCAAAACTGACAAATGGGATCTAATTAAACTAAAGAGCTTCTGCACAGCAAAAGAAACTACCATCAGAGTGAACAGGCAACCTAGAGAATGGGAGAAAAATTTTACAATCTACCCATCTAACAAAGGGCTAATATCCAGAATCTACAAAGAACTTAAACAAATTTACAAGAAAAAATCAAACAACCCCATCAAAAAGTGGGTGAAGGATATGAACAGACATTTCTCAAAAGAAGACATTTATGCAGCCAACAGACACATGAAAAAATGCTCATCATCACTGGCCATCAGAGAAATGCAAATCAAAACCACAATGAGATACCATCTCACACCAGTTAGAATGGCGATCATTAAAAAGTCAGGAAACAACAGGTGCTGGAGAGGATGTGGAGAAATAGGAACACTTTTACGCTGTTGGTAGGAATGTAAACTAGTTCAACCATTGTGGAAGACAGTGTGGCGATTCCTCAAGGATCTAGAACTAGAAATACCATTTGACCCAGCCATCCCATTACTGGGTATATACCCAAAGGATTATAAATCATGCTGCTATAAAGACACATGCACACGTATGTTTATTGCGGCGCTATTCACAATAGCAAAGACTTGGAACCAACCCAAATGTCCATCATTGACAGACTGGATTAAGAAAATGTGGCATATATACACCATGGAATACTATGCAGCCATAAAAAAGGATGAGTTCATGTCCTTTGTAGGGACATGGATGAAGCTGGAAACCATCATTCTGAGCAAAGTATCTCAAGTACAGAAAACCAAACACTGCATATTCTCACTCATAGGTGGGAATTGAACAATGAGAACAGTTGGACAAATGGGGGGGAACCTCACACACTGGGGACTGTCATGAGGTGGGAGGAGGGGGAAGGGATAGCATTAGGAGATATACCTAATGTAGATGATGAGTTCACAGGTGCACACCAACATGGCACATGTATACATATGTAAAAACCCTGCACGTTGTACACATGTACCCTAGTATAATTTAAAAAAAAAAAGAAAGAAAAAGAAATAGTGCTGGAGGCCAAATAGCAACCCTGCCCACACAAGGAAGGGCCATGTGATGTTCACCAAGCTCCCAAGACACAATTCTCTTTTCCCAGAATACTTTGCTCTTTGAAGTGTAGTCTTCCTCACCATCCTGCAACCCTCCACCCCTGCGTCCGCCTGTCTACCTCTCAAGAGAAGGGGAAGAGAGATTAAATGCCCCTTGCAGGCCTGTCCCTTTGAACCAAGCCCTGAGAACCCCTGCAGCAGTCCTCCTGTGTACCCTCCTCACAGCCCAACACAGATGGAGAGCCCTGGGAAGGGTTTCCACAGTGCATTAGCTCCAAAGAGTGCAAGAGGACAAGGAGTGTGGCCCTTCCAGCCTCTGTCAATAATTCATGAGGCTCTGACTGAGGAGCACCAGTCAGAGTCATTTTTCCCTGGACATGGGGAAAATTAAGCTTAAGCTCTCTTATCTCATGGGGATGTGCTGAGTACCAAAGCAGAGTACTGCAGCTGTAACTTCTTGGCTGAGGAAAATACTATAAATCCAGTGCAGGCCTGTTCTATTACTTGCTCGCCATACACCCCTTTTGAATGCTGAAATCCTTTCTCAGCTGCTCAGTTGACCTACACATATACTAAATGAATCTTGAGCAAACATGAATTCTATTAAAAAGTCATCCCTATAACTGGATTTCACAAATCAGGATTCTTTCCTCTCTAATTGTAGGGACTGGCATATGGCTGCCAAACTGGTGATTTCACCAACAACACATCTCTAAACCTACCCATTTGCTTTCATCATCTTTTCTGAAAGAAAACACTAACACACATACAGAAAAAGGAGCAAACGTATACTCCACAATAAAGGACTGTTAAATAAACTTAGCTTTATGAAACTCACTGTAATGTGTTTCCTTTTCTCATTTTGCCTTACACTAGTGAAAACGTTGCCATGGACCAGCACTGCTTCTCAGTCTGGCCTTTGGAGGCCAGTGGGTTAAATCAATTCTGATGCTTACATTTGCGTCTGTTGGGGCCTTTCTACAGTGCACCATAAGCCATCCAGATTTATTGATTCTCCCAGAAACCCAGGAGGGAGATCACTTCAGCCCACATGGCAGAAGTGGAGGCCGAAGTCTTGGACACAGAATTTATAGCTGGCAAGGACTTTATTCATCATCTACTCCACACCATCAGTAATTTACAGATGAAGAGTCTGGCCCAGGGCACCAATAATAATCACTACATGGTGGTAGTAACTACTGTATGCTTAGTAGCTTACAGTTCATAAAGAGATTTTGCATTCAACAAATATTTATTGAACTAGGATGCAGGCTAAGACCTGGGGACATAGTGGTTAGGGAGAACTTGACTGCCCCCAGTTCTCAGCATTTCCACCACTGCTCCAGGGACTCTGCAGCCTCCTGGCTAGCACTTAGCCCCTGTAAAGGAGGAAGTCCCTTTGGAGAGGGATGTGAGATACTGTTTGGTCAATGACCATAGTCTGCCCTCCAGGGCCCGTGAAGATGGAGGAGACCTTGGGCAGAGTGAAGGGCAGTGCCAGGCCTGGTGCAGGTACTCCCTATCACATCTCTCCCAGGCTCCTCCAGCCTCACCTGGTGGACTCCACGGGGACCACAGGCCTCACCTCCATGGGCAGTCTCAAAACATTGCCCAATGTGAATTGGGCTGTCACATACATTGACCCAGACTTTCTTGGAGAAGGAATTCTGAAGAAGCAAAAGCTACCAACTCAAAACCCCCACTTCCCGCAGAAGAAAAACGTGGGCAAGGAGATGTAGAAGGGCAGCGGCCAAAGTCTGCGGGTTCCTGCCAGGGCCAGGGGAGGGGCGAGCCCTACAGAAAACTTGAACAGAGAACGCTTTGATCACCCGCCAGCCCGGAAGGCAAGCCCCAGTCGGGCGGAAGGTAGCTGGCTGCCGGGCGCCATCCGCCACAGACAACTCTCAGTGGGCCGAGGGCGGGGAGGGGGTGGCAGGGAAAGCGGCCCGCCCTTCGTCCTGCCCCCTCGCCCTAGGCTCTGTCACCTCCGCTGGAAGGAGTGGAACCCAGACTTGCTGGTCTGAGCCATGCACAAGGCGGGGCTGCTAGGCCACTGTGCCCGGGCATGGAAGTTGGTGCGGATGGCCAGCTCCAGGATGACCTCCCGGGACCCGCTCGCTAATAAGGTGGCCCTGGTAACGGCCTCCACCGACGGTTGAGTGCGAGAGCTGGAGTTTCTGAGGCCCTGGCTGCCTGCAGGCACTGGTCTTTCATCCTTTGCCTCCGGTGCCCCTGTCCTCAGACCTCACATGCGGCCAAAGTCTGACCCTGGAAAAAAGTAGCCACGTGGTCTACCTGAACCCCCTCCGAATCTCCTGGCCCTGGGCCCTACCTTGCCACCTCTCGTGTCCCTGCTGCCTCTGGCACAACTTGCCACCTCTGTGCAGCCCCATCGATCTAGTCCCCTCCGGGGTTCTGGGCTGCCCCAGTCAACCAGCTCCACCTAGCGTCCGGGAAGACCAGAAACTAGACATGTGAGGGAACCTGGATTTCAATATCCTATCCCACGGTCTCCAGCACTTTGAAAATGTACCAGACACTCTATTTGGGGACTGGAAAATCTCCTGGAACCCTTCCCACTTACCTAGATGGGACACAAGAGCCATGTGTCAAGATTTTTGTTTAGGTCAGTACATCTGGGCCTACCTTGTCCAGCCTGTTTCTCACCCACCACTCTTGTCTATCCTAGTTCTCATTTCTAGGGGACTTTGCTAGATGCCAGCTCTCCACAAAACTAAAATACAAATGCAGGTAAAAATGCTAATGACTGACAAGTGCAGAATGTGTAACTCTTCCTCCCAAGGCAATATTTACATTTTTGACGGGAGACCATCTTCTCACATGCACCCCAAAAAATAACTAAGGATAGAATTTTGAGAATATGGTAGACTAGTAAGAAAGAAACCTGGGGGCAGGGCTGTTCTGAGTGAGACCCTCAAATCACGGAAGTGGCTGCTGCACACCCAGCTCATTTCTCACCTCTCAGTCCCAACAGGGGATGAAGCCTGTCACCCGTGGTGGGAACTGTAGAAAGTGATGTAAGTTCTTGGGAACTGAGGCTGCGGTTCCAGATCATAATAAAAATAAGTAAATTAGCGCCAAAAAGGCCATGCCATCAAGCCTGTTTTACACAGAGTAGAGACACGTGGAGGTCATATAGGGAAAGAGACTGAATTCAAACCCGGGCAGTCTTAATTTCAGAGCCCATGCTTCGACCTCTTCCCCTGCACAGGCCTTTGGCAGTCTTTGTGTCTTTCTGCTCAGAGGATCTGCTTCGCCATCACCGGGCGTCTGGCCCAAGATGGGCTCCACGTGGTTGTCAGCAGTCAGAAGCAGCAGAACTCGGCAGCCACCTTGCAGGGGGAGGGGTTCAGCGTGACGGGCACCATGTGACATGTGGGGAAAGCGGAGGACCCCGAGCGGCTGGTGGACATGGTGAGCTGCAGGGAAATGGGCAAAGAGCCAGGAGGTAGAAAAAGGAGCCAGCCTGAGCCGCCTTCCCTGCTTTCCTGGACAGCCTTGGTGAGATCCAATGCAGTGCTGTTAACTAAAACATAACAGTGCGTTCTGCATACCCACACCAGCCCACCGGTACATTTTTATTGTATGCCTTTCTATTATGTCCATATACTATCGTTGGAGAATCATCCCATCCCAATCAGAGAATGTTAAAACATTCTAATGCTTCAATCCTGCATCATCTCTTCAATACCCCAAAGAAACAACTGGTTTTGGTTCTCTAGTAATTTTCAATCTAACTGTACAGATGAGAAGGGTAAATACAATCACAAAATGGATGTTCCCACCCATGAGCTAATAAACAATCCCATATTCTTCAGCTTATAGAGTCAAGTCCCTGGGAACCTCGGGAAGCAGCCCACCATGTTTCAGCCACCTACTATGTGCCATTATCTGTGTTCAAAGCCTTACAAAGGTTATCTCTGGACTGACAACAACCCAAGCAAGGCAAGGACTATTCTCTCAGTCTGCAGAGACTGGCTCGGATAGCTGGAGCTACTTCCTAAGGTCCCACAGCCAGTAAGAAAAGAGCTGTGATTCGACCCAGACCTCCCAAGCTCCCTTCCTTTATTGGCTGCCTACAGACTACCAGGTACTGGACTTTAGTCTCAAAGAAAGTATGTAAGTCAATGTCACAGTTAGTAGTGCACACCAGCCTTCCAGCTGCAGAAGGAAATATGAACCATCCAGCAAAGGAAGCTCCTCTTCCCTTGAGGCTCAGGACACACACTTTATTCCCCAGAGTGGAAGGGAGAATCTACCCAAAAATGGAAAGTACAGGATTGTGCTAACAGATTGGAAGGTTGGCAGAAATAATTTGCATAATCTTAGAAGAGGGGGATCTTAAGCAATAGTAGACAGTAGTATGGTAGATAGTATAGGGTAATTCCATTTTTAAGGAACTCTCTGACAAATGCTCAAATATGCATTGGAAAGAGCCAAATGTGAGTCCTAGAAAGTCACCTTGCTTGGCCAAGGCTGGTGGACAGAGCCCAAGATTGGGGACTTGATCCTGATGGTGGAAGGAGCCATTTGGGAGTCTGGGTCAATCAGTGACTAACCATAACACATGTAAGTAGCAATGTAATGTGAAAATCCTGGTGGAAAAACATCCTGTGGGCCCCACCAGGTTCACTTAACAGGGCCTACAGGCCTGGCCCAGAAGCAATACTTGAGCTAACCCTTTAGGAATGGATGGGAATGGACAGATGGAATAAAGATGAGGTTCCAGATAACTCTGCAAAATGAGCAGACAGCCAAAGAGGAACTGAAGGAAAGAGAAGAGCACTGGCAGTCCACAGTGGAGAGCACAGACTTAGGAGTACTGCTGGGAAAGGGGCTGCATTAGAAAGATAGAGGCCATGGGCCTCTATATCCTGTTTGTTTGTTTCCAAGATGGAGTTTCACTCTTGTTGCCTAGGCTGGAGTGCATTGGCACCATCTCGGCTCACTGCAACCTCCACCTCCCAGGTTCAAGCAATTCTCCTGCCTCAGCCTCCTGAGTGCTGGGATTACAGGTGCCCGCCACCATGCCCAGCTAATTTTTGTATTTTTAGGAAAGACAGGGTTTCACCATGTTGGCCAGGCTGGTCCTGAACTCCTGACCTCAGGTAATCCACCCCCCTGGGCCTCCCAGAGTGCTGGGATTACAGGCCAGAGCCACCATGCCCAGCCATAGCTTCTTAAAAGGATATGTTAAGGACATTAAAAGGATATGGCCGCTTAAAAGGATATGTTTAGGCCAGGCGTGGTGGCTCAAGCCTGTAATCCCAGCACTTTGGGAGGCCGAGACGGGCGGATCACGAGGTCAGGAGATCGAGACCATCCTGGCTAACACGGTGAAACCCGGTCTCTACTAAAAAAATACAAAAAGCTAGCCGGGCGAGGTGGTGGGCACCTGTAGTCCCAGCTACTCGGGAAGCTGAGGCAGGAGAATGGCGTGAACCCGGGAGGCGGAGCTTGCGGTGAGCTGAGATCCGGCCACTGCGCTCCAGCCTGGGCCACAGAGCGAGACTCAAAAAAAAAAAAAAAGGATATGTTTAGACATTCTTGTAGCAAATAAGAAGCCATTTGAGGTTTTGAGCAAGAGAAAGATGGTTATTAAGAAAGATAATATGGCTCTGGTAGGAAGGATATACAGAGAAAACACTGAATCCAGGGCATCAGTGAGGAAGCTGTTACTGTCATCCAGGTTTAGAGCAGTGGTGGTGGGACTGGAACAGATGTGCCCAAGAGACATTTAGTGGGAACCAACCAAGATTTTCCAACCCCATGTCAAAAAGTGGGAAACACGAGCAAAGTCAAAAATGACTCTCAGGTAGTTTGTGTGACCATTGTCAGAGAGGAGAATGATAGAATACTTGTCAGAAATTTGAAATGTCTTCTGCCAATTGCCACATGTTACCCTGCAATGAGAAAAGCCACTGCCCTGAGAATGGTTACTACCCAGTGGCCTCCTCATCTGCACCACAAAGCTTCTAAGTGTGTGGTAAGCGGAAACCAGATTAGCTGCCTATCTGCTTGATTATATTTTTTCTTAAAAATGTATAACCATCAGAACACAGAGCAAACAGCTCCTAACCGTTTTAGTATAGTGAGCACACAATTTAGAACAAGACTGAGAAGACATCTTTTTTTTTTTCCCAGAGACAGGGCCTCACTCTATTGCCCAGGCTGGAGTGCAGTGGCATGATCGTAGCTCACTGTAACCTCCAACACTTGAACTCAAGCAGTCCTCCCACCTCAGCCTCCCAAGTGGCTAAGACTATAGGCGTGCACCACCACACCAGTTCATTTTTTAACTTTTTTGTAGAGTTGGGGCTTTATTGCCCAGGCTGGTTTTGAACTCCTGGCCTCTAGCAATCCACCCCACTGGGCCTACCAAACTTCTAGGATTATAGGTGTGAGCCACCACACCCAGCCTCATTCATCTTTTATGGTTTGCTATCTCTGTTCAATCAGAACAGGAATCAGTTCTCCCGTCTCTGTGCTGACAGACCTACAAGGAGAGGGGCATGGGGTATACAGCAGAGTAGAAAATGTCTCCAGGTGATTCTGGAGCAATCCACTGTCTTCTCCCAGCCCAAACACACATGTACTGAGCACAGCGCACATCACTTATTAACTTATTCTGCACCTCCCTAGTAACAAGTCCATTGGTGAGACTTATACAGAGCCAAGGCAGGTGACTGGGCTTTATGCCAGGATACCAAAATTTAAAGGGTGCAGGAAAGTATTAATACTGGTTTCAAAAGAGTATATGACTTTAAATTTTCTTAGATTTAATTTTGTTGACAGCCCAGGCATTCCTTCAACTATGTAGAAGGTTAGCACCTAGTTAACAAGAATAATGAGTTAAAACGGGAAGCTAGCAGATGGTGTACATTGTTAGTAACACCCCTCTGTGTGCCAAATCTGAAGCACAAAGTTGACCAAGGGCCCATGTACTGCTACTTGCCCAAGGCATCAAAATTGCCAGTTCTGGGCAAATGCAAAGTCTGGTTTCAGGGTCGCTTTGTACTGAAAACTCTTGTTGGCAGATTCTGCTTGGCCATTCATTACTCTAGCACACACCTCACTACCTACTTATAACTTATTGAGGAGGTGAGATGTTGCCTTTCTTGGCTTTCTCAGTTTAAATGTCAGTTTCTGCCTTAAATCTTTCATGCCTCCAGGTCAAAAGAGAGAGACAGAGACAGAGAAAATGACATCATAACCAAATATGGAATTGCTTTAAATTCAGACTTGTATCTTCTCCCATCATGGCTCTCCTGGGCAGTCAGTTTCCTAATGACCCCAACTCACTTTCAGAGGGCTCCTATGAATTAGCGGTGTGCTACAAAGTGGGAGACTGACCTCGGTTCTTCCACTGCTAACTAGCTTTGTGCCCTGAGCAAATCACTTTCCCAAACACAGAATAAGCAGGCCTCCTGTTCTTAGCTAGCCTCAGTGTGTCACTACTGAACTATATGATCTTGAGAAAATTCCCTGAACCTGTTTCATCATCTCCACCTTAAGGATATTGGAATAGATTATCTCAAAGACCCCTCCAGTGGTAGGTTCTACAGCTCTATTTAAGCCCGTTTTTCCATTCAGGTAAGTGTGGACAGATTGACTTTGAGATAAGGGTAACTTATTCAAGGAGAACTGGACAGTAAGCACTTAGAGAAATGGGGGTGGAATTCAGTGTGAAAGGAAGAGGAGCGGACTGGAAATAGATGTGGAGGTGAGACTTGAAATCATGAGAATGAAGGAGCTCCTGAATGGGAAAATGTAAAGAAAAGAGCAAAGGGTCAGAGACAGCCTTAGAAGAATAGAAGGTGGGAAGAAAACACTGCAAAAGAAATAAGGCCAACTTCCTGGTGGCTCGTGCCTGTAACACTTTGGGAGGCCGAGGCAGGCGGCTGGCTTGAGCTCAGGAGTTCGAGAGCAACCTGAGCAACATGGCAAGACCCTGTCTCTACAAAAAATACAAAAATTGGCCAGGTGTGGTGGCACCCACCTTCATTCTCAGCTTCTTGGGGGGCTAAGGCAGGAGGATGGCTTGAACCTAGTAGGTCAAGGCTGCAGTGAGCTGAGATCATGCCACTGTACTCCAGCCTGGAAGACAGAGCAAGAATCTGTCTAAGGAAAGAAAGAAAGAAGCCAACCTTAAATGCTTAGCAGCAGATCTTAGGGTAGTTTTGAAGAAAAGATATTGTAAAAAAGAGAAGTTATTTTGACGATAGTTCCTAAGAAGGAAAGTTTTCTTGTCGTTGTTGTTTTTAATATAGAGATAAGGTCTCCCTATGTTGCCCAGGCTTTTCTCAAACTCCTCAGCTCAAGTGATCCTCCCACCATGGCCCCCAAAGTGCCATAATTCCCGGCGTGAGTCACAGGGCCTGGCTCAAAAGGAAGTTTTTATCAACATGGACAAATGCACCTCCCTTACTTACTGCAGCCCTGGTCCAGACCTCACCCCTCTCTTTAGGCTGTGAAGCTTCACGGCGGTATCGATATCCTAGTCTCCACTGCTGCTGCCAGCACTTCCTTTGGAAGCCTAATGGATATCACCGAGGAGATATGGGACAAGGTGAGAGGGGATTAAAGCAGCAAGGGGTGGGCCTCAGAACACATTCAGCGCAAACTCCGTCTGCTTTCAGAATGTGTTTGTCAAGAGCAGAGTAAATGTGAGGACTCTTTGCCACATGCCACACACATGGAGCGCACTTCGTAAAGGGTGGGTGGGGGCAGCTTCCTCTGTCCCTGCCCTTCTCATTCGTTTCTGCTGCTCCTACTTCTGTCTGCTTCCATCTGCTCTTCACTATCTGCCGTCTGCTCCCCTCCCCAGCATTCTTCCCCAGCAAGCTCTTCTACCTTGTTGATTTCCAACAGAGACACGGCAGCTAATATGCCAACAACTATGACACTTAAATGTACACAACTATCCCCCTTTCAGCTACCAAAAAGGAATCATGTTTCATTAGTTGGGAAATATTAAAAGCTGCTAGTTAAGTAAAATACTAATTCTGGTTAAATGACCGGTTGCCACTTTATAACATACATCCTTTAAAAAATAAAAATAAAAATCTATATTATTTTATTCTTAACTGCAATGTCAAGAAAATTGGAGATATAGATGTCTAAATTCAAGTGGTACAACATTGGGTTTTATGTGTAAGTATATAATTACATTATATTCGTAATATATTTCACAGACATTCTTTAATTACAAAGCTTTAATTAAAATTTTTATCTTTGTTTACTAAGGTTAGTATTCCCACATGATTTGGAAATGCTAATTTTCTTATGATCTCCCATGGTTTTGCTTTTTACTCTGACATTGTATTAGTCTGTTCCGCATTGCTATAAAGGAATACCTGAGCTGGGCAATTTATAAAGAAAAGAGGGTTGTGGTCAGGCGCAGCGGCTCACGCCTGTAATCCCAGCACTTTGGGAGACCAAGGCGGGCGGATCACAAGGTCAGGAGATCAAGACCTTCCTGGCTAACATGGTAAAACCCCATCTCTACTAAAAATACAAAAAAATTAGCCGAGAGTGGTGTTGGGCACCTGTAGTCCCAAATACTTGGGAGGCTGAGGCAGGAGAATGGCGTGAACCCGGGAGGTGGAGCTTGCAGTGAGCCGAGATTGTGCCACTGCACTCCAGCCTGGGCGACAGAGCAAGACTCCGTCTCAAAACAAAACAAAACAAAAAAAGAAAAGAAGGTTGTTTTGGCTTACAGTTCGGCAGACTGTAGAAGAAGCATGATGCCAGTATCTGCTTCTGATGAGGCCTCAGGAAGCTTACACTCATGGCAGAAGGAAAAAGGGAACAGGCGTGTTACACAGCAAGAGAGGAAGCAAGAGAGACACCAGGCTTTTAAACAACTAGCTCTGGCATGAACTAATAGAGTGAGAATTCACTCATTGCCACAGGGAGGGCACAAAGCCATTCATAAGGTATCCACACCCATGACCCAAACACCTCACACCAGGTCCCACTTGAACATTGGTGATCACATTTCAACGTGGGACTTAGAGGGCACAAACATACCAACTATATCAGATGTCATCAAATATTTCTGAACACTAAAGTTTCAGGATGCAAAAATACTATGATTTATTTACCAGTGTTTCATACACATAAAGACCAAAGTGCCAAAATGTTCTTCAGTGAGCTGGTTTTTTATTCTGTCAGGCTATTTCCCTCTCCTTTTTTTTTTTTTTTTTTCCCTCACTGTGTCACACAGGCTGGAGTACAGTGGTGCGATCTCATCTCACTGCAACCTCTGCCTCCCAGGTTCAAGCAATTCTTGTGCCTCAGCCTGTCAAGTACCTGGGACTACAGGCGTGTGCCACCACACCCGACTAATTTTTTGTATTTTTAGTAAAGACAGGATTTCACTGTGTTGCCCAGGCTGGTTTCAAATTCCTGACCTCAACTGATCCACCCACCTTGGCCTCCCAAAGTGCTGGGATTACAGGCGTGAGCCACCACACCTAGACAGATTCTGATAGTCTTTAAAATGGAGGAACATCATTCTTGAACAGTCTGAATAGAGACCACATGAAAGTCAGTTTTAAACTAAGTATAGGCACACCTCGGAGACATTGTGGTCTGGTTCCAGGCCACCGCACAATAAATTCAGTATTACAATAAAGCGAGTCACATGAATTTTTTGGTTTCCCAGTGCATATAAAAGTTATGTTTACACTATAATGGTCATCTAATGATAGTCTATTAAATGAGCAATAGTATTATGTCTTAAAATTTATATACGTATCTTAATTTTAAAATACTTTATTGCTAAAAAATGCTAACAATCATCTGAGACTTTAGAAGCTGTAATCTTTTTGCTGGTGGAGGGTCTTGCCTCAACATTAATGGTGGCTGACTTAAGGTGGTGTTGCTGAAGGCTGGGGTGGCTGTGGCAATCTCTTCAAATAAGCCAGCAGTGAAGTTTGCCACATCAACTGACTCTTCCTTTCCAAAAGGTTTCTCTGTAGCATGCAATGCTATTTGATAGCATTTACCCACAGTAGAACTTCTTTCAAAATTGGAGTCAATCCTATGAAACTCTGCCACTGCTTAGTCAACTAAGTTCATGTAATATTCTAAACCCTGTGTTGTGATTTCAACAATGTTCATGGCATCTTCACCAGAAATAGATTCCATCCCAAGAAACCACTTTCTTTGCTTATCCATAAGAAGCAACTCCTCAGCCGTTTACACTTTGTCATGAGATTGCAGCAATTCAGTCCCATCTTCAGGCTCCACTTCTAGTTCTCTTGCTATTTCCACCACATCTGCAGTTCCTTCCTCTGATGCAGCCTTGAACCCCTCCACGTCACCCATGAGGGTTGGAATCAACTTTTTCCAGACTCTTATTAATGTAGATATTTTGACCTCCTCCCATGAATCACAAATATTCTTAATGGCATCTAGAATGGTGAATCCTTCTCAGAAGGTTTTCAGTTGACTTTGCCCAGATAAATCAGAGGAATCACTATCTATGGCAGTTACAGCCTTACAAAATGTATTTCTTAAATAATAAGTCTTGCAAGTCTGAATTACCCCCTGATCCATGGGCTGCAGAATAGATGTTGTAGCAGGCATGAAAACAACATTAATCTCCTTGTACATCTCCATCAGAGCTTTTGAGTGACCAGGAGCATTGTTGAGAAGCAGTAACAGTTTGAAAAGAATCTTTTTCTGAGTAGTAGCTATCAACGATGAGCTTAAAATATTCAGTTAACCATGCTATAAACAGATGTGCTGTTATTCAGGCTTTGTTGTTCCATTTATAGAGCACGGGCAGAGTAGATTTAGCATAAATCTTGAGAGCCCTAGAATTTTCAGAATGGTAAATGAGCATTGGCTTTAACTTAAAGTCATTGACTGCATTAGCCACTAACAAGAGAATAAGCCTATCCTTTGAAGTTTTGGAAGCCATATTAACAATAAAGCTGTTTTGCTTTCTTATCATTTATGTGTTCACAGAAGTAGTACTTTTAATTTCCTTCAAGAATTTTTCCTTTGCACTCACAATTTGGCTAACTGGTGCACATGGCCTAGCTTTCAGCCTGCCTCAGCTTTCAACATGCCTTCCTCACTAAGCTCAATTATTTCTACCTTTTGATTTAAAGTGCAAGATGTGTGACTCTTCCTTTCACTTGAACACTTAGAGGCCATTGCAGGGTTAATAATTGGCCTAATTTCAATGTAAATGTGTCTCAGGGAATATGGAAGCCCACAGAGAGGGAGAGAGATGGGAGAAGGGCGGAGCAGTCAGAACACACACAACATTTATCGATTAAGTTCACCTTCTTTTCTGGGTGTGGTTTGTGGTACCCCAAAACAATTATAATAAAAACATGAAAGATCACTGATTACAGATCACTGTAACAGATATAATAATAATGAAAAAGTCTGAAATATTCCAAGAATTACCAAAATGTGACCCAGAGACAAAGTGAGCACATGCCGTTGGAAAAATGGCTCCAGTTTGCGCCATGAACCTTCCATCTGTAAAACCCTTCAATTTGTAAAAAACACAATATCTGCAAAGTGTAATAAAATAAGGTGTACTGCTAACTTTTCTTTTAGACTATATATATTTTTTAAATATCACAGTGCATCAAATCCAAGCATAATGCCTGATCCTTGATTGAACTCTGGACTTTTAAAAAAAAACACATTTCTTGTTTACTCTGTGTTGTCCAAATTACTAAGGACAATCAACAAGCACCTTAAAATTGAGACAAAATGACTGTTTTTATAACACAGAATCTTGAGTTAAATTATAAATTATGAACATTATATAGTTCTTGATGAAGCAAGAGGCTGTAGTTTCTTCTATAACTGGCTTATGGGGGTAGGGAGTGGAGATTAGACAGGGTAAGACTCAGAATAAGACAGTTTTTTAAAACATTACTTAACCTTTTATTTTTTTGGTTTGGGGGTGCTTGGCAAGTTTTACTGGGCTATGATTTTAATACTTTAACTGTTGTGAATTGAATAAAATATATTTAAGGGTAAAAAAAAACACATTTGGGGGACAATTGAGGCCAATATATTAGATAAAATTATCATCAATGTCAAACTTCTTGGGTGTGATAATGGATTATGGTTGCGTAAAAGAACATCTTTGCTCTTTGGAAATGTATGGTAAGTATTTAGGGATAGAGCGTTCTAATATCTGCAACTAAGTTTGTTTATTTTAATTTTTATTTATTTATTTGTTTGTTTTTTGAAATGGAGTCTCACTCTACTGCCCAGGCTGGAGTGCAGTGGTGCGATCTCGTCTCACTGCAACCTCCACCTCCCGGGTTCAAGCTATTCTCCTGTTCCATCCTCCTAAGTAGCTGAGATTACAGGCACATGCCACCACGTCCAGCTAATTTTTGTATTTTTAGTAGAGAACAATTGGTGAATCTAAGTGAAGGATCTCTAGATACACGTTGTACTTCTATTTCCAATTTTTCTGTAAGACTGAAATATTTTAATATAAGCAGTTGTCTAGAACAATGTAAACAGGGGTCACACATTTGTTTTACATTATGGATATGGGGATTCTGATTGCAGCTTGTCTCCCAGCTTCCCCAGAAGGTACCTCCTCATGATCCCACTTTCTAATCAGGTCTAGCCAGGCAGTCCATCCTAGAGGGCCAAGAGCATCTCACTCCCTAAACACAGAAGCCAGAGAAGTGCTAGAACAACCCCAGGTATCCAAGGTCAGGCCACATTTTCCCCGAGAAGCATGGCCCACTCTAGGGCAGGTCCAGGAGGCTGACAATTCCAGGCTCTCCCTAATTTGAAGAAACACGGAACACACAGCTCAAATGCAAAGGAGCCCTGAGGATTTAGGCCCCTTCTGGGCCAAATCATACTTGGCTGGTTACGAAACAAGATGAACCAGGCTCCATTTTTTCTCACCTGAACCTAATGTATCATTATCTAGCTGAGTAGCTGGTGAGAGCTACTTCTCCCTGAACCTCAGTTTCTTCATGTGCAAGATGCTGGTGTATCATCCTAAGATCTCAGTCAGTTCTGACAAACATCCTAGGAACCCACTCTCACTCCTCATTGCCATGCCTCCTCCAGTGCTCTTCACTCATGCTGTTTCCCCTTCTTCTCTTGGCTTCAGACTCTGGACATTAATGTGAAGGCCCCAGCCCTGATGACAAAGGCAGTGGTGCCAGAAATGAAGAAATGAGGGTACAGAGAGTGAGAGAGAGCCTGGGTGAGATGGGACTTCACACGGGCTGAGGGCAGTGGTCCACACTGGGAAGAGGGTCAGCTGTCTTCTTTTTCCAGGGGTGGCTCAGTGGTATTCCTGCCCTCTTGTAGCAGCCTTCAGTCCATCTCCTGTAAGAAACCTTTTGTCTGCCCCTTCCATCCCATCCTCTACTCCACATCTTTCCACCCCTGCTGTTACATAACACAAGGAAGTTTGTATCCCCTTTTAGAATCACACCATCAAGTCCCTGCCCCACAAGATGCCTTGCCTCTACAAACCATAACCTAAGGGAGGTTTAGCCACAAGACAGTTTCCTAACTGTGCCTCTCCCTTACAGGAGATCCCGATTGAGGACTGCCCTTTATGTCTAGTAATTAGAACCAAGAATGACCTGGAAACTATGAGTCTGACACATTCTCTTCTTTCTCCAGGGCTTCAGTCCTTACAATGTCAGTAAAACAGCCTTGTTGGGCCTCACCAAGACCCTGGCCATAGCGCTGGCCCCAAGGAACATTAGAGTGAACTGCCTAGCACCTGGACTTATCACGACTTGCCTCTGCAGTGTAGTGAGGAAGGGTAGCTCTGCATCCCACTGGAACCCCTTGAAAGGCATCCATCTTCTTGGACAGGGAAGCCCAGTACCTGAGTCCTGAACTCTCAACCACTCCGTTCTCCTTCCCTGGGCTTTTCCATATTCCCTGTCTGTACCAGCTGCCCTATCTAAGCCAGACTCCAATCACACCATTCCTAAGGCATAGGGTGGAGACTGAGGTATTCAGACTCTACTCACACTGTTTCCTCTCTCCTTACGTGGATGAGAATTGGAGAGATGCAGCAAAATGCATCACTAGAACCCGAAACAAATGAAACACATGAGGGCAGTGGGGAGAGCTGGGAGCTAGAAAAAGAAATAGGAAGTGAAAGAGGGAAGTCTCTCCATCCTTACTCTCTTGCCATAAGGACGAGCAGCTTCTTCCCTTTCTGTTCCTCACTTTCCTCTTCTTAAACATAAAGAGATTTCCCTTCTTCCTGCAGCTCTGCAAGGACAAGGAAAAAGAGGAAAGAATGAAAGAAACCCTGCAGATAAGAAGGTAAAACTGTCATGGGGTCAAGGGCCCTAAGAGGCATGAAGATGGAAAGGTCTGGTCCCTGGCAGCCCACAGCCCGCTGTCTCAGTCCCAAAGATAACACAGGCAGGCTCTCCTCTGCCTCACAGACCACAAATTCATAAACACTATCACTGCAGTGGCCCGAGCAGGAAGTCAGCTTCCCTTTCAAAAGGTAAACCCGGAGACATCGGGGTTTCAGCAGTGCAGAGCTCTAGGAGAAGCCCTGAGTCCTCTCTCCACCTGGGGGATTGCCTCCACCTCGGAGCATCCATGGAGACCAAAGACCAAAACCAAAACCATGCTTTTTTAGTTCCCTTGAATAATGACACATGTTTACAAAACTCAGGTTGATGATCTATAATCCAAATGAAAAGAATGAAGAGCTTTACTAAGTCCCAAACTCCCCTTGCCTAAGGAGTTACTTTCTTCCCCAGTGAGCTGGATGAACTGTTCAAGCACCTTTGTCCGGCTCCCTTTCCTCTAAATTCCCTGCCTCTATCTTCTGGCTTCGAGGACAGATGCCAACAATGGCTAACTCTGTACTGGTCCAGACATCCCAAATCTTCCCAAAGCCATTCTGATGTCAGGCATGAGCTGCAGGCCTAGTTCATAACTCATTAATAATTCAGGATTGTCATCCTAGAGCTCCAATGAATGATCTAGCCCATGTAGCTCAATCCTGGATTCACATTAGAATCACCTGGGGAGCTTTTTAAACTGCAGGTGCTCAGGCCCCACCAACTCCCAGAGATTCTTTTGTAACTGGTCCAAGGTAGGACTTGACCATCTGGGCTTTTGTTTTTCTTTGTCTTTTCTTTTCTTTTTTTTTTTGTTTTTGTTTTTGTTTTGTTTGTTTAAGCCTCTCAAATGATTGCAAGGTACAGCTAGAATGGAGAACCATTAATTCAGCCCTTGTATGTTTGAGTTACTCACTCTGCCCACCTCTAGAGCATTCTACGGCAGGCAGATTAAAGTGTCTCCTAACTATGCAGTCACTGATAAAATAAGAATTAGCACATTGTCACCAAATGAACTTGACTTTAAGGGACAAGTATAGATTCCTGAAAAAGTTGTCTGTAAGTTGAACCTGTACAAATGGAATCATTTTAAACACACCATTTACTGTCACACAGACTCCCTGATACTTTAGTGTGTGCACATGTGAAACCACTTTTTGAAGTATGAAATAATTGCTTACTATTTTATCTGTATAACTTTGGATTGTGGAGTCCTGAGCTCTCTAAAAAACTGTTTCTACAGTATTTGAATATTATGGGTAATGGTTTTTGCAGAGTACAGTATGCTCATACTAAATTATAACAGCATATCCTCATGGTAACACTATTTGATAGGCGGAAAGCTTGTACACTGATCCTGAAAAGTCATCTGATAATTCTTGATTAAGCAAATTTCATTCCCTGTGGGCCCAGTGAGGGAGGCAGAACTGTTTGATTTTTACTCCCTTCCTTGCTTCCCTTATTCCCCAGGTTAGGCGAGTCAGAGGATTATGCTGGCATCGTGTCTTTCCTGTGCTCTGAAGATGCCAGCTACATCACTGAGGAGACAGTGGTGGTGGGTGGAGGAACCCCGTCCCGCCTCTGAGGACCCGGAGACAGCCCACGGGGCAGAGTTGGGCTTTAGCTCCTGGTGCTGTTCCTGCATTCATCCACTGGCTTTTCCCACCTCTGCTCACCTTACTGTTCACCTCATAAAATCAGTTCTGCCCTGTGAAAAGATGCAGCCTTCCCTGCAGTCAAGGTGGCGTCTTACTCGGGATTCCTGCTGTTGCTGTGGCCTTGGGTAAAGGCCTCCCCTGAGAACACAGGACAGGCCTGCTGACAAGGCTGAGTCTACCTTGGCAAAGACCAACAGATATTTTTTGCCCTGGCCACTGGGGAATTTGAGAGGAGATGGGAGAGAAGGAAGCTGGAGGGGAAAGAGCAGAGTTGCAAATTAACAACTTGCAAATGAGGTGCAAATAAAATGCAGATGATTGCGCGGCTTTGAATCGAAATCAACGTGTTCATTTCTCAGTGTGGGGTGCTTAGCTGAGCAGAGAGCAGAAATCTGGCCAGGCTGGATCTCTGGATCCCCCAGCCCTCCTCCCTGTCTCCAGGACCTGAGCGTGATGTTCAGGGGTGGAGGTGTCTGCAGAGCTGCCAACTGGAAGGAAGGTGGCACGGGAACTCCCAGGACGCCACGGGGATCCCCGAGGCATGGCGGGCCGGCCGAGGGTGGGGAAGGATGAACTCTCTAACACCTCCCCGCCCCTTGCCTCCCAGATCCGGCCAGGTCCCCTCCCGACATGGCCCTAGGTCCCGAGTTCCCTCCCGAGTCAGCAAGGACAAGCTGGACGGGTCCTGAGCCGGTGGGGAATAGAGAAACGCCCTGCAAGCTGCCCAGGCCCACAAACAAAAGAAATGGGTTCTGCCCACGGGCCTGAGCAACAGTAGACGGAAAGCGGGGACGCTGCCCCCTGCCCCGAAGGCCCGGACACCGGGCTACGCACACCGGCCAGCTCACGCGGGAGCCGGCGAGAAGGGTAGGCGTGAGCGCGCGCGGGGGGTCTCACGCTGCTCGGCCGCGCGGCGCGCATGCTCAGTCGGGCAGCTCTCCGGGCGGGGCGGGGGAGCCGGCGCTCCAAGGCGGGGGGAGGAGCGCTCAAGCAGCCGCCCCTGACCCGAGCGGGCTCGGCCGCTGCTGCAGCGCTCAGCGCCCGGGCCCTGCCAAAGCCGGGTCTAGCATGTGCTGCGGCTCCCCAGCGGTGGCGGCGGCTCCTCTGCAGCAGCCTCAGCAACAGCGGCCGCCATGGCCAAGCCCAGCGTGGAGCTCACCCGCGAGTTGCAAGGTACGAGGCTGCCTCGGTCTCCGGGACGCCCCGTCCGGGAGCATCCCAGACCCAGCGCGTTCCTCCCCGCGGTGCACCCCAGCCCGGTGTCTCACACCCCCCACCCCATGCATCCCGGCTCCAAGGCAGCCCCTGCATCCCAGTCTGGGCATCGCTGTCCCCGGAGCATCCTCCGCTGCCTGCCTCGCCTCACCCGGTCGGGACCTTCCTGTCCCGGAGCCGCCCGTCCCGCCCTTCGGTGACAGGTGCAGTTCCCTGGCGCTCTCTGGGGCTGACTCTTGGCGTTCCTGGCCCACCTTCGGCGAAGCGTCCAGTCTCCCCTTCGGAGAGTCCCCGCTTCCCCGCCGGGCGGGGCCAAGCCCGCCCCTCCCGGCAATGGGAGCTGCCCCTGGTCCTGACCGCTGCGTGGCTTAACACCCTCCCTCCTCCCGGCCCCGCCCCGGAACTGGCCCTGAAGAGCCCCTTAGGAGCTGGGCAGCGCCCAGGCCAGTGGGGCAAAGAAGGGAGTCAGGGAAGAGGCCCTGGATTGGAGCTAAAACCAAGAGCAGGAGGGTCTCTGCGGCTTGCCTCCCACAGCCCGCGTCCCAGCCTGCCTCCTTCTAGCTACCCACCACCCACACATCAAGGCTGCTCCCGTTTGCGTGGTTCTCAGATCTAGCCCAAACCCAGGCCCGGCCACCCAGCACTGCCACAAACCTGACCCCCAGAGACAGGAGCACAGGCTAGCCCACGCAAAGCGCAGGATGCTCATGGATACTCAGAGGCATGCTGCACCGTGGCGGTCTCCCACACCTGCACACACACACAGCACAATCGTGAGACGTGTGTAAACACATCTTCACAGAGATGGCACCCCAGCACACGCGCGCGCACACACACACATACACACACACTATATCTGGGTGGTTCTGCCAGCAGATGGTATGGGTCTCATTTAAACGTTAATTCTTCTCCCCACCCAACACACACGGAGGAACTGTCTGGCTCTGTGCCCCTTCCACAGCATACTCATTCACACTTACCTGTCCCCACCAATGCCACACTCAGACTCCCTGACATCTCCAGGAGGCATGCACACTCTCATAGTAAAGGCAGACACTCACACCCAGACCACCTAGAATATAGTCAAAGGGACACCCCACACCCCCACACACTGACTCACTGTGTATGTGTCAATGGCTGTTGTAGTGCATGGGTTGGAAATTCTTCACACCCTCAGAAGTGTAAGACACACCCTCCCACAGACAGTCAGCAACCGTCCCCTGACTCAGGGACATCAGGAGCCGGAGTTTTCTCCATACTCTACTCCCTTTCTAATAGGAAGAGAAAAGCCAAAAAAGAAAGAGTGTGAAAAGTCACCCAAGAAGGAAAGGCCTCTGTCCCTGTCTTCCCTTCTTTGTCTCTCTGTTTCTCTCTCATCCCATTTGACCCTGACCCTGCCTCTATCTGGAGAGCTCTGGGAGGTAGAGGTGGCCAGGGTGAGGGGAAGCTCTGAGCAGGCTCCCACCCACCCTCAGACAGCATCCGGAGGTGCCTGAGCCAAGGGGCCGTGCTCCAACAACATCGTGTGAAGTTGGAGACAAAACCCAAGAAGTTTGAGGACCGAGTGCTGGTGAGGGCACTGGGCATGTGGGGAGGCAGGAGGTGGCTGGCAAGGGCAGCTGGCCAGGAGAGGGCAGGGAGCTGGGGGGACAGAGGAGACAGAAGTGGGTGGACACTGAAGAGACAAAACCTGGGGGAAGGAGGCAGGGCTGGACTGTGTTGATGTCCAAAAGTCTAGGGTAGGGCATCGGGTTGGGGGGACAATCCAAGAGCAGAGCTGAAGGGCTTAAGGAGGGCAGGGCCACCAGGGCCCAGAAGCTGCCATGTACCACCGACATTCTTTTCCTCTCTCTGCAGGCCCTGACCTCCTGGCGCCTCCACCTCTTCCCCCTTAAAGTCCCAGCCAAGGTGAGTTGGGCTGAGGAGCAGGAGAGCACCTGGCATTCTCCCTACCTCCCGAGCCTGGCAACCCGGGTCCTTACCAGGAGCTGAGCATCTCCATCCCTCCTAGGTGGAGAGCTCCTTCAATGTCCTGGAGATCCGTGCCTTCAACACGCTCAGTCAGAACCAGGTGAGTACCAGGGCTCTGGGCCCCACTACTGGGCCAGCTGGAGGAAGGAGCAGAGAGGAGGGAGTCTGAGGCTCTGATGCTTCCTCTCCCCCAGATCCTGGTGGAGACGGAGCGTGGCATGGTGAGCATGCGGCTGCCATCAGCTGAAAGTGTGGACCAGGTGACACGACATGTGAGCTCTGCCCTGTCCAAGGTCTGCCCTGGCCCTGGGTGAGTGGCAAATGAGGGGTCTCTTAAGGCATTAGATGAGAGAGAGAGTTCTCCTTCCCTTCCTCCTTCCCCTGGACCAGGGCTGAGAAGGAGAGCTCTCAGGTCCCCACTCCTGGTTTTTCCTGGGATGCAGGAGCTGTAACGGGGAAAGAATTGAGAGCCTCTTTCCAGCCCTCTCTGGAATGACTTGTTTCTTTTCCAGGTGTTTGATCCGGCGTGGAAACGCAGACACTCCAGAGGGGCCCCGAGACACATCCCCCAACTCTGAGACTTCCACATCTACCACCCACAGTGTCTGCGGTGAGCAGGGGCAGATGTGAGGAAAGTAGGCACTGCACCATCTTGGCCCATGACCACAGCCCTTTGTGCACTGGGTGTTGCCTGCGTGGGATTGCTTTGCCTGCCCTAAGGAGTCCCAGCTCCCAGACCTCAGGAAGTTCACGGCATAGCAAGAACCAAGAGCACTGCCAATTAAAGTTAACTTGACTGTTCTTGAATCCAAGCCTATTCCCCATTTCCTTACCCTCGTGGAACCAGCCTATCTCCTGCCCCACAGGTGGCTTCTCTGAGACCTACGCTGCTCTGTGTGACTACAATGGGTTACACTGCCGTGAGGAGGTTCAATGGGTACGTTGGACAGGGACCCCATTGGGAACAAGTGGGGCCTGGAGGGAGGGGGCTAAGGAGGAAGTGGGGAGCAGGTGTGAGCCAGTTCCACCTCTCCAAGGATGTGGACACCATCTACCATGCTGAAGATAACCGGGAGTTCAATCTCTTGGATTTCAGCCACTTGGAGAGCCGGTAAGCAGATGGGGCAGAGACTCCACCCTCAAATTCCCAACTTCAGCCCAACCCCAGCCCTTCCCAGGAGCACCCTTCTGGTCCCACAGCCCCAGTTCTAACTCCCCAACTCCATCCCATCCCTATCTACCCATCTAGGCCTTCCCCAGCCCAACGACCTATCCTTGGTCTCTTCTTTTCTGATCCAGCCACCTGCTCACCACTTTCCTGCCCCCTTCCATATCCCCACAGAGACTTGGCCCTAATGGTAGCAGCCCTGGCCTACAACCAGTGGTTCACCAAACTCTACTGCAAGGACTTGCGACTGGTAGGAACTAGGAGGGGCTGGTGAGGTGGGAGGAGTAGTGCCCCCCTTGGCTGCTGATCGCAAGACCTCCTCTGTCCTCAGGGCTCTGAAGTGCTAGAACAGGTGCTACATACCCTGAGCAAGTCGGGGAGCCTCGAAGAGCTGGTGCTGGACAACGCCGGGCTTAAGACGTGAGGCCAGCCTCCTCCTTGGGCAGTAGTGCACCCTTGATGTAGTTTTAGGGTCCCAGAACCTCAGAGCATGGTGCAGGCCTCTGGACTATCTTATCCAGTGCCTCTCTTTACAGAAGAGGAGACCAAGGCCAAAAGAGGGCACAAAGCAATTCGGAGGTCAAGCTAGGACTCAGACCCAAGCCTCCTGACCCCCAGCTCCATGGCCTTTCCCCAGGATGTTCCATGCCCTGTCCTCTTTTTCCATTAACTACCAAGCAGGGTGGGCTGCTCCAGTCTTGAGGACCCAAAGCTGATGTTTGTCTCAGCACAACTTCCTAAGGTGTGGAATGCCCCCAGGTACTCCGGAGTGGTGACAAGCTCCCCGGCAGGCCCTGAGCTGTTCCCCTGTTGTGGGGACCTCTGACCATTGCAGCCCCAGCCAGGCAGGCAGGTAGAGGAGGAGGGGAAGCCCAGAGGCTGGGACCTGGGGCTCAGCTCAGGACAAATCCTTCCTCCCCTTCCCTGAAGGGATTTTGTCCAGAAGCTGGCCGGGGTGTTTGGGGAGAACGGGAGCTGTGTGCTGCATGCCCTCACTCTGTCCCACAACCCCATCGAGGACAAGGGTGAGCCCCAGCCCTGAATCCTGTCCCCACCACCATGCAGACCCCTGTCCTAGCCCAGAACCCAACCAGGTCTGAACAGCAGCTCTCCAGCCTGATTCCAGCCCCTGCCCTGAAACCTCCATCCTTGACCCAAGGCCTGTACCCTACTCGAGCCCCCAACCTGACTCTGTGCCACCCACGCCCACTGCCCTGTCCCTCACTGGGCCCGTTTCTCTCTCTACTCCCCAGGCTTCTTCAGTCTGAGCCAGCAGCTCCTCTGCTTCCCCACTGGCCTCACCAAACTGTGCCTGGCCAAGACTGCCATTTCCCCTCGAGGTACTCGCACCAGGACCCCTGACCTCTGACCCTACCCTGGTGCTGCCTGGAGTGTTGAGCTCCAGAGGTACACCCACACACTCACACACCATCTCAGGGATGGAAGAGTGAAAAGGAGCCACATTTGGGGAGCGGGGAAGAGTTATGTGCTGAGGGGAAGAGGTGAGGCTAGGGGCCAACCCAGTCCAGTGCCCACTGTGCTCAGGGCTCCAGGCACTCGGCCAGACCTTCGGGGCCAACCCAGCATTTGCCAGCTCCCTTCGATACCTGGACCTGAGCAAGAACCCCGGGCTCCTCGCCACAGACGAGGCCAATGTGAGTCCTCAGAACAGCCTCAGCCCCCTGAAGAAAGCATGCTCAAGCTTCAGGAGCTGGGAGGCCTTCTACCCCATGGCCTCTGGGGGTGGCGAGACTCCGTCGTCCCTTCCCCTGCAACCCCTCTATCCTTCCTGCTCCAGGTCCTCTACAGTTTCCTGGCCCAACCCAATGCTCTGGTGCACCTGGACCTGTCAGGAACTGACTGCGTCATCGACTTGGTGAGGAGTTGGTGATGGGAAGCCAGTCCGAGGTGATGTGGGGAGACCACAGTGGGCCTCGGTCTCACCCCCCATCCCTGAGTACACAGGTGGACAGAGCTGTCTGGATGACTTCAGGTTCAGCTAAAGTATAAAGCAATGTCTGTAGTTCATACCTGTGTGGCACTTTATCCAGGTCACAAGGTTGTGCTTGCTGTGCTTAAAAGCCAGCCCTTGCTCCCTTCCCCAGCTGTGCACCCTGGCACCCTCAGGGCAATGGATGCTTTTCCTAACTTGAACAAGGCGCCTTAGGAGTCAATGGTGGCCCTGACTTTACACATCCACTGCCTGTGAGCAGCTCTATGCCCCTGGAAGCCAGGCAGGGAGTAGGCCCATGTTCCATAGGGGAGCAAACAGAGGCTTCAACAATCTGAGTGGGCATCTACAGTGGGGCTCACACAGGCTGACCACAGAGAGTGAAGAGCCAGGACCTCGATGGGGAGGAAGGGGGAGTCCTTTCCTGCCACTCCCCACCCCCTTCCAGCTCCCCTGAGACCCACCACGTCTCCCCCTACAGCTTCTCGGTGCCCTACTCCACGGCTGCTGCTCCCACCTCACCTACCTCAACCTGGCTCGCAACAGCTGCTCCCACAGGTGGGAGAGGAGGGGGAAGGGAGGACAGAGCAAGACATGGCCAATTCCCTCCCTCACTGACCCCAGGGGTCTCTCCACAGGAAGGGTCGAGAGGCCCCACCGGCCTTCAAGCAGTTCTTTAGCAGCGCCTACACACTGAGCCACGTCAACCTGTCAGCCACAAAGCTGCCCCTGGAGGCCCTCAGGTCGGGTGGGTGCAGGGTTGGGGGCACATCCAAGGGAACCACAGGGAGCGGGAAGAGGTAAAGGAGGGCCTGCTGACCTCCCTCCCACAGGGCGCTGCTTCAGGGGCTCTCCCTCAACAGTCACCTCAGTGACCTGCACCTGGATCTCAGCAGCTGTGAGGTGAGCCATCAGTCCCCAACCCCCCTGCCCGCCTCTGACCCATGTGTATTTCTCGGACCTAAGTCAAACCCTGGCTCCATCTAGCCTCTGTGCTAACCCTCTGCGACCCCCTGACCTGGCCACACCACTACTTTCCCCTCTCAGTCTGGGGTCTGTGGCCCTCTTTTCCAAGAGGCCATTCACTCTCAGTCTCTAGTGTCTCTGCCCTTGAAGCTTTGGGGTGGGAGATACCAGACTTTTCCACCAGAGGGCAGGAGCAAGCTGTCTCAGGAATAGCAGCCTTTCTGGCGAAAGGGAGGGAAGCCAGCTCTAGGGAAGGATCTGGTATGGGGACAGAGTCTCCCTGATTTTACACCCAGATCCTGGCATGAATTTGAGTTCTGTTGTGACTACTCTATCCTAAGCCTTAAAGGTGTCCTATCCCCCACCCCAACTCCTGCCTTCCACCCCTCACCTTGTCCCTGCAGCTCCGCTCAGCGGGAGCCCAAGCCTTGCAGGAACAGCTGGGAGCTGTCACCTGTGTAGGCAGCCTGGATCTGTCGGACAATGGTGAGTAATGGTGCATCACTTCCCTGGGGCCGGGGAGAACAGGGACCTGGAGCATGCAGAAGCAGCCCTGAGGGGACACCAGTCAGCCTCAGGCCTCAAGGCCAGGCCTCTCCCGTCTGCTCACCAGGGTTCGACTCGGACCTCCTGACACTAGTGCCGGCACTTGGCAAGAACAAGTCCCTCAAGCACCTGTTTTTGGGCAAGAACTTCAATGTCAAGGCCAAGTGAGGCCCCCTTTCCGTGCCCACAGACCCTTATCCCATCATTCACCCATCCTCTTGGCTCACCGTGTTACCTCTGGCCACCTCTCTCCTCCTCGAATAGCATGACCCCAGCCCCTCCCCTCCTACTCTGAGCCCCACCTCCCTGCAGGACCCTGGAGGAGATCCTCCACAAGCTGGTGCAGCTAATCCAGGAAGAGGACTGTGTGAGTGCCTGGGCCTGGGAGGGGACCTGTAGTCGGAGGGGGCTGTGGGGACTGGGCCCAACCCCCCCTTGCCCACACAGTCCCTGCAGTCACTGTCGGTGGCAGACTCCCGGCTGAAGCTTCGCACCAGCATCCTCATCAATGCCCTGGGCAGCAACACCTGCCTGGCCAAGGTGGATCTGAGCGGCAATGGCATGGAGGACATCGGAGCCAAGATGCTGTCTAAGGCCTTGCAGATAAACTCCTCCCTCAGGTGGGGCCCACACTGGGTCCCCCTGACCTGGAGCCCCAGCCCTTCCCCATATATACACAATCCCCCTGCTTGCCTTGATGCTCTGGACCCCAGCTTTCAGAAGACCCCCAACCCCAGAACCATCTCTGAGTCATCCTTATTGCCCCAAGAGGATTGTGTCCCTGGCCCCTGGTAGGGACCCAGGGGGAGGGGTGCCAAACTGGTGCTTACCCTTCCCCCAGAACTATCCTATGGGATCGGAACAATACATCTGCCCTGGGCTTCCTGGACATCGCAAGAGCCCTGGAGAGGTGAGTGGACCATGCTTCTGCCCTAATCCAAGTCCCCAGCCTCCCTGTGCCTGGATCAGGCCTGAACTACTCTTGCCCCACCCTAGCCCCTTTGACCTGTTTGCACAGAAATTTTAGGAAGGGCCATGGAAGAGAGAAATGATGAGCAAGGGGGCTGGAGGGCTGCTCACCAACAGAGGAGGCAGGGGCCTCCCGTCCTCACCTGTTCCCATCCAGCTGTGCCCCTGTGTCCCACAGCAACCACACGCTGCGCTTCATGTCCTTCCCCGTGAGCGACATCTCCCAAGCCTATCGCAGTGCCCCTGAGCGCACCGAGGACGTCTGGCAGAAGGTGCAGGGTGCTATCCTAAGCAGAGTGGAACAGCAAGGGGCAGGGGGCAGCCCACATCCCCAGGCCCTGACTCACCAACCCCATCATCTCCAGATCCAATGGTGCTTAGTGAGGAACAACCACTCCCAGACGTGCCCCCAGGAGCAGGCCTTCAGGTTGCAGCAGGGCCTGGTGACCAGCAGCGCCGAGCAAGTAAACGTTTCCCTCTGGGACACAGGGGGCATACCTGGGGCATTCAGGGCACAGGTGTGATGTGATGGAAAATTGAGTAGGGGAGCATGAAGAGGCACTGCATGGTGCCTGTCACTGGACTGAACCATGTGGGGAAGCAGAAAGAGAGGGCCTGCCAGATATGGGCTTCAAACATACGTGGGCGAACAGCAGGAGTGCACAGGACTCTGGGAGCTCAGCTGGGTATTCAGAAAGGCTGTAGCAAGGGGGACCAGACCAGCCAGAGACATCACCTCCACCACTGCCAGCACCAGTAACACTGCCTAAGGGGTCCCACCTGCGAAGATGTAGAAGCAGGGGTCCCCTTGACACCCCTGCCACTGTGCTCCAGATGCTGCAGCGGCTGTGTGGACGAGTGCAGGAGGAGGTGCGGGCCCTGAGACTCTGCCCCCTGGAGCCCGTGCAGGATGAGCTACTCTACGCTCGGGACCTCATCAAAGATGCCAAGAACTCCCGGGCGGTGAGCCCTCCACAGGCTACCCTTCCCCTGAAGTCTGGAGAACCCAAGAAGGCCGACCATGCTAAGCTATGCCAGCCCTGCCCTGTGCATCTGCCTTCCTAGCCCAGGGACCCCGGAGATCTAGCAAGTCGTGGTTCTGGTCTGCTAATCATAACCCCTTCCTTCTCCAGCTGTTTCCCAGCCTCTATGAGCTGGGCCACGTACTGGCCAATGACGGGCCTGTGCGGCAGAGGCTGGAATCAGTAGCAAGTGAGGTGTCCAAAGCTGTGGACAAGGAGCTGCAGGCAAGTCCTGGAGGAGGGAGGAAGCCATGGTGGGAACCCAGTGTTGACTGAGGCCCTAAGCCCAGAGCTAAAGTCAGAGCTGGGAGACTACTGGAGGGCCAGGAGGACATGCACAGAGTTGAGACCACCCACAGTCCCACGTTACCAAGGCATTGCTGCAATATCAGGCTTGGATTTTTTTCTGTGAGCTTTGATGTTGGTCCCTGAACTCTGACCCTGCCCCCTCTGGGTTTGGATCCTTGGACTGACTCCCCCTGTCTATATGGTAGGGTAGAAGGAGCACTGACCAGAAAGTAGGGAAGCCTTAGTGTCCAAGGCTCTGCCACTAACGGTTTTGTGACCTTAGGTGGGTCCCTCGGTCTCAGCATGAGGGGCTGAAATAGATAGTCTCTTCTGCTGTGGTGCCACCCCTGACCCTGTCCCCCTTGGGCCTCTGGCCTCCTTTTCCCCCATACTAGGTGATTCTGGAGTCCATGGTCAGCCTGACACAGGAGTTATGCCCTGTGGCCATGCGGGTGGCCGAGGGGCACAACAAGATGCTGAGCAATGTGGCGGAGCGTGTCACAGTGCCCCGGAACTTCATCCGAGGGGCACTGCTGGAGCAAGCAGGACAGGACATTCAGAACAAGCTGGAGTGAGAGACGAAGGGCAGGGCTGGGGGCTGAGCTGGATTTGGCCGAGATCACTTAGGGACTTGGGACTGGAGAGCTATCAGCAATGAATAATGAATGGCACAATCTCCATTACAAGGATCAATCTTTAACCAAATGCAACCTTGCTATTTAGGGTCTGACTGATCTTTGCCCTGGAAATCTAAGTGCTGAGCTGGGGTTTAGGAGCCAAGGTTGTGCCCACACAGGTGTACACACACATACCCACACAAATACACCAGGAATGAGATAACAGGGCCTCCTCGGAGGCATGGACAAAGAAAAGTCCCTGAGGTGGGTGCGTGGAAGCACTGTCTTCCTCCCAGTTTTCCTTGCCCCTAGAGCTCTTTCATTCTGGGTCTGGGTGCCACCACTCACCAAAGCAAAGGAAAAGTACTACACATATCCATGAAACAGCTAGGTCCAAGGAAGGGTCTTTTCTACCCTCACAGTAGCAACTAGCAGGGTTTAGTTAGTCAGCACCCCAATTACCTAGCTGTGTTCCGCTGGGGCTCCAGGGGCCTGACCTAGGGCCCCCTTGCTCCTTCTTCTCCTCGAATTCCTCTTTCCCCACACATAGTTGGGCTGGGGGCTCCAGAGTGGGACTAGATGTGTATGTATGGACAAATGAGTGTCATGGGCTAGGCTGCCTCCTTCAGCAGCCACATGTGCTCCATGGGCAGACAGACCAGGCCAGCCGGCCATTCTCTCAGGCCTCTGGGAAAGGGAGTGGCTCAGGGGCCATGTGAGGGACTGAGGTACTACTGTTCTGAGTAGCCCCACCTGTGCCCACAGTGAAGTAAAGCTCTCAGTCGTCACCTACCTAACCAACTCCATAGTGGATGAGATCCTGCAAGAGCTCTACCATTCCCACAAGAGCCTGGTAAGGCTTCTGCAGCCTGGCCTGACTCGGGCACGCCCTCTACCCCACATTATCCTGTCTCCCTAATCACCCTCCCCTTCAAGGCCCTGGGAGATGGGCAGCTTCCTTGGAATTCTGTTCACACCTGCCCTTCCCCAGGCCCGGCACCTGACCCAGCTAAGGACGCTGTCAGATCCACCAGGGTGCCCAGGCCAAGGGCAGGATCTGTCCTCCCGGGGCCGAGGCTGGAACCGTGATCACGAGGAGACCACAGATGATGAACTTGGGACCAACATTGTGAGCCCCCTGCTCCCTGCTCCTCCTTAATAACCTGGGCCCTGCCCTTAAACCTGCACAACGCTATCCCCTTCCACTGCTCTGGACTCCCCTGGCCACCTCACTGTGCCTGGCCTTCTGCCCCCAATCCCAATCCAGCCCAACCTCTTCCCTCATCCCAATGCCTCAGCCCCCTGAGGAGCAAGGGGCAGGATGGGCTCAAATAAGGTTTCATGATGAATGGATGGCTCTGGCCCTGCCACTCGTCTTCATTTCTGCAGGACACCATGGCCATCAAAAAGCAGAAACGCTGCCGCAAGATCCGGCCGGTGTCTGCCTTCATCAGTGAGTCTCCCAGCCTCCGTTCTCATGGACTCCAGACTCCCACCCTCCATAGCCCCTCTTTCCCTTGATTTTTTCTCTGTCTCCCCATCCTGCTTGCTCCCCATTCCTCTGCTAGTCCCTCTAATGCTACTATCTTGCAGGCGGGAGCCCTCAGGATATGGAAAGCCAACTGGGGAACCTGGGAATCCCCCCTGGCTGGTTCTCAGGACTCGGGGGCAGCCAGCCCACAGCTACTGGCTCCTGGGAAGGTCTATCTGAGCTGCCCACTCATGGTTACAAACTAAGGCATCAAACACAAGGGAGGCCCCGCCCCCCCAGGACCACACCTCCAGGACCTGGTCGGCCCAGTGTGAGTCCCTAAGGCCTCACAAGAGGATCCCCTTCACTTAGTGATGCCAGAGCCAGTGGTTTTACCTTTAGGACCCAAATTCCAGAGACAATAGCCTTGAGGGATTGGGCAGGAGCCCAGGTGTGCCAGTGAACAGATGAGGGATTGTCCAATTTGTATGAGAGCTAGACCTTTTCACAGATAAGAAGAAGTCTCTGTCTGCCGGGCAGTGTCATTCTTATTTTGGTGAAGGATAGAGCCACCAAGAACACCAAGAGCCACCAAGCTTAGGAAACACTGGGTGAACTGAAGTCTAAATTTCCATAAATGTCCAAGCCCAAAGGGGAATGCTCTGAGTGGATGGGAGGTGGAGCTTGCTGACCTAGATGAGATGTCCCACGGGACTTTCCTCCCAGCAGATGCCAGCACCTGGGACTCGTCAAGAGAATGGGATGGCCACCCGCCTGGATGAGGGGCTGGAGGACTTCTTCAGCCGAAGGGTCATGGAGGAAAGTTCCAGGTGTGATGCCTAAAAACACTCCCATTTTCAGCAGGCCACAAGGCCCTAGAAGGGCTCCTGTGTCCTCCCAGCTCCCATGGGAGTCTCTATAACAACAGTGCCCAAAGCCAGTCTCTGTGGGACATTTCCCCACATTCTCATCCTTCCCCACCCAGCCCTCAGGGCCCATGACCTCTGCATCTTCTCAGGACAGCTGGGAAGAATGAGGCCAGAGTGAAACACCACAGTGGGGTTGGAGGGCAGGTGTGGATGAGAGGGAGGTGGGGAGCAGCCTTGGGACAGGATACCCATTAGTGCTGAGAGGCCCGGGAGGTAGTGTTCACTGTCACTGTCCTGCAGACTGCCCAGGGTCTGTCCAGGAGGAGCTGGGTCACTTGGAGAAGCTGAGAGGAGATGCGGGGGAGGTGCCTGGGAAGAAACAGTCAGTCTGCAGGAAAGGCTGCTGAAGGATTACAACAGGACAGGAAAGGCAAGGGCGTCATCTCCCTGAGAACGAAGTGGAAAGGGCTGAGAGACCAGATGAGAGGAAAGCAGGTTTATCAGACCCAGGATTGAACTTGCATCTGGCATTTGTTGCTAACTTACCCTGATTCTCCCCAGCTACCCCCGGACTCTGAGGACTGTGCGGCCAGGACTCTCAGAGCCACCGTTGCCTCCACTCCAGAAGAAAAGGCGCCGGGGCCTGTTTCACTTTCGCCGGCCCCGGAGCTTCAAGGGGGACAGGGGGCCGGGGTCCCCCACCAATGGACTCCTCCTCCCTCCACCCCCACCCCCTCCCCCGACTCAGGAGAGCCCTCCTAGCCCAGACCCCCCAAGCCTCGGCAATAACTCCTCTCCCTGCTGGAGCCCAGAGGAGGAGAGCGGCCTCCTGCCTGGATTTGGTGGGAGCCGGGGGCCTTCCTTCTGCAGGAAGATGGTAAGTGAGGCAGGGGGTGCTGTGTCTTCCCCTTTTCCTGCCCCACACTTAACCCAGTCTCCTACCCCACCCCAAGCTTAATGGGAAAATGCTAGGACCCAGGGTTCTCAGGAACATTGGTCATTTCAATTCTCCTCTCCTTGAGAGTGGACTGAGACCCAGTGGCCAAGAGCATGCTGGGAGTGCTGTATGCAAATGCAGGTATTGGAAGGACTCTTCAGAGGGTCTCGGCAGGGCTTCCCCATGGCTGGGAACTCAGTGAGGCAGGGGTCCTCCTGACAACTCCCTCGCATCTGGGGGAGCTCCCTTCCACTGGGAACTGCTAATAAGAGACCTTGTTCTAGGGCACTGAGGTGTCGGAGCCAGGGGAGGGGGGCCCAGCCCCCGGGACGGCACAGCAGCCAAGGGTTCACGGTGTTGCCCTTCCTGGGTTGGAAAGAGCTAAGGGTTGGAGCTTCGATGGGAAACGAGAGGTGAGTGGAGCCTGGGACAACAAACTGTGGGTCCTGAGGGTACCTGTCCAGCACCTTCTCCTTCCCACTCCCTCATCCCTGGTGGTTCAGTAGGGAAAGCAGATGCTTTGGCATTAGAAGATGTTAGCTGCTGTTCAGCCCCTACCACACACTTGCCACGGAGCCCTGGACTGGTCACTTAACCTCTTGAAATTTCTCCTTCTTTACTGTAAAATGAGGGGTTATAAAATACTTATCTCTAGAGTTCTGTTTCCCAAACCAGGGTGACTTGATTATAACCTTTGCGACGGATTTTTACCTGAATTATTACTTACATAGTATTTTTATTTAAAGTAACTCACCTTTTTTTAACTTAGGCTAGACCTAGGCATTATCATCTTTAAAATCACAGGCTTTTTGAATGAGTCATGTTTTTTTCTACTACACATAAAATACATGTGTAACTATAAAGATGGAAGTCTACTCATTTGTGTAAGTCATTTCTTGTGCCCCTGGGGAGGTATGGGTGCCATTCTTTGGAAAACAGTCTGTCTAGGGACTAATGACATGAGAATGACATGGGAGATGCTAGAGCAGAACCCCTTTGTCAACTGCAGTCCTGCCACAGAGGAGACTTTCTTATGACCTGACCCACTGTTCTTTCAGGGCCCAGGCCCAGACCAGGAGGGCAGCACCCAGGCCTGGCAGAAACGGCGCTCTTCGGATGATGCAGGTAAGAACAGCCACATTCAAGCCCTTCCTTTGACCCCTCTCTCAGGGGTCAAATTTACCTTTTTCCTTTCTCCTTCTCTCTTTCTCATCCCTTCTCTCTACTCCAGGGCCTGGATCCTGGAAGCCCCCACCACCACCCCAAAGCACCAAACCAAGCTTCAGTGCCATGCGCCGAGCAGAGGCCACGTGGCACATAGGTATGGAAAGCCTCTTCTCAGGCAGCAGTACTGAAAGCCCAGGGTGTGTCCAGAGAAACAGAAGCCCATGGCCCCTGTGCTGGGGAATTTATGGCCAAGGTGGGCCAGTGAGAAGTCAACACAGTGAAAATGTTTAAGGATATTTACAAAGCTACATCCAAAAGAGACAACCCAATGCAAAGAAAGCATCTACAGAACAAAAGCGGCTTCTCCAGTGTTAGCAGACAGGAGCAATGCTTTGTGGATGGCTCTGGTGAATTCTGTAGAGCAGGTGCAGCCTCTGGTCACTGTCAGCACAGTGGCAGCCTCTGTAGAGAAGGCTTCTCTCTGCACCTTGCTGGGAAGAGGGTGGGCAAGTCAAACTGCCAGCAAGCACCAGCTATGCCAGGCCCACCTCACACATTCCAGCCTCCTCCAGAAGTCGTTTATCAACTCACCCTCAGCTCACGCAGAAAGGTGCCCCAAACACGGGCAAGAGCTCTGCCTCGGGGGTCAGAAACCTGCAGTATTAGTCCTTCTCAGTCACCCATGACTTTACGCAGTCATTTACTTTCTAGCCCCATGACTGGAAGAGTAAAAGGGAGGGGATTATCCCAGGCATGACACTTCCCTCCTGCTGGCTTCAGAGCACCTTCCACTTAGGGAGCCACTAAAGAAAAGTTGGTCAGCTCAGCATCAACTCCAGTTGCCAAAGGCCTGGACTATGACCCTCCAGCAATACTGACATAAACAAAATCTCCCTGTTAATGGTGACACCCCCTCAGCCTCTTCCACTCCCATCACCAGGCTAGGGCGTAAGGGCTGGAAAGAGCTAAGAGCTGAGCTGGCTGGTCTGGCTTGAGCCACATGTTCCCCACTGTCCCATCCCACCCATTCTGCATCTGCCCCTCTCTCCCCTGTAGTGCAGAACCAGGCGAGCCTGAGACTTGGAGTGCCTGTGCCCTTGCCTCCTCCTCCAAGGCCAACCCAGCACTGGGGGCATCTTTGCTGATTTTTTCCATCCCATACACAGGCTAATTAAAGCGCCCAAAGTAGGGCTCCATCTTTCCTTTAGGAAACCACAATAGTCAGTTGCCCCACTGCACAAACACCTCACAGATGCACACGTAGACAACACTTTCCAGTGTCAGACCCACAGGCTCATGTTGCTTAAAGGCCACTGGGGCGGGGGATGAGTGTGCCAGGGCACCCCTCCATCTAAATCAGACTTTCAGACAGAGTTCTGGGAATGCCAGGCTGCAGCCTTGGCATAGCCCCCAGGGCACTGCAGCCTGGATGGGCAGCATGCCTGTGGACCCAGCAGGCCCTGGGCCCTGGCTCTGCCCCAGCAGGAAAGGGGTCGGGCACTGCTCTGCAAGAGGGACAGTTAGGCCAGAGTCCCCTCCAGAGGTGATGGCCTCAGGATGATCCTGGGAAACAAGGGCTAAGGAGCGTGGACATAGAAAGGCACATGAAAGGCCAGGTGCAGTGGCTCACGCCTGTAATCCCAGCACTTTGGGAGGCCGAGGCGGGCGGATCACAAGGTCAAGAAATCAAGACCATCCTGGCCAACATGGTGAAACCCCATCTCTACTAAAAATACAAAAAATTAGCTGGGCGTGGTGGTGGGTGCCTGTAATCCCAGCTACTCGGGAGGCTGAGGCAGGAGAATCACTTGAACCCGAGAGGTGGAGGTTGCAGTGAGCCAAGATTGCGCCATTGCACTCCAGCCTGGGCGACAGAGCAAGACCCCATCTTTGGGGAAAAAAAAAAAAAAGGCACATGAAAGGCAGAGACATAGGAGCAAATGGGCTTGGAGGGAGAAAGTCCTGGCCTCCAGGGCTTCAGTGGAGAGAGGAGACAGGGGCAGGAGCTATGCAAGAATGCCTTTTCCTGCAGCTTCTCCTCTCTCTCATCCCCAGCTGAAGAGAGTGCCCCCAACCACAGCTGCCAGAGTCCCAGCCCAGCCTCCCAAGATGGGGAAGAGGAGAAGGAGGGGACCCTCTTCCCAGAGAGGACACTTCCAGCTAGGAATGCCAAGGTGAGGGGCCAGCAAGATGGGTGGGGGAGGGACTTTGATGAGGCAAAGGAAATAACTGACCCAGCATCTTCCTTCCTCTGCCAGCTACAGGACCCCACTCTAGCTCCATGGCCTCCCAAGCCAGTGGCTGTGCCCAGGGGCCGCCGGCCTCCCCAGGAGCCAGGGGTCAGGGAGGAGGCTGAGGCTGGGGATGCAACTCCAGGAGTCAACAAACCCCAGCTGAGGCTGGGATCACAGCAAGACCAAGAGGAGCCTGAAGTCCAAGGTCTGCCACCCTGGCTAAATGGGGGGCTCAGGGCACCTCTAGGACTTTGCTGCTTACATCAGGTCCTCTTCCAGAGCATGGAATGAGTGACAACCAGGAGTCACAGCCTGGATGAGCATCCCAGCCTGATCCCCACTCCTGTGTTAGGCCTGCCTTGATTGTTATTTCAGGGCCCCCTGATCCAGGCCGGCGGACTGCCCCGCTGAAACCCAAGAGGACACGGCGGGCACAGTCCTGTGACAAGCTGGAGCCTGATAGAAGACGGCCTCCTGACCCCACAGGTGCTGGTGGTGAGAGGGCAGGTCCCCCTTCCCACCTATCTGTCCAACATGACACCCCTCAAAGCCCCAACACCAGGTGGCTGGCTGTCCCTGCCCAGGAAACAGGGCTCCCTGGATTTGTCCCCAGCAGGAACCAGTGAGCCAGGAACAGACTGACAACTGCCACAACACCCTCCTCAGCCCTCGACATGTGCCTCACAAGGACTCAGACCCCTATCCACCCCCAGTCCCCCAGGGCCTCCTGCCAGCTCCTGTCCTACAGGGGCAAGATGGCAGGACCAGGCATGGGGGAGCTGGAGACAGGGACTAGAACAGAGGGAGCCACCTGGAGAGATGGAGGCTGTCAGTGCCTGCCTCGATGCCTCTCTCTGCAGAGAGCTTCTGGGTGGGGGCTTGTCTCCTCCCCCAGGAGGGTGGATCTCTGTCCCTCTACCCCTAGGGACTCTCTCCCCACTTGTATAGAATAAAAAAACAAAATCACTGCCTGCCTCGAGTCTCTGCTATCTTCCCCATTCACTGCCTCCACCATCTGCTGCTTTGCCACAAACCCTCAGAGCTTGGCCACAGTGGAGAAAAGTGAGAAACATTCCACAGGGACAGACTTGGGGTTCTTAGAGGAGCAGGAGAAAAAACAGAACTGTCGAGGGAAGGGGACTGATAAGTCCCCAAGCCAAGGTGGGTGTTATGCACAGGGTCAGGGCTGAGCTCCCTGGAGAAGGAACCAAAAGGACAGAAACCAACACCAATGTCTGTCCAGCTTGTTGGGGTGTAATGGGATTGGAAGCCCCAGTGTACCAGAGGGACACTGGGGAGCAGTGCGTGTGTGTGTGTGTACATGCGCATGCACACTAATGGGGGAATTACATGATGTTGTGTCGTCCTGGGGGGACCCTCACTAGTCAGAAATCTCAATAGCAGGTGAACAGAAGTGTCTGTGGCATGAAGGCAACAACTAAAGTCACTGCCTCCCATGGTGTCCTAGCAAATACTATCTTGGCATTCAAGATCCCACTCAAAAGCCCCTTCCTCTGTGAAGCCCTTCCTGATGCCTTCCCCACTCATCCATATCGCACCCTGCCTTAACGTGCTCTCACTGCATCCTGAGCAGGTCCATAACATTGCACCTGTCACACTTAATTACATATGTGTATTGGCTTATCCTCTCTCTGTCTCTCTGTTCCATATACATCTGCCTCCCCCGGGGCAGAGGCTGTGTCTTAATCACCTGTGTAGCCCCAGCACCTGGCACAGTGCCTGACACCCAGGAGATGCTCAATAAATGGCTGCTACATTAATACATGAGCAGTTTAAGGGGATGGAGGGTGAAGGTAAATGCTCTTGCGTACTCATCGCAGACCACAATGTGCCCAAACGTCTTCACATGTGGTTTGCAGCTCCCCAGGCAACTGCTTACTTCCCTTAATTACTGATTTCACCAGTAATGACTTGTTTTATTTCCTTAAGATCTGTGCATGGCGCAGCCCCTCCCACAAGGGTAAGGCCATATAGGTTGAATCTCCGGGGGTGTTGGGTATACTGTGGCACCGGGAAGAAGCCTTGGGAGTCAGTCCTTCAGCACATGCCCTCATGTGACCAGGATATGAGGTTGAGTGTCCTTAAGCAATTATGTCCATTTCCTGTATCTCCTTATAAAATGGTGGCTAGGGAACTGGACATCATTCTCAAAGCTATGACGTTCAGCAAGGTACGTGATGGTTTTTAAGGAGCACGGGAAGATCTACATTCTGCTATATTCCGGGTTAGTGTGAGTGAGTACATGTGTGACAAGGACAGCCCAGTGTTCCTGTATATGTGACTGCAGATATCCTCAGCTAGTATAACAATGTTGAAAGTGATGTGAGAAGGGGTATGTTTCCCAATGCGTATCGGCCGGGGGCTGTAACTGTCATGGTGTCACAGTGAGTTTATGTACTGGCGCCTGTGTGTGTCAAGATATGTGTGAGCCTGTGAGTCGTGGGTGCATGTGTCGCCATCATTTCTCTGTGTGAATGTGTATGCATGCACCACTGCAATGTGCGCATCTCTGTAATTCTGGGTGTGGGTGTGGTGTGAAGGGGAAGATGTGTGTCACTGTGTTTGTAGGGGTCCTGCCTCTAAGCCACCCCTAGCCCGCCCTCCTCCCCTGGTTCTGTGGCTCCTTCCCAGGCTGTGGCCCTGCCCCTTCCCTCTTCTCCCTCCCAATCCATCCATGCGGGGGGAGCTGGTGCTGCGCCCCCCCCACCCCTCCCCATCCAGGCCCCATAAATAGCAGCAGAGCCGGAGTTGGAGCCAGTGCCAGCGGCTGGAGCAGCAGGGGAGTCAGGGCCAGGGCCAGAGAGCCGGAGAGAGGAGCCCCCGACCGAGAGCCCAGGTGAGCCCACCCTTCCTCCCCAGCCCAGCCCCAGCCCAGCCCAGCTTGGCCCAGTCTCCATAACAACATCTCCTGGAGCCCACAGAGAGATCCCAGCCCTGCTCAATCCCTTCACCACCACAAGCCCCTGCCTATCTCGGGGACCCCCCAAGAACTGGGAGACTTGTGGCTGGAAAGCAGAGATCCCCCTCCCCCAGCCCAGACCCTCCCTCGCATATCCAGAAAGGCACACATTGTGGGGAGGTAGATACCCAGCCAGAGAAGGTCCCAGTTCTGAGGGAGGTACAGGAACTGTCACACCCTCCTGGAAACGGACACACAACATGGGGGGACTGACACGGAAGGTGGGGCACTCAGACACACCGATGCACACTCACTCGGGGAAGCATGACATGAGATCAGACAGCCTCACCCTGAGATCTGTACAGACACAGATAGCTGGACTGACCGGCCATGAACTCGGGCCGGCATACCCCTGCCTGCTTCAGCCCGAGGCTTGGTAGCACTGCTGGGGGAAGGTGGCATGCGTGCATCCCACGGGCAGCATGGAGGGAGCCACGACTCCCCAAAAATCCTGTCGCTAAGAGACAGTGCCAGTGCTGCCAAGAAGTGTGAAAACAGGGGAGGTGGGGAGGGATGTGAGGCTTGTCATAGTTGGAGCTCCTGCCAGGAGCCTGAAAGAGCTTTCAGCAGAGCCCTGGTCCTGCCTCCCAGCCCACCACCCCTCCTTTTCCATCAGCTAGCCAGAAGGGGAATGGGGGCAGGGGGTGGATAGGGATAACCCAGCAGGGGACTTTCCAACCTGTCTCCTGCCCACTGCAGACTCCACTTCTGAGACCCATCCTCTTCAGACCTCCAGGGGCCTCTTCACCCCCTGCCCCACCCCCTTGCCCTAGTTTAGCTCCCTCGTGCCAAGACTGAGTGCAGCGCTGGCTCCAACACCAGTCGGGAAATAGCAGAAGGTGCTGAGGCCGCAGAAAGTGTAGATCAATCGATGGCCTAGGAGCCAAGACTGCCAGGAACATCCCCACCCCAACCCTTCAGCCCTCTCCAGCCCCATCCATGCATACCTAGGCCAGCAGCACAGGGCTTCTGTGCAGGAGTGGGAGGCTCAGGTCCACTGCCCTCCCCTGCTCAGAGCTCTGGTGAAGCTGAGCAGAGGGCAGGGGAAGCAGGAGGTTCGTGAGGCCCCCGGGTCTAGGGAAGGAGGTTAAGGGGGGTGGGGCCCAGGGACCCCAGAGGATAGACCCCTCTGCTGGCAGGTTTTCCCTTTCCAGGGTCCAGGCCACCTGCTCTGTCCCCACAGTGACATGTCGGACCCTGAGATGGGATGGGTGCCTGAGCCCCCAACCATGACGCTGGGGGCCTCTCGGGTGGAGCTGCGGGTGTCCTGCCATGGCCTCCTGGACCGGGACACACTCACCAAACCCCACCCCTGCGTGCTGCTCAAGCTCTACTCTGATGAGCAGTGGGTGGAGGTGAGAGCAGCTCAGGTTTCTCCTTAACTAACCTGGGTTAAGCTTGGGAAGGAGGGAGGCTGGGTGGGAGCAGTGAAAGCCTTGCAGGGAAATGTGTGGACTCTGCAGCGCCTTCTCGAGGCCGCTTGTGTAACCTTGGAGATGGGGTCCTGGAGGGGACTGAGATTGCCCCAGAGGCAGTGGGGTTGCTCCCAAAGTCCTCATGATAGCCCAGAGGACTGAGGGTCCAGTGGGCAGGCAGCACCCCAAGCTCAGGGATCAGCTTAGGAAGAGAAGAGCTGGTTGCTGGGGACGTGGGGGCCCAAGAAGAGCTGGTGTGACTAGGGCAGTCCAGGGCAGGGAAAAGTATCCTTGGTTCCCAGAGAACCCTTGCCTCCCTTCAACTGCTACCACAGGTAGAGCGCACGGAGGTGCTTCGCTCCTGTTCCAGCCCTGTCTTCTCCCGGGTGCTGGCCCTCGAGTATTTTTTTGAGGAGAAGCAGCCCCTGCAGTTCCATGTGTTCGATGCCGAGGACGGAGCCACCAGCCCCCGAAATGATACCTTCCTCGGCTCTACGGAGTGCACCTTGGGCCAGGTCTGCATTTCTGGCCTCCCCGGCTACCCTACCCTACCTCCATCAGCTTTGCCTCTGGACACCGAAATGAGAGAAAACATGAGCTCTAGAGCTAGTTCAACCCATCCTTGGCTCCCATCTCTGCCATTCACTAGCTGTGCAGCCTCAGGAAAGATACTTAACCTCTCTGAGTCTTACTTTCCTATCTAAAATATGGGGGAGTGGTCAGAGTGCTTCCCTCTTCAGACTACTGTAAAAATTGAGCCCAACCCTAGCCCAAGTCAAAGTGCCAACCCTTGTGGACACTCAGAGCATTTATTATTCCATCCCTTGTACGTGGCCAAGGCAGATGGGGATGTCACAGCTGGGTCTCCCTCCACCTCCATCCCCAGATTGTGTCACAAACCAAGATCACTAAGCCATTACTGCTGAAGAATGGGAAGACTGCGGGCAAGTCCACCATCACGGTAGGCAAGATCACCTGTACTCACCCTTGGTCCAGGTATTCAATGCCCCTGCATGGACACCTATGGTGACATCATGCCCAGGACCACCCCCACCTAAGGGAAAGGGGATGGGGTGGCCCTTGTGGTAGGTATAGAGGAGTCCTGCCACTTGCATCCCCCTTGCAGATCGTGGCTGAGGAGGTTTCTGGCACAAACGACTATGTGCAACTCACCTTCAGAGCCCACAAGCTGGACAACAAGGTTGGAACCCCAGAGTCCAGGCCCCCAACTCCCCTGTCAGTCCTAGGCCTCCCACTCAAGACAGATCCCAGGAGCCCAGGCCTGCTCCTTTCCCAGTGTGAGCCCATCCCCTACCCTCCTTGCAGCTCTCACCAGCCTCAGGGGCCCTTTCTCCTGTATCTTCAGGATCTATTCAGCAAGTCTGACCCTTTCATGGAAATCTATAAGACCAACGAGGACCAAAGTGATCAGCTGGTCTGGAGAACTGAGGTTGGTGCCTGGGGCTATGGGGATGAAGGGAGGGAGAGCAAAGTAAGAAAACCCAGACAGGAGCTGACCAGCCACCTGGTGCCTCTCCAAGGTGGTGAAGAACAACCTGAACCCCAGCTGGGAGCCATTTCGCCTGTCCCTGCATTCCCTGTGCAGCTGTGATGTCCACCGACCTCTCAAGGTGAAGTCCCAGCCAAGCCAGCACGCCTACTTGGAGCAGCCAGTCTGCTATCTAAGACCTTTTCCCTGCTTGTGGCGAGCCTCCCTCCTCTCCCCCATGTGATAAGCACATCCCACTGGGGGATAAATAACAGGTCACAGCTCTATGTTAAACTTCCCACATGTGTGCCTTTTATCAGTGGCCAAAGTCCCTGGCAGATTGAGCCAAAGAACAAAGTTCAGCAGGTGGCCTCTCTGGACAGGTTGAGGATGTCTGTTTGGGCCTCAAGACTGTGAGGCCCCTGCCTCTGAGTCCCCCTACTCACCATGAACACTGCAGAGCATCTCCAACCTGACCCTACTCCTCCCCCTGCCTTCTCAGTTCCTGGTATATGACTATGACTCCAGTGGGAAGCATGATTTCATCGGCGAGTTCACCAGCACTTTCCAGGAGATGCAGGAAGGGACGGCAAACCCTGGGCAGGAGGTGCCACAGATACCCCACCCCCAGAATCCCCACCCAGATCCCTGGGAGAATCCTGGGGGTGATTCTGGAGAGACCTCCATAGGAAGTGGAGAGGGTGGAAAGCACCTGGGCTCAGCTGAAGGACCAAGCCATGGGGGTCTTGCTCTGGGAGGCTCTGCTGGAAGGGAGAAAGAGGGGTCACCTGACGGATTTGTGACCCTGAACTTGTGGGGTGGGGTCTAGATGCAGTGGGACTGTATCAACCCCAAGTATCGGGACAAGAAGAAGAATTACAAGAGCTCAGGGACCGTAGTGCTGGCCCAGTGCACGGTAAATTTCACTTCCTGCTTCAAGCCTTGCCCCAGTCCCTGCCCGACCACACTCTCAGGTTCAACCCTTCCCTTGTTTCAAAGACCAGTTTCTCTGCTTCTGGGAACTGGGAACCCTTGCCCTATCTCACCCCCAACTGCAACCCAAAAAACTCTGGCTTCCCCATGTTCCCCACAGAAGCCCTACCCATGCTCCCTCCTCAAAGGACCACCCCATCCCCTCCCCTTACCCTTCTCCCTACCTCCAGGTGGAGAAGGTACACACCTTCCTGGATTACATCATGGGTGGCTGCCAGATCAGCTTCACGGTAAATACTCAGAGGGAGGGCACACAGGCAAGAGGGAGGGTCTGAGTCCATAGTGAATAGAAGGAGCCCAGAATCTCCACTGCCCCCACTTGGGCTGCTCATGAGCCTTTGCATTGTCAGCTTATGTACCCCCCATCATTATGTGGCTACCTGTAGCCTCCCCCCCACTCATCTTAGTCCTCCCTACAGATCCCAGCTCTGGCCTAGGCAATCTGGTGGCTCTCACGGCTGCAGCATGACCTTTTTTCCACCCCTACCCAGGTGGCCATCGACTTCACCGCCTCCAATGGGGACCCGAGGAGCAGCCAGTCCCTGCACTGCCTCAGCCCCCGACAGCCCAACCACTACCTGCAGGCCCTGCGTGCAGTGGGAGGCATCTGCCAGGACTATGACAGGTAGGAGGGAGTGGGGCGGGAGGGAACAGGCAGGGAGGCCTTGCCCAACAGATTCCACAGCCTTTTCTTCTCTCCAGTGATAAGCGGTTCCCAGCTTTTGGCTTTGGGGCTCGAATCCCCCCCAACTTCGAGGTAGGCTAGATGCGAGGGAAGGAAGGAGATGGGGGGCGTGTCAGTCAGGAAGAAGAGGCAGGCCCTCACTGCTCCCGCCTTGCCCTTGCAGGTGTCCCATGACTTTGCTATCAACTTTGACCCGGAAAATCCTGAATGTGAAGGTAAAAGGGGAGATTTTCAGCTGCCCCGCCTCTCCCCAGACACACCCCACACAGGAGCACAGACTCCATTCCCAAGGGCCCAGCTTCCTGTCCCTTCCACCAATCCCAGGCCTGTCTTCATCAGGTGAGGCTTCCAGGGCCGAGGCCCAGCATCTGCCCCCAACTCTCCCCACCAAGGGACCGTCCAACTCTCCCACTGCTTAATGAAGGAACTCGGGGGGGGGTGGGGGGGCAGTCCTCAGACCTGGAAGCACTTCCTTGCTTTAAGGAGTGTCAGGAAGGGGCCCTGCTCATTTCTGCCAGCTTCTCAACTTCTCTTCACCCACAGAGATCTCAGGGGTCATCGCCTCCTACCGTCGTTGCCTGCCCCAGATCCAGCTCTACGGCCCCACCAACGTGGCCCCCATCATCAACCGTGTGGCTGAGCCGGCCCAGCGGGAGCAGAGCACAGGCCAAGCCACGGTAGGAAGACATGGTGGGCAAACAGGAGCTACCCCATGTGTCTTCAAGTGGTGCCAGGGCCAGGGCCTGCACCTGGGTGGAAACGGTGTCAATGCCCTTACACACAAAGCCAACCCTTCCACCCTCTCTGCTCGCCCTCAGAAGTACTCGGTGCTGCTGGTGCTCACTGACGGTGTGGTGAGCGACATGGCTGAGACTCGCACTGCTATCGTGCGTGCCTCCCGCCTGCCCATGTCCATCATCATTGTGGGCGTGGGCAATGCTGACTTCTCTGACATGCGGCTGCTGGATGGTGACGACGGTCCCTTGCGCTGCCCCCGAGGGGTGCCTGCAGCCCGAGACATTGTCCAGTTTGTGCCCTTCCGAGACTTCAAGGATGTGAGTCCCCTGGGCCCCTTCCGGCTGAAGGACTCCTCAGCTTCTCATCCCCCCAAATCTGACCTTCGTCTTCCACCATTTGATGTCCTGCTAAGGACGCTGGAGCCTAACGGGCTACCCTGAAGCCCCACTTCTCCCTCAGCTGACCCTGCCTGCCCTACTCTTCCTCCCACCCCTAACCACATCACTGTCCCCACCCTAGGCTGCCCCCTCTGCACTCGCCAAGTGTGTCCTGGCTGAGGTGCCACGGCAGGTGGTGGAGTACTACGCCAGCCAGGGCATCAGCCCTGGGGCTCCCAGGCCCTGCACACTGGCCACGACTCCCAGCCCTAGCCCATGACTGCTACCCTCCGGACCAACCCTCCCTCAGCCTCTCAGTGAGTCCTGGGGGGTCCAAAGGAGTGGACACAGGGGGTGCAAAGTGGGGCTTGGTAGAGCCCATCTAGGCTGGGTGTAGTGTAGAAGAGAGTGTTTATGACTCTTCCCCCAACTCCCAGGTGCCTGTCCTGACCCTCGTGACTCCAGTGACCAACGCCTCCACCTCTTGGACCAGCTGTGCCCCCTGGGTTCTGGACGTGAGTGGTGGGCCCTGCTCCTATCTCTCCAAACCCCACATCTTTAATGCTGTGGCCCCTCAGTGACTTCCTTGGGTGATCCTGACTTTCTAGCCATTAATAAAGAGACCTGCTCCTAGCACCTCAGCCTCTAACCATCATGCCTCAGATGCCCACTGGGCAGCCTGCAGCACACCCACACACACCATAAGAAATGAGGACCAGCACCTTTCAAAATCTGAGACAGAGCTCCCCAGCCAGGCTGCTGTCTCTGCAGTCTTACCTCAACTATGTGCCAGTGGGATCTGAGGAGCCCCCACCCTCACCTCCCAACCCCAGGGGGTCTACACACCATGGAGGTTAATTACAGGAGATACGGGGATAATTAGGGGCTGTCAAGGGGGCGGGCTGAAGCTTTCTTATAGCTGTCTCCAGAGAGGCCCCGCAGAGTCCCCCAGGAGCTGAACCCCAGCCCCCACACAGCTGTGGGGCGGGCCAAGAACAGGTGCTGGGGGTACTAAAAGGAGGGCAGCAGGTCTGCTAGTGAACTGGGAACACAGTGGAGCATCTAAGGCCTGTACAGTCTGGTTTCCTGGGTGTGTCAATGTGTGTGTCTGTTCATGGCCTTAATGGGTCACACTCATGGACTCAGGGATGTGCAGTGTGTGAATACACAGATTCACACGCTTAATGATCACATCAGCAACAACAGCAAATATCATTATGTAGCATGTGTTAACTTTATGCTAAGTGCTTATTTAAATGCATTTATTCTCAGTAGGTGGTTACCATTATTTTCACCATTTTTCTGACAATCAAGTGAGGCTTCATTTTAACTCACCCATGGTCAAAAAACTGGTAGAACTACAACTTGAAACAGGGTCTCACTCTGCCATGCAGGCTGGAGTGCAGTGGCACAATTACGGCTCACTGCAGCCCTGAACTCTTGGGCTCAAGTTATCCTTCTACCTTGGCCTCCTGAGTAGGTGGGACTCCAGGTGCATGCCATTACATCTGAATTCTTTTATTTATTTATTTACTTTTGTAGTGACAGGGTTCTTGCTATGTTGGCCAGGCTGGTCTCAAACTTCCTCCTTGGCCTCCCAAAGTGTTGGGATTACAGGCAGGAATGACTACGCCCCACCTAAAGCACTACTCTTAATCACCGCAGTGTGCAATTTTTTTTTTAAGTATATTCAGGTGACCCAGGAGTATCATTTTGAGACCCAGGTATATGTGGCCTAGTTGTGTGCTCAGGTGTCTGTGGATGGTTCTGTCTGCCTTTGTGTGCCACGCAGGTGAGAAAAGTGAACAAGAAAAGTAGTGGGTCTGAATTACAGCTCCAGGGCAGGCAAGGATAGACACAGGTGAAATTTAGAGTGAGAGAAAAAGAGCTGGGCTCTTGGAAGAACCCTCCCTGCCCCATCCTGTCCCTTTAACAATGAGTGTGGAAAGGGATGAAGAAAGAGAAGCTAAAGGTTCTGTGAGCCCCTTGGAGAGAGAATCCAGAGCCAGAGAGGATAGCCAGTGGCCACTGGTAGGGAAAGGGAGAGGAGATGAGAGAAATTCTGAGAGCGATGGAGGAGAGGACTCCCATTGCAGGCTCCTACGTGGAGGAGGGATGAGTTGGGATAGAGGAGGGGGAAGAGGGAGCAAGAACTGTGATGGGAAGAGAAGAGACAGCTGCGGAGGGGGTGGAGAGAGGGGGTAGAAAGGAAGAGGGACATATGGGAGCTTCTTCCCCCATGCCCGAAAGCTTCTCCCATTTATTATGTCCAGTAGAGGACAGATGACAGTAACTAGTGAGGTGGCTGCTCCCAGCACAACGCCTGTGCTCTGCCCAGAGGCCCCATCTGCCCTCCCCTTAGGCTGCTGAACTGGAGGACTGGGTTACCATGGAAACTGTGAGACCTGGATAGCCACAGACAGGCTGAGTTAGGCCACTGAGGCTTCTGAGTTTGGTGGTGGTGGTGAGAGGGGGAGGATCCATCTGTTCCAATGCCTGCCCCTCCACCCCATTTCCATTGGCTCCCCATAACAGATGTGCCACTCAGCTCCAGGTGGGGACTTCCCTTTTTCTTGCTCTTTCGCTCTCTCCCTCTCTCTCCCTCTCCCACACACAGACACACAAAACAGTAGCCTGAAGCAGGGATAAAGAATGAACACTTCTTAAATTGCAAGAGCATTTAGCCTATTGCATTAGAATTCTGCCTGGACTTCAAGTTTAATTCACAAAAGCTACACTCTCTCAGCTCCTTGTCCTCCCAGGAGAAGTCTCGCCTCAGCCCTCAGAGAGGCGGGAGGTGGCAGGAGCACCCTGTGCAGGTCTGGAGGCCCAGGAAGCCTGGAGGGAGCTGCAGAGGACCCATGTATGTGCTCACAGAGAAGCCAGGCTTCCTCACCTGGGCTGTGCATCCCCTGCCTAGGCTGCAGCTGGGAAACCGGAGCAGGATAGGAGGTGCCCTTGGCAAGATTGTCTTGGGGACTTCTTGGGGAGACCACTGGGACTTCCACACTGGGGAGATGCCAGAACTGGAAAGGGAGCAGAAGTCGTCCAATCCAAATGAGAATTAGATGAAGTAACACAAGTCCAGGAAGTAATTGATTTGCTCAAGGTGACAGGGGGATCCCATGGAAGAGCTGGGACTAGGACCCAGGTTTCCAGACTTCTGCAGAGAGCTCTCTCCCAACCCACACCAACAACCCCCAGAGCTCACTCTTCAGGCCTTTGCTGCTCTGAGCCCTGAAGGCCACAGGTTTGGGCAGGGAAAAAGCATCTTGGATAGAGTTCCTAGTCTGTCTAGTTATTGGGTGTTGAAACCTTGAAAATTCTGTAGTGCTAAAATGGGGAGGTTACAAGCTTCAGAATGAAAATACAGCCTTATTGCTAATTACAGCTTTAATGTGTTACAGGTTGAAAACCTTGAATTAAAAACTAAACTGAGATGGGAGCTGCAACCCTCCCCCACCTCTCATTCACTGTGTCACCACACTTCCACCCCCCAGTGCCTGGCACTGGTCCCTGCAGAGCTCAGCCTGCTAGTCATGTGGGCTGGGTTTCTGTGTTCGTAAGGGGAGAGGACCCCTCTCCAGAAAATGACCAGCATCTAAATTCGGGCATGACCTGAGGACCCAAAAGCTTTGGGGATATTTGCGCGGTCACACAGGGCGTGGCTAGGACCAGAAGGCGCTCTGGTAACGATGCAGAGAACAGTGCAGCCGCCTCCTGGGCGGTGCCACCCCACCCAGCCCCCACTACACCACAAGGTGCTCTGAATGGCTCAGAGAAAGAGGTGGGAGAGTTCCCCGGACCCGGGGCCGCTCGAGGTTAGCCGGTCACAGCGAGCCTTGTAGAGATCGCGCTCCCGGGCCAGGCGGGCCACCTCCGCCCGCAGCGCGTCCAGCTGGGCGGCCAGGCGGGCGCGCTCGGCCTCCAGCCCGCGCCGCTGCTGCAGCCGCTTGGAGCGACAGGCCTGCGCGTAGCCGCGGTTCTTCAGCGTGCGGCGCCTCTGCTTCAGCCGCAGCGCCTCGTCGCGTCCGCAGCCCCGGAGCTGCCGGTTTAGCTCCCGCACAGACATCGAGACCAGCGCCGCGTCGGAAAACCGCTCGGCCAGCTGCGGAGGGAGAGTGCAGAAACCGGGTCAGCGAAGGGTCCAGGGTCGCACCCGGCTCAGCCCTGGGGGCCCGACGCTACCTGGCCCCGCCCCGAGACAGCCCCGCCCCGCCCCGGCTTCCACCTTCACCCGAAGGCTCGCCCTTCCACGCAGTCTGGTTTAGTCCAGACCCCGCCCCAGGCCCCGACGCTCTCCGGGCCCCCCAGCTGACCGTTGTTTGAGTCAGGCGAGCCGGCCACGGTCAGGCGAGCCCACCGCGCACCTGAACCCCGGGCTCGTCTCTGGGATCCCCGGCATCCAGCTCCAGGCCCGGGTGTGTCCAGTGGACCCACACCCAGACGGCCCCCAACCCTCCAACGCTCTGCGTTTCCCTGTCCTGAAGCCCGCAACCCGGTGACCCTCACAGGATTTGGATTACATCCTAATGCCCTCAACACCCCCATCTGTGTCTGTAATTAATAGGATGAGTACCAATCCTTCCTGAGAAGGTTGGGGGCTGGGAAGCACGAAGTCTTGAAAAGGCCAATCTAAACCAGTCTTAACCCGGCTCCACTCCACACATAACCCTTTCCCTGGTTTCCACACACCGTGTATCTGTTTATCTCCTGGAGTCGCCCACTCCCCAGCTCAATTCTTCCCTTTGGATTTTCTGCTAATCTTAACTTCTCCCTGCTCCTCCTGGTTCAGCCTACTCATTTCTCTCCATTTTGAGAAAAGGGGGAGAAGCAGAATGTAGTTTTCTTGATCTGATTTCTTTCAAGGGACCTTCTTCCCTTCTCCTGCCCTCTGTCCCCTGTCCCAGTCCATAACCCCCTCTGGGAGCTCACCTTCCTCCCTTGGGTAGTCCTCCTTCCTTGCCCTGCCTCCCCTCAGGCCAGCTTGCTGACCACTCACCTGGATGTGCTGGGCTCCTGTCTCCTCTGGACTCCCTGGGTAGTAGCAGTGAGGCCCATCAACAGGGACTGGGCCCTGACCCTGCAGCAGCTCCATGGCCTCTTCAGGACTCAGCCCCAGTGCCTCCCCAGCCCCCAGCTGCTGCTGCAGGGTAGCCAGCCAGTACAGCTCCTCCAGGCCTGGCCGGGTGCCCTCGGTCGCCCCCACCATGCCTGGTTCACTGAAGGTGGGTGAAGGAGGCACTGAGCTGTAAGGTGTGGAGCCCAGTGAGGCTGTAGGGGGGCCAGGTCGGCCCTCAGAGGGCTCCCGCTTTACCTCAAACTTCATCAAGTCAAAGTCATTGACATATTCCATGGCCAGGGGACTGGGGGGCAGGGCCATTCTGGAGCTGGGCTGAGAGGGGTGCACCTGCAAAGAGGAGGAGAGGTCTGGAGCACCTGGAGGCCACCTGCCATCCCCTCTTCACCAAGTCCCTCTTCCCTCAAAGCCCAAGGGCCCTGGAGCAAGAGTTTGGGAAAGCCAGAGGGATGGTGCAGCTCTGTTCACTGCACAGTCCCCGCCAGGCTGAGGAGTAACCTTTCAGAGGGCAGGGGCTCCTGATAGGGGACAAGCAGCTGAATTCCTGAAGGAGGAAAAGGACAGCACAGCCTCTCACCGCACTGATGCCTCAGGATCTATGAAAAGCAAGAGCAGTATGGCAGTGCTCCCAACCCTAGTGCTGAGACATGCCGAGAGGTCTGTCATCTCAAGAGGCATCATTCCACTTCCAAGCCATTTTTTAAAATTGCTTAATTAACTGTGACAGAGTGAGTGTATATTTTAGGACAGTGGGAAGGCATGTATGCTGTGAATTTTAAAATACAAGGATAATGTGTTGTTATACCTCTCTGTCTCTCAAAGCACTCAGGGAAGTGTCTTGCCTATGGAAGACCCTCAGTGTACATTTGTTCCACGAATTAATCAATCAGTGAATCCTTTTGTAGGGGCAAGAGTCTTTATATGGAAAAAAGAAAGGTCCAATAATTAGTTCTAGAAAGATCAGGATCACCTGGCCACCATCTTTTCTCAAGGCCAGTCTCCAAGGGGAACCAACCAAGACTGATTTTCCTTCTTCTATTCACAACTTGTTATGTTGTGTGAACTTGAGCAGATCACCTTCACCCTTCTGACCCGTTTTCCCTTCTGTTCAATGAGGGCAGTTAGACTTTGTAACATACACCAAAGAGTGTTCTCTGGAACACTCTGGAACACCCAAGAAGAGGTCTCTGCTCAGATAATTTTGAGAAATGTTGCCTCCTATCCCCACCTCTTACAGATTCACATAGCACAAGAGCATATTAATCTGAGCGATCCTTTAGTAAACCATCTGTTCAAGTTCAACAAAAAGTGTCCTAAACTTATGTCACCAAGGAACTCTCCTATCTGTTATCAACCATGGGGCACATGTTCACCTGAGGAACTTCTGGCTGGGTGACCTCAGATACCCTTCCCAGCCTTGAAGTTCAAGCTCTAGTCCAGCTCCCAATTCCAGTAACTCCCACCCCATCCCCAGAAGGTGTGCAGCAGGGAGTGTTCATCCCCAGGGCTTAGACTTCGGCTCCTTCTTGATTCCCCAAGCCTAGGTAGCCCTCTTTCCAACCACATCTCTGACCCCCAGGCTCTACCCAGAGAGGCAAGAGTAAGACCCAGGCCTCTCTCTTCCTGTTCCAGGGCAGGGTTGTTGCCCTCTCTATGGAACCTGTCACCCTTGAGAGGACAGAGGGGATGGAAACAGACACAGATGAAAGGAACTGGGTCTTGGCAGAAAGGAGATGGTGAGACACTGAGAGAGGTATCCAGAAAGAATTGGATGTACAGAAAGAGTAGTGGGGAAGGTTGTTTGTCTTTCTGACGTGATAGCAGTGAGGGACACAGGCCAGTCAGGGTGGCAATGGAGTAGGGTACCAAAGTGTGAGGATTCTTGAAAACAGACAACAAAGAGCAGGTATTGAAAGAGGGGGTTCTAGGTGAGTGGCCTGGCACCCAGGTAGGCCCTGGATATACTCACTTTAGAAATGGCAGAGAGGATGTGGTCAGTGCCAGAGCCAGACAGGCACAGCTTCCCAGGAGACTGAAGGCTCCATGGAGCAGGGCCTGGTGCCTCTGCTCAGCTCCAGGGGGCTGTGGGCACAGAGCCCAAAGGGCATTCTTAAAGGGCCAGCTCTCTGAGGTCATCTGTGGTCCTGGGGCCTCCAACCAATGAGGTAAGGAGATCATTTGCATATCTTATTGGCCTGGGGTTGGGGGAAATGGAGAGAGAGGAGAGTACAAGTATGTTTATTCTCAAAGAAGGAAAGGGGGCATCTTCCCCAACAAAGCTCCTCACTGATGATCCGACTCCCAAGTGCTCAGTTTCCCAGTTCGGACAGCCACATGGGTCTCAACCACCACCCCTCCATGTGAACACAACCCTCAGCCCTAGCCATGCATAGCCTGGGACTGGAAAAAGAGGACCAGACAAGCTCCCAGGACCCCCACCTTCCAAGACCCTGCAGCCCCTCGTCTGTCTTTGGAGACTATAAGCTCTCCCAGGCCCACTCTCATCTGGCCTATTGGGTCTGTGTCCTATTTTCAAGAATCCTCACATTTCTGCCACTGCCTCACCTTCATGCTGACTGGTCTTATGTCCCTCATAGCCATTGCATCAGAAAGGAAAGCAACTTTTCCCACAGGGGATCTCCAGGACTTGACCATCCCGTATTTTGTCTCTCCCATTCTTGCTGAACCAGCCCCAGGACATGCAGCCCAGCTTGGGAGAAGGAGTAGGAGAAAGGAGAACAGGGAACTCTGTTCCTTACTTCTGGGCCTCAAGGGACATTGAAATCTAATCACCACCAGTCCATTGGAGACACTTTTGTGACTGGCCTCACATGCCCTCTGCTTTCTCTCACCTTTTCCCTGTGTGTGTCTCTGCCCCTCTCTCCTCTCTCACTTATTCTAGTTCCCAGATGGCTGGGGGGTGACCTACATTTTCAGCCTAATCCCCTAACACCTCTTAGAGCTATCATCCCTGAGTAGGAGTGGGAACAGGGATACTAGGAATTATCCAAGGAGATGTTTAAACCTGTCCGAAGCTGTTTAAATAGGGTCTATGGAGTTAAAGGCCACTCCCTACCTTCTGAGGCCACCCAAAACTCCCATGGGGTTAATAGGTCCTCTTTCTCCACACAGAGGCCTGGGTGTCCATCAGATCCCAAAGGTCATCACTTATAAAACTTAACCTGGTCCCAGCCTTAGATGTTGGGGAAGAGCTGACAGATACAGATTATCTAAGATGGTGGTTTCTGAAGTGTGGTCCCCAGAGCAGCAACATCCATATCACCTGGGAACTTGCTAGAAATACATGTTATCTGGTCTCACCTTAAATCTACTGAGTCAGAAACTCTGGGGGTGGAGCCCAGAAATCTGTCTTCCAGCAAGTCTGACATGCTTGAAAGTTTAAAGGCCAGGCACAGTGGTGCAGGCCTGTAATCCCAGAATTTTGGGAGGCCAAGGTGGGTGGATCACTTGAGGTCAGGAGTTCAAGACCAGCCTGGCCAACATGGTTAAACCCCCCCCCTACTAAAAATACAAAAATTAGCTGGGCATGGTGGCGGGCACCTGTAATGCCAGCTACTCCTACTGAGGCAGGAGAATCACTTGAACCTAGGAGGTGGAGGTTGCAGTGAGCTGCGATCGCACCACTGCACTCTAGCTTAGGCAACAGAGAGAGACTCCATCTCAAAAAAAAAAAAAAAAAAGAAAAGAAAGATAGTTTGAGAACCACACAGAATGCCTACAGTCTACCCAGCTTCCCTGGGGAGGCATGTGTATATGTCTGTGCGTGTGTATGTGGTCTCTCCTACCACGCTTTCCATACACATATTGGAAAACCTAGATCAGATGACATCACTCTCTTCCCACACCTGGGTGTCTGTTTTAAGGAGCAGAAACCATCGTCACCATTCAGGCTTCTCTGTGTGACTGCCTGGATCTACGGCTGCTTTCTCAAAAGAATAAAAAAGCCTAAGGCCTAGGAACCAACCACAAAATGGGAATAAGGATCATGGAGAGGCAGGACCCCACACCCATGCCCATGGAATGTAGCTCTCTAAAGTGGACACCAACGAAAGAGACTCTACAATTTCCCTGGTTGAAGAAAGAATGGGAAATGTTGATTGCAGCCCCTTTTTTCATGCCTGCTCTGGCCTGGCCAGACACTTGCCCCCAACCAGCAGCTGTCAGGTCTGCACTGATCCTCTTGTTTACTGGAGGGCTCAAAGGAGAGGTGGGAGGGCTAAGCTGCTAACGGGCTAAGGGAGTCAGACTAAACAAGCTCAGGCAAGTTGAGCTGCTTGGGGCTCAGACCAGGCACCACTAAACCAGGGAAAGGAGTTGGGGGAGTGAGGGTTGGGCCCAGTCTGGGCCAGAGGAAAGGACCAAGGGCATGGAGAGGAGAGTCTGTGGCAGTCAACGGGGACCCAGAAAGCAGAGCCCATCTCCCATATCCACTGGAGACTGAGAAATGAATACTATGACTGACGGGCTCAAGGACATCTGGAGACAGGAAAATAGGAATGAAAAAGATGAAGCCAGCGTGACTCCAGGAATAATAGAACAGAGGAAGGAGACTAAGGAGGCAGTAGGTATAGATGTGAGATAGAGGACAGGACAAGTCAGGAGCTCCATGGGGATTTGGATTAATGGAGACAGAAAGATGTAGACACATGGAAGAGATGGGTAAAGAGAGGAAGTCTTCCAGGAGAGGACCAAGAAGGGAGTAGGGGACAACAGGAGGGGTGGAGAGGAACAAGGACTAGAACAGTAAGAGTTCTTGGGGACCAAGACCTAGACACCAATACAAAGAAACAGACACATAGATAGGCCACAGAGGAAGACCAGTGGCCAAAGTACAGAAAGGTAGCAAGATATGGATGGAGTGATATTGGACCATGGGGAAAGAGGGGCAGGCAGGCAAAGGGCCTGCAGGAGTGGGGTAGAAAATGAAAAGGAAGGAGAGAAGATGAAACAGTCAGCCTTTCAGGATGCTATCCTCCTCTCCTCTGTCCTGCACTCTCATTTTTGGAACCCTGAAAGACTGGTTCTCATTCCTAGTTCTGGCTCATGGTATCTAGATCTTCAGTAATAGATCCAAATCCTCAACCTCTTCTTGGTGTACCTCCTACGTTCATTTGACAAATGCATATTAAACACCTATTCTGCACCACACCCTAAGTAAGACATTAGCAACTCCTCAGTAACTTAGACCCATACCAGCCCTGACTTCAAGAAACTTACAGACTGATGAAACAGAGAAACATCAAATTATTGCCCTTTGGCTGGGTGCAGTGGCTCACGCCTATAATCCTAGCACTTTGGAAGGCCAAGACGGGTGGATCGCTTGAGCCCAGGAGTTTGACACCAGCCTGGGCAACATGGCAAAACCCTGTCTCTACTAAAAATACAAAAACTGAGGTGGGAGGATCACCTGAGCCTGGGGAGGTCGAGGCTGCAGTGGGCCATGATGGCGCCACTACACTCTAGCTTTGGAGACAGAAAGAAACCCTGTCTCAAAAAATAATAATAATAAATAAATTATTGTCCTTAGGCCCAGGCAGGAGTGGCCCCTGCCCTGGGCCCTGTGCTTTAGAAGGCTCCACTCTGGCCCTCCTCTGACTATGTCCCACCACATGGGTGAGAAGTCCAACTCTCCTCTGCCCATACCTTAATTCTCTCAGGACCACACTCCAGATAGCTAAGCATTCCCTGTCCAAAAGGCCCGAGCCCACTCCGAGGGCCCACATGAACCTCTTGCCTGAGTTTACTCTCCCACAGCTGGGCCACATGACTGGTTCACACATTTCAAGGTCAAAGGGTAGACAAGGGGCAGCCGCTTGCAGGAGGCTGTGGACAGACTTGGGATGGTCTGATGGGAGGTCCACATGGTTCCACACAAGGCCCCTTGCAGTCCAAGATGGTGTCAGAGGTGGAAGGCGAAGTGGGCCCAGCTGAGGGCCAGTGGCCAAAACTACATTCCCCTACACCACCACATTCTGGTGCAGAACCCTGAGGATTCCAAATAAAATACAAATCTGAACCTGGCCTTCCAGGCCATTGTGAAGTATGTATTTGTCAATATATTTGTCAAGGTAGAACAGAATATATTTTCTGTAACAGTTTGTTAGCCTGAGTTATACATTTTTTTTTTTTTTTTGACAGCTCTGTCACCCTGGCTGGAATGCAGTGGTGTGATCTCAGCTCACTGCAACCTCTGCCTCCTGGGTTCAAGTGATTCTCCTGGCTTAGCCTACTGAGTAGCAGACATGCATCACCATGCCCATCTAATTTTTTTTTTTTTTTTTTTTTGACACAGAGTATTGCTCTGTCCCCCAGGCTGGAGTGCAGTGGTGTGATCTCAGCTCACTGCAAGCTCTGCCTCCTGGGTTCACGCCATTCTCCTGCCTCAGCCTCCTGAGTAGCTGAGACTACAGGCACCCACTATCATGCCCGGCTAATTTTTTTTTTTGTATTTTTAGTAGAGATGGGGTTTCACTGTGTTAGCCAAGATGGTCTGGATCTCCTGACCTTGTGATCCGCCCGCCTTGGCCTCCCAAAGTGCTGGGATTATAGGCGTGAGCCACTGCACCTGCCCTAATTTTTGTACTTTTAGTAGAGACAGGGTTTCATTTTGGCCAGGCTGGTCTCGAACTCCTGACCTCAAGTGATCCACCCGCCTCAGCCTCCCAAAGCATTGGGATTACAGGCATGAGCCACTGCGCCTGACCCTGAGTTATACATTTTAATTTTTTTATTTTTATTTATTTATTTATTTATTTATTTATTTATTGAGACAGGATCTCGCTCTGTCACCCAGGCTGGAGTACAGTGGTGCAATCACAGCTCACTGCAGCCTTGAACTCCTGGGCTCAAGCTATCTCCCACCTTGGTCTCCCAAGCAGTTGGGACTACAGGCGCACACCACCATGCCTGGCTAATTTTTTATTTTTTGTAGAGAAGAAGTCTCACTATGTTGTTCAGGCTGGTCTTAAACTCTCAGGCTCAAGTGATCCTCCAGCCTCTGCCTCCCAAAGCGCTGGGATTACAAGGTGTGAGCCACCACACCCAGCCCATTTTAAATATTTAAACACAAGGTTTCAGGGCCTCTATTTGTACTCTTGCTGCAGGTCCTACATATGTTAGAGATGTGTCTACATAACAACAAACCATTTAAACAGAGATGAATGTGCTATGAAGAAGGGCAGGGTGCTATGAAATTTTCTTCCATGAAGACATACTCTAATACAAGGCCAGAGGGGATGGATCACAGGGACAGGTTGCCTAAGAAAGTCATGTTAAACCAAGACTAGTCAGGTGAATAAGAAGTGACCCTGCCTGGAGGTGTGGACAGGGTGGGAATTCCAGGCTGCAGAAACAACATATGCAAAGACTCTGAGGCAGGAAAGAGGTAGACATGCTCACAAAACTGAGAAAAGATCCATGTAGCCAAAGAGTAGAAAGCCTGGAAGGTGGGAAGAACAGTGATAGATGAAGCTGGAGAAGTCAGCAGGGGCCAGATCACGCAGAGTGTGGGAGGTCACATTAAGGGTTTGGGCTTTTTTTTTTTTTTTTTTGAGAAGGAGTCTCGCTCTGTCACCCAGGCTGGAGCACAGTGGCCGGATCTCAGCCCACTGCAAGCTCTGCCTCCCGGGTTTACGCCATTCTCCTGCCTCAGCCTCCCGAGTAGCTGGGACTACAGGCGCCCACCACCTCGCCTGGCTAGTTTTTTTTTTTTTTTTTTTTTTGTATTTTTTTAGTAGAGACGGGGTTTCACCGTGTTAGCCAGGATGGTCTCGATCTCCTGACCTCGTGATCCGCCCGTCTCGGCCTCCCAAAGTGCTGGTATTACTGGTTTGGGCTTTATTCTAAGAGCAGGGAGAAGCTACTGAGGGTTTTCAGCAGAGACATGATGTGATCAGATTTGTGTTCTAAAGGATCACGTATGTCAGCACTTTGTGTTTGTGGAGGAAGGCAACAATGAACTAAGAGTCAGATTAGAGGACTAATGCCATAACCAAGTTGAGCCTGGGGAATATCTGCAACTGGAAGCACACTCTGAGACAGAACCTTGTTTGCAAGTGGTTTATTGGGCAGGGGGCAGGGAGCCTTTCGAAGAAAGTGAGAGTTGCAGGACCCGAGAGAGGGAACAGTTGAATGGCACTGCAGTTGTAATCAGCTGAGCCTAAAGAGCTCTGGGACTGGGATGGACCTTCAGAGTTGTCCCAAACTGAGGCAAAGGGCTAGGCCTCTGTACTTTATAACAACCATTCATTGGATACATTCTGCCCCCAGGAAGCAGGCATTGCATTTGGTGAGACAGCTCCCTTTGGCCACAGATAGTGCTCAAGGAAGTACTCAGCTGTGAGCCATCAGCAGTCAACACTCAGCAGCTGGAATAATGAGCACCATGATCCTGAAGGGGGAATCTGGGCTGCACACCACAGCATCCACTACTCGGGGGCTGTGAGACTTCAAGGATGAACCCAGAGGCCCCAGGGAGGACAATGCAGATCAGGGCAAGGCTGGTCACACTCTGCCCCCTGGTGGTACTCCTTGGACATGGGGCCAGCTGGTGGGCCAGGCTCCCCTGGCAGGGAACTAAAGTGTGTGGCAGATAAGGGGAAATGAGCAGTGCAAGGAAATCCACACATGAGCCCCTTGCTCCATTTGCCTAAAGCTAGAGAAGAAAGCAATGGTGAAGAAGAATGATTCAGAAACGTGGCACTCGTTCATTCTTTTATTCAACCAACTTTTATTAAGTGCCTATTATAGGCCAGGTACTGCTAGGAACTAGGAAAAAAACAAGACTGAAATCATCACTCTAGTGAGGATTACAGAGATATAAAAGTAACTACAGTATAGTAAAGTGTGATAAGTACAAAAATATAAGCATATACATGGGATAGAAGCGACACAGATGAAATAGATGTTCATTCTAAGGGATGAACAGAAAAGGCGTGTGTGTGTGTGTGTGTGTGTGTGTGTGTGTGTGTGTGTGTTTGAGACAGAGTCTTGCTCTGTCGCCCAGGCTGGAATGCAGTGGTGTGATCTTGGCTCACTGCAACCTCTGCCTCCTGGGTTCAAGCAATTCTCCTGCCTCAGCCTCCTGAGTAGCTGGGACTACAGGCGTGTGCCACCACACTGAGTTAATTTTTTTATTTTTAGTAGAGACGGGGTTTCACCATGTTGGCTAGGATGGTGTGTGTTTAATTTGAGTGCAGATGTCCAGAAAAAATTCACAAAAGTGCTCTAGAAACTTCAGAGTTCAGTACATAGGAGAAAAGAGGCAAGTGGGGATGTGGGGGTGACAACATTAGATAAATAGGAGTCAGATTATGAAGGACATAAGATACCATGTGATGGAAACAGCCTTGAAGAGATTTTAAGTTTAAGAGTGATATGATCTAATTTTTAATGGTAAATCAAGGGGACAGTATAGGATTTACAGGGAGAGGGGAACTTGGCAATTAGTCAGAAAGATCTGGATTCAGATTCCATTTCTCCTGCTAACCAGTTGTGTGACTTTGAGCAAATGAATCTTTAAGCCTGTGTCCACATGTGTAAAATATAGTTGTGAAACGGAATGAGATTATGCATGCAGAGTTGCTGACACAAAGCCTGGCACTTACTGTCCATACCATAAACATTATTCTTCTCTTTTAACTCTCCAAGTGGATTTGCATGCACAGTGTGGGGAGTGGCTTGGTAGGGAGAGGGGTTGGTGTTTGGAGAGGCAGGAGTCCAAGAAGTGCCTTAGAAGCTATCACCTGAAGCCAGGTGAGAGATAAGCCCTGAACTAAGGCCCTGGCCATGGGGATAGTTACAGACTTGAGAGCTAATTGAGAAGTACAAATCCAAAGGTCCTGGCATCTGATTAGCTATGGAGGATAAGAACAGTCTAGACTGATTCCCTTTGGGGCAATTGGACAGATGATGGTGCCATTTGCTGAGGTAGGAAACCATGAGAGCAAGTGCAGGATTATGGAGAAGAAGATGACCTTCAGGTCAACCATGCTGCCACCAGTGTGCACACCTTTCGGCCCAAAGGGTGGCCAAGAGGCATCTGTTTGCAGCTGGGTAAGTGTAGACAGAGTTTGGATCTACAGACTGGGGAGAAAGAGATCCAAATACATATACCTGAGGTTGAGTATAGGCTACAGCCTGAGGGAGAAGAGATGGGGACCAGCAGCAAGCCCATAGCTGGAGACCAGCTCTCATTATCCCACTATGTTCCAGCATAAAACACCAAGAAATCTGAGAATCAAGATTGTTTCTGTTGCAAGTGGCAGAACTCCAATTAAAATTAGCTTGAGCAAGAAAAGAAATGCATCGATTCCTATAACTGAAATCAGGAATCCATTGCTCACCATCTCCCTGCTCTGCTTCCTCTAGGCTGGCTTCTTAGACAGGTTCCTGCTTTGTAGTGCCAAGCTAATACCCAGCAGCTCCAGGTTTATATTCTACCAGCTCAGCAACTCAGCAGAAACAGAGCTCACTTCCAAAGTTTTCAGAAAAAGTCCTGGAGAGGGATCTCATGCCCATCCTTGAACATCCCTGATTGCTGTGGCCAGAGTGAGGAACACAAAAGTTGGCTAAACTGCAAGCCTACCCCCAAGAGGGGTGACATAAGACCCACATGACAATACAGACTGAGGAGACGGTTCCCCAGAAGAAAATCAGGGTGCTATTACCAGAAAGGAGGAGTGGATGCTGAGCAGACATCCATCATCGGAACACTGAGTTTGAGGTGCTATATAGCATTGCGGGTGATATCCAGTGGTCTCAGGTTGGAGAGAGATGTCTGAATGGAGATATAGCTTGAGAAATCACCTGAAGACCTTATGGTGGTAGCTGGGTGGGCAGATGCATTTCCTCATTGGATTGTGGAGAGAAAGAATGACCACGCCGGGCGTGGTGGCTCACACCAGTAATCCCAGCACTTTGGGAGGCTGAGGCAGGCGGATCACGAGGTCAGGAGTTGGAGACCAGCTTGGCCAACATGGAGAAACCCCGTCTCTACAAAAAATACAAAAAATTAGCCGAGTGTGGTGGCGGGCGCCTGTAATCCCAGCTACTCTGGTGGTTGAGGCAGGATAATTGCTTGAACCCAGGAAGCGGAGTGTGCAGTGAGCCGAGATCACACCACTGCACTCCAGCCTGGGTGACAGAGTAAGACTCCGTCGGGGATGGGGTGTGTGCCGGGGGAGGAGAATGACCAGATCAGAGGACCAAGGAAGAGACCCAGGGGTGGAGAGACTCCACCATTTCACGGTAAGATAGAAAGAAGCATTGATCAGGAGGAGAAGCGGGGATTTAGGAGTTGGGGACTAAGTGGACCTTAGCATTGGGCACTTGGACTACAGAAGGCCCAGGGCTCAGGGCGTCGGGTCCCCAGAAGGAGGAACTGAAAAGGCAATGCCCAACCCCCTAACTTCTAGACGTCTGGCCCCTGTGGCCTCCCGCCCCTGGCCTCGCCTCTCGTTCCTAGCTTGTTTGCCACCTAGTGTCTTTCCTGGGAGCAAGAGTCCTCAAAGTTACATCATGTGCGGCGGATAGGGCGGTGGCGGATGAGGGCGGGACCTCGAAGTCGGGGGCCGAAGGGTGGACCCAGTCCCACCCAATGGGAGAGGTGGGTTTGGCGGTTGGGAGGCAGGGGTTGGGGCGGCGGCTGGGCTGACCTGGGGCCTGGTGCCCCGAGGCCGAGGGAGCCAGCCTGCTGGCAGGGCGGAGGAAAGCTCGCGCCAGCCCTACCAGGTTCCGCCCCCGCGCCTGCCCCCCTCCTTTTTAAGCGCCTCCCGCCAGCCTCTGCTGTGGCTCGCTTCGCCGCGCTCCCTCCTTCCCCGCCTTCCATACCTCCCCGGCTCCGCTCGGTTCCGTGGCCACCCGGCAGCCCCTGCCCAGGTGCCATGGCCGCATTGTACCGCCCCGGCCTGCGGTGAGTGACCTCCGGCCCGGGGCCCACCCGCACCTTCCGCTGCGCTCGCCCTCTCGGGGCTGCCAGTGGCGCTCTCCTGCTCTCAGCCTCCGCCAGGTTTCCCATCCTAGGCGGAGGCGGGCAGGGGCGACTGCTGTGGGTCCAGCCTCCCGCGCCGTGCGTCTCTTGGGAGGGCAGCCGGCCGGTGCTCCTCGTTTCCGTCCGCACCTCCCCTTCTCTGCCTCGCTCGCCTCTGATCGCGCGATCTCTATCCGTCACTCTTAGAACTTCCTCTCCCTCCTCGCTCGTCTCTGCTGAGTCGGGTCTCGGCATATCCTCCTTTCCTTCCCAGATACCTCCCTCGGACCTCTACCGGGCTCCCAGCCAGCGCCCCAGGGTACTTCGAGAGGCAGCAGGGCCCTGGGGACAAGGGTACGTGAGCCCCGGGAGACTGAGCTCAGAGCCCCTTAAAGAAGATGGGAAGGTTAAACATCCATTCCCGGCCTTTCCCGGACTGGAAGGACTGGAACCTGGCGGGAAGTCCAGGGCAGCCCCAGGGACCTGGGGCCAGGAGAGGGAGGCAAGCAAGGTGGGAGGAGGGTGCCAAGTTGCCTTCGTTTCTTACATAGCTGGCTGAGTCCTCCTCTGTCCAGGACTGGAGCCCCCAGGCTCGTCCTGTTTGTCTGCTCGTCCTCTTAGTCTCCTTTCTATTTATTCTCTGAGGCCTCTCTTCTCAGCTTTTGTCTCAGAGTCGGAAGTGACCCACATCTCTCGCACAGCCCGTTCCACTTGGGCAGCCCTTGTGGGTAGTCTTTGAAGGAAAGGTCCCACTTAGGGGGCTGTAGGAGGGTGTGGGGGCTTCACAAGAGATAACGTGAGCGAGGCTCCAGCTGCAGAGAGGCTCTCCTCAAGGATGTGTGTCTTGAAAGTTAATGCTCAGAGAGAACTTCCCCCTGAGGCAGGAACAGACCCCGGTACCAGTAGCCCTCCTCCCCTGCCCCTGAGGCCACACTGATCATCTATCCTCCTTTAGCGGAAACCACCCCAGCTTCTACCCCAGCCAGACTCAAGCTCCCATATCCATGCTCTGAGCTTTCTCCCTTCCCCAGGCTAACACCCTCTGAGTCCCAGCTGCCAGCAGGCTGCTGTTTCACCCTCCCACCAACACCAAAGCTCTCTAGGCATGTGGCCTCTAGGAAGGAGAGCCAGGGGAAGCACAGAGTCACGCGGTCCTGGGTGTGGGGGCAGTTTCTGATGGGCGAGGCCTTGGTAGAGAAGGAGAGTAACATCCTTCTCATGGCCTTTGCTCTCTCAGGCTTACTCCACCTTGGGTCCAGGCCAATCAGAGCAGACCTTGCTTCTGTCTCCCCCAGGGCCATGAGAGGACAGACAACAGGACGCTGACCTCCTAAGAATTAAGCCCATGAACTCCAGCCAGTGACACTCATTCCCCAGTGGCCAACCTTCCACACAGTTCAGAAATACCCGAGGGCAACATTTTATGCAATCATTGTTGGTCCAAGTGGGCAGCAGCAGATCAGGGCCTGGAAGCCCAGCATCCAGTCACCTATTCTCTGTGCAAGAGTCCTCATCTAGAAACCTGGCACTGGAAAGACTGGGACCTTTGCTTGGGGCTTTCATAGTCTTACAGCATACACACCAGAAGGAAAGAATAAAAACAGTTGCCATTTTAACTTATAAAAAACTATGCTCAGAAATGGAAATAAAATGGATGAGGCTTCAAACACCAGACATATGAGATATGAAGTTGTCACCTGGGCCCAGCTTCTTGACACTTGGGCCAAAGGCCCCTACTCTTTTTTTTTTTTTTTTTTTTTTTTGAGACAGAGTCTCGCTCTGTTGCCCAGGCTGGAGTGCAGTGTCACAATCTCAGCTCACTGCAACCTCCACCTCCCGGGTTCAAGCGATTCTCCTGCCTCAGCCTCCTGAGTAGCTGGGACAACAGGCACACGCCACCACATCTGGCTAATTTTTGTATTTTTAGTAGATGGGGTTTCACCATGTTGGCCAGTATGGTCTTGATCTCCTGACCTCGTGATTCACCTGCCTCAGCCTCCCAAAGTGCTGGAATTACAGGCATGAGCCACCACGCCCAGCCATCCCCCTACTCATTTCTAAACATTGATTAAACAGTTAAACATGGGCATGGGCTACACATGCAGTAACATCAGCATGCCTACATGGACACTTCCACACAGCCAGGCATGTGCCTTTTTTGCTCCTTTGGCCATATCTGTCCCTAACTGACTAGGAGATACCCTCCTCAAGCGTCATAAAGGCTACAAGGTACATGTGTCCTGAACACATCCCACACACCAACTGCAACCTGCTCTTCATGGTCCCTGCATGCAGACATGTTTTAGCAGGCTGCAACAGCCCAAGCTTTCTGTCTCCCCACCACCCGCCTTGTCCACCCTCGATGACAGCAGCTAGCTCATTGTTTCCCTGTTTCTCCTGTAGGCTTAGCTGGCATGGGCTGAGCCCCTTAGGCTGGCCATCATGCCGTAGCATCCAGACCCTGCGAGTGCTTAGTGGAGATCTGGGTCAGCTTCCCACTGGCGTTCAAGATTTTGTAGAGCACAGTGCCCACCTGTGCCAACCAGAGGGCATCCACATCTGTGATGGAACAGAGGCTGAGAATACTGCCACACTGACCCTGCTGGAGCAGCAGGGCCTCATCCAAAAGGTCCCCAAGTACAATAACTGGTAAGCCTTGGGCTCCACAACCTGCAAGATAGGTGCACTGAGGCCACTTTGGGTTCACCAAGACATAATCAACTTAACTAGAACATCCTAATGGTATGAACAAGAATGAGAGCTTTGGGGTAGACGGACTCAGAAACTGGGATTTGCTCATGCCTATAATCCCAGCACTTTGGGAGGCCAAGGCGGGTGGATCACCAGAGGTCGGGAGTTTGAGACCAGCCTGACCAACATAGAGAAACCCCGTCTCTACTAAAAAAAAATACATATATACATATACACACACACACACACACACACACACACACACAAATTAGCCCAGCGTGGTGGCACATGCCTGTAATCCCAGCTACTTGGGTGGCTGAAGCAGGAGAATCACTTAAACCCAGGAGGCAGAGGTTGCAGTGAGCCGAGATCCCGTCGTTGCACTCCAGCCTGGGCAATAACAGCGAAACTCTGTCACAAAAAAAGAAACTGTTTTTTTTGTTTTGTTTTGTTTTTTGAGACAGAGTCTCGCTGTATCACCCAGGCTGGAGTGCAGTGGCATGATTACAGCTCACAGCAACCTCTGCCTCCCAGGTTCAAGCAATTCTCCTGCCTCTGCCTCCCAAGTAGCTGGGATTACAGGCATGTGCCACCACGCCCAGCTGATTTTCATATTTTTAGTAGAGACAGGGTTTCACCATGTTGGCCAAGTTGGTCTCAAACTCCTGACCTCAAGTGATCCACCCACCTCAGCCTCCCAAAGTGCTGGGATTACAGGCGTCAGCCACTGTGTCTGGCCTGGTTTGTAGTTTAAATGAAGAAGCTGATATAAATAAGATCCTTTGCTTTTTTTTTTTTTTTTTTCTCACCAGTTCAGGGAGATTTTGCCAGGGGCAGAGACCCCCAGAGGGCTGAGACCTTGGGGAAACACCCCTTAGATGGGACAAAGTCTGGAGGAAGGGCCTGAGATGTGATTGGGTGGGGAAAAATAAGGCCAACAGAAGACCTGGAGTCAAAGCTGGACTTGAAAAAGTGGGTCTAGGGACAAGGGAAACCTGCTGACAATGCGCTCTCCCCCAGCTGGCTGGCCCGCACAGACCCCAAGGATGTGGCACGAGTAGAAAGCAAGACGGTGATTGTAACTCCTTCTCAGCGGGACACGGTACCTCTCCCAGCTGGTGGGGCCCGTGGGCAGCTGGGCAACTGGATGTCCCCAGCTGATTTCCAGCGAGCTGTGGATGAGAGGTTTCCAGGCTGCATGCAGGGTAACCAGGGCAGGGACAGAGTGGCAGGGGCATGGAAGATATGAACAGGTTTGGAACCCTTCATCCAGGGGATGCTTTCCTCCACAGGCCGCACCATGTATGTGCTTCCATTCAGCATGGGTCCTGTGGGCTCCCCGCTGTCCCGCATTGGAGTACAGCTCACTGACTCAGCCTACGTGGTGGCAAGCATGCGTATTATGACCCGACTGGGGACGCCCGTGCTTCAGGCCCTGGGAGATGGTGACTTTGTCAAGTGTCTGCACTCCGTGGGCCAGCCCCTGACAGGACAAGGTAAGCACCTGCTCTGCCCCAAGGGGGACACAGAGGCCTTCTTGTACTCGGAGGAAATCCCAAATCCTACTTCTCCACAGACCCTAAGAACCTGTCCTCTCTGGCAACCTAATTCCCAAGATCCAGAGCAACAGTCCCAGCGGAGGTGTGAGGCTGTGTTTGCAGAGCACTTTGCACAAGATTGAGAAAAGTCCGTGTCCAAGAATAGGGGCACAAAAGCTAATGGTTATTATGAGGCGGGGGGCTTCAGCCACCTCTTGGTGCTGCTACTGCTCCCAAGTATCTCTCCTGCCAACCCCTGATCCCTCTGGCCCCTGACACCCCAGTTTGCGATGCTGCTGCCAGCAGCCCCATGACCCCATTGTCCCCAGGGGAGCCGGTGAGCCAGTGGCCATGCAACCCAGAGAAAACCCTGATTGGCCATGTGCCTGACCAGCGGGAGATCGTCTCCTTCGGCAGCGGCTATGGTGGCAACTCCCTGCTGGGCAAGAAGTGCTTTGCCCTGCGCATCGCCTCTCGGTTGGCCCGGGATGAGGGCTGGCTGGCAGAGCACATGCTGGTGAGGGCCTGGTGAGGAGCAGGGCAGCTGCCGGGGACGGGGCAGGGGTGGGGCCTGGCCAGTGCCTCAGCCTCACCTCCCTCCTGCCAGGGCCAGGCTGTTGGGCAGGGACTCTACTTGAAGGCCCAAAACTTTGGCCTCAGGCTGCTGAATGTTGGGGTTTCCCCTGCCACTCACCCAGGCCTAATGGCAGGGCAGTCACCTATATAGTGAATAAACATTGGTCCTCCCTGTTAAACCCTAGCTGTCCTTCCCCATGAAGACCATGCCCTGACCTTTGGTGACCTCTTTCTTATTCCCTCTCTCCCCAACGCACAGATCCTGGGCATCACCAGCCCTGCAGGGAAGAAGCGCTATGTGGCAGCCGCCTTCCCCAGTGCCTGTGGCAAGACCAACCTGGCCATGATGCGGCCTGCACTGCCAGGCTGGAAAGTGGAGTGTGTGGGGGATGACATTGCTTGGATGAGGTTTGACAGTGAAGGTGAGGGACCCTCAGATCACACTCTTGGTTCTGGCTCTTGTCAGAGCCTCGGGGTATCCTCTCTAGTGTTCACAGTGACTTTGTCAGTGAGAAAGTTTCCTGAACACCCAACCCTGCTCCATTCCTCTGGCAGCCCAGCCACCTTAGAGACAGCCTTTCCTCATCAGATCTTGAGTCCATCTCAGGACAGGGTGGGGTGGAGCAGGACCTTCTTTGGTCTTACATCTCAAGTTTTCCTTGTTTGGTCCTTCCTTTCTTTCACTTCTTCTAACAGGTCGACTCCGGGCCATCAACCCTGAGAATGGCTTCTTTGGGGTTGCCCCTGGTACCTCTGCCACCACCAATCCCAACGCCATGGCTACAATCCAGAGTAACACTATTTTTACCAATGTGGCTGAGACCAGCGATGGTGGCGTGTACTGGGAGGGCATTGACCAGCCTCTTCCACCTGGTGTTACTGTGACCTCCTGGCTGGGCAAACCCTGGAAACCTGGTATGTGCAGTAGGGAAGGTGTGGCACAGCCTCCAGGCCTCAGCACCTTAATGGTGGAAAAGCCTTCTCCACGACCTCCAGCCATCTTCTAGGACTGCCAGGAGGCATAGAAGTCATGAACGTCTGCAGTTTCCAGTCCCAGGCAAAATCTCAGTTCATGTCCCAACTCCACCAGTCACTGGTTTTGTGATCTGGCTAAGTTGCTCAACCCCTAAGCTTTAGTTTCCACATCAGTTGAATGAAGGTAGTTGTGATAGTACCTATCTCATGAGGTTGTTGGAGGATTAAAGAGTGCATAAAAAGGGTTTAGCACACTGACAAACACACAGTAGACTCTCAATAATAAATACAGGCTGGATTTTTTTAATGAAAGGAAAAGGAAGGACTTTTGAACATTGTTATAGAAGGTATTGGGCTCCAAGCACTATCCATAAAGTTTGACCCATTAGGAAAACAGGAAACCTGCCTCCTTTGCTCTGACTCTCCTCCTGCCACTTGGCTCCCACTGTCCCCTGTATAATAACCACTGTCTAAAGGTCAGTAGTGTTATCCTCACCCTTCCCCTGTCCCTCCAAAGCATTCACCCCAATCCTTCCTATAAACAAAATCAGGTCAGTGCTTGAGTCTTTCCCAGAAGCTAGTTTCTGAATCCTGTCATTACCCCGGGCGCCTGGGAGTCCCACCTCTCCCTCAACCCTGCACTCTGGACCTTCAGTATTCTTTCCATGGCCTTCTGCAGTCAGGCAGTCCAGACACCGAGGTGGGGGCAAAGAAGAGCGTGGGAGGGGAGGGTGGCCTTGTGGTCACTGAAGCCTATATTCAGGTTTGCCAGGCTGGCCTAGCAGTCACCTTCCTTGCCTCATCTAATCACCCTTTATTTTTACTAGCACCATCATTAAGCCCCTCTCAGCCTTCCCACCCAACTGAGAAATCCAAGAAACTTTCATCTTTCCCCACAGGCTAGTTCCCCAACCCTTTCATCTCCAGATTCGGGGGCATAACTAAGGCATCTTGTCCCCAGCTTCAATTTCCAGAACAATACCCTGTGTTAGGGTCCTGCACTGGGTGCTGATGAAGGATGGCTCTTATCTGCGATGGGAGGCAGAAGCTGGGGGATGGGACACAGTGGGGATTTGGGCCCCATGGCTTCCCCACCCCCCAGGTCTAACCAGCAACCTCCAGCAGAGAAGGGGATGTGTCCACTCAGGGGCCACACAGTGGTGCTTCATACATGTGCCACTGACTTAGTCCCAATCCCTCTCCAGGACACCTGAAGGTGCCAAGTATGACCTGGGCTCCTAAGGTTATCCCTACCCATGTGATATCCCTATCTCTATTCTTCAAGCCCTATCACTTCATCAGGGTCTAAGCAGGGCAGGGAAATCTCCAGCATTTTGTTAGCTTTAAAATCAATTCCTTGCTGGGTGGACATCTATAATCCCAGCACTTTGGGAGGCTGAGGCGGGTGGATCACCTGAGGTCAGGAGTTCGAGACCAGGCTGGCAACATGGCAAAACCCCATCTCTACTAAAAATACAAAAATCAGCTGGGCATCATGGCTCACGCCTGTAATCCCAGCTACTTAGGAGGCAGGAGAATCGCTTGATCCCAGGAGGCAGAGGTTGTAGTGAGACAAGATCGTGCCACTGCACTCCAGCCTGGTGACAGAGTGAAACTCTGTCTCACAAATAAATTAATTAATTAATAAAATAAAATCAGGCCAGGCGCAGTGGCTCACGCCTGTAATCCTAGCACTTTGGGAGGCTGAGGTGGGCAGATCACCTAAGGTCAGGAGTTTGAAACCAGCCTGGCCAACATGGTGAAACACCATCTCTATTAAAAATACAAAAAAATCAGCCAGGCATGGTGGTGGGTGCCTGTAATCCCAGCTATTGGGGAGGCTGAGGCAGGAGAATTGCTCGAACCCGGGAGGCGGAGGTTGCAGTAAGCTGAGATTGCGCCACTGCGCTCGCTACAGCCTGGGCAACAGAGTGAGACTCCACCTCAAAAATAAAAAGATAAAATAAATTCCTGTTTGCATTTTGATAACTTAGGAGAGTCTGTCTTCCCCAGTTTGCTGATGGAAAGTCAATTGTCTGAGGTACTAAGCTGACATTCTCAGTTTTTGCTTTAGGTTTGGGCATTTATATAATAATCTCGCAAATAACGAAATAGTTTCTGGGGGAAAAATTATTATAACCTTATGCCCATATCTAACTCCATTCCCTTGAGCCCTGGTCAGTGCCAACTGCCAGT